>NC_092817.1:123472990-123781740 GCF_023375885.2 Dermacentor andersoni | reverse complement strand
ACATTCTGGCGAGTTATAGGCAATTTTTTTTAAAGCATGAAATGATTCTAGCTCCCGTTGTCGGCGATCTTCAAGTGACCTTGAGCCAAAAGCCAGAGCCGTTATCCGGGAAAGTCGCGAGAACAAAACGAGGTCATCCGGGCACCCATTCAAAACTTAAAGAACAATGCGGTCTATTGTCGCCAACCTGCTTCCGAGTTCTTCCCAATGTTTGTTCACAATATCACTCAAGCTGTAACTTCTAGTACGCTGAACTTCTATCTGTCATTTCCATTACCGACGTTCAAAGGGCAGATACAGGGCACCATACATTTCATCGTCATCTTTTGACGCCGAGACTAGGTTGTCTGAGCGCTTTTCAACGCCAGCGGTCTGTGAGTGCCGCGGCGCGGGTTTTACGTCGTCTCGAGAGATGGCGCCACACTGAGTGTCACCTCCTTCAGGCGATATTGTTCTTTTAGCTGGGAAGTGCACTCTGTCTCCCTGGCGTTTTTCGCTGCCTGTCGTGCCGCCCTCAGCCGATTTTCTTCTAGTTGAGCAGCGTCCATATGGACCAATGCACAGCATGGTGTGGTGTGGTGGTGTGTGCCGTTGCGAACATGCACTACACCCATTTTAAGGCTGTGGCTAGTATTATCGCCAACCAATCTGTTTTGTCGTTTGCCATTTCATGCTTATATCTACACTCGATTACGGGAGAGCCAGCAGTTTTCTATTCTGGGGTTCACGGTGCCAAAATCACGATCTGCTTATGAAGAACGCCGTAGTGATGGGAGGCTCCGGATTAATTTTGGCCAGCTGGGATTCTTTAACAGGCAAACATATCCAGCTTGCCAATAAAATCACCTTCTCCCTCCCCGCCCTCTCTCTCTCAATATGTTTAGCGTATACTCTGAATAGCATAGGTACAGTGATTAAGGAATGTTATGGCTTGATCAGTCTAAAGGCAGGTTTTTGTAGCGTCAAGATGGCGTCGCCTCATAAGCGAGCACACTGTCCCCGTCCAGCCTTCGTTGTTATTTAACATTAACGAAGGAGCCGTGAATGATTGATCCGCCGGGTAAATAAAGGGGGCTCAAGGCAGCTGTCAGTCGCACGTGAGCGAGCACACAGAGCCGCGCAGCTTGCACACAAAGCAAAAGTAAAACAGTGTGTTGTGCGGAGACATAATTGACGGCTTCGGCATAGATAATAGAAGCGCGGCCATATTCATTACAAGGCTACAGCGCCGTTAAACTTAACCAACGCGAAGCGAAGAACCGATAAACCTTAATTACAGAGCGGGAAGTATTTTGACTCGCTAACCATGTACGAGAACACGAGAAAACAAAAGAAGAAGTATATATATATATATATATATATATATACAAGTGCTTTCATTGAGTTAAAAGGTGTCGCTCAGAGGCCGTCAAAAGCTGTGCGCATGGGGACGCGGCATGTGGCCGATGGCGCTCAGAGTAGACAAAAGAAAAACGCCCGCACGCGCCTGTGGGAATAACGAAAAAAAAGAAAATTCAACAGCCCACGGCGACCAGACTAGAGCATATGGCAGGCGGCAACGACTTTCCATGTATACTGCGCCCTGTTTCTCTTGACGCCATCCAAAACGAGACGGGGGGGGGGGGGGAAACGTGTCAGAAATAATAAAGACGGCTCTATAGCGGAAAAAAAGAATATCATAAAGATTCGGGAGACGGGCGGCGATGACGGCAAAAAACTCTTTCGGCATCGAACTTTCATGGCGACCATAAGGCGCGCGCTCGCGTCTCCGTCAAATATAAACACGCGGACGCGAGCCCCCCTTTTCCCGATATCTCATAAGGGCGCTCCTCTTATATATATGCATACTACTACTGCTGCTGCTGCTGTTTTCAGCTGCTGACATGGACGGGTCATGCTCGTCTGTCGAGACAGCCAAGAGGGCCGAGCACCATAAAGGGGAGCGGGGAAGGGGGCCAATATTGCTCCGCATCGCCGCCGCCTCGTCGCATTGTTCTTTAGTTGCGCTTCGTTTATCCACTCCTATTACGGCAATGGCGACTCGGTGTCCATTGGTTCGGTCATGTATAGAGCAAGCGGGAGCGCGCGCTGTTACCCGAGGTAGGGGGGACGGTGAGGGTTACGTTGTGAAGGGGGTGGATGCAGGGGGATGGGGGAAACGGCTCCGAATTGGCACATCCGTCGCGCCTTGGGAATCGTAAACGAATGGCCGTCACGTCGCGTGCCGGTCCGAGCGCACGCGCGATGTCCGCATCTCTCTCTCCGTAGGAGATGCGTTTTAGTCTCGCTCGCGGAGTGGACGTATCGCGTTATGCACTGTTGCGACATCGACGTTCGGGACACTTGCTCTTCGCGCGTGTGTGGACGTGCCAGCTATGGCTACGCCGCCGAAGCGTGTGTTACGAGGTGACGAGCTCAGATAGTACTCGGGGCTTTCGTCGCTGTATATTATACTGTCGCGCATACAGTAGCCAAAAGTGAGTAGAACGGCATCGCGTGTCAACTTTAGCCTGTGAAGAGGGGCATGTTCGATAACTTAGAAAAGAATATCGTTCCAGTATAGAAAGCAATCGTGAGAAGAAGAAAAATACAAGAGAGTGGAACGTTTACTAAGGTTCCCGCATCATTCTGCAGCGAAACGACATGCTGTTCTGGCAGCCATGCTTCTCGGTTCTTTTATTTCACTAATTATTGACTGCTCTTCTTCTGCTGCCTAGGGCATATTGGTCGTGGGCTTGAATCTCGAGCGCCATGGCGTCTGCATTCTTAATAACGCCGCAGGACAAGACGTCCTTGTATATGCATTGACTGTACAAGCTCAAATCTTTAAATAAAGGAAGGAAACGAGATTATGAAACGCCAGCTAAAGTAATTGCACAGAGTGAGCACGTATGCTGCCCGAACGGCAGCAGCGGTGACTGTTGTGCGGCCGCGGCCGCGTTGCCCTGAAGGACAACGTCACCGTCTCCCTCTCTTATTTATTTATTGGCGCCCGCTACTCATATTTTATTAATTCATAGGCTGCGACCCAAACAAAGTGAACGGTTTCAAAGAATACGCAAAAAAGAAATGCACGAAAAGCGCAGAAATAAACACAAGCACGTATTCGTGAGGTTGAGGAACTTTAAATGTTCGTATCGAAGGGGGCTGAAAAAAAAAAAGAAAGAAAGCCGTGCCTCGTTGGTGGAAAATTCGCAGTATGCTCGCGAACACGCCCACAGGGGTCATCGGAACACGATAACAAAAGCGATTACGTGAACACAATTACGTGCAAATGCTTACGGTATTGCATTGGCAGTGAAGCAGCTAGCCCCGCAGCATGTTTTAATGCTTTACTGTAATGCCCAATGTATGATTTATCGCGTAGTTTGATGCGAAAATAATTCTTTTTTTCCTCCACGTAAATGTACCTCCCATGGCCAGGAATAAAGAAGGATGAGTTGTAATCTACCTTGCTATTGAATGGCGTTTCAGCATTACAGGGTTAAGCATTGGAGAAATGCCTTGCACTGCCAGTCCAGTCCTCATCGCGCTACGACGCGTACGCATCCGCTGCTATGTCGTGCGAGCGGGGGCGCCATGACAGCGGCGAGCGCGGGCCAATCGGCACGGCCGTATATATATATATATATATATATATATATATATATATATATATATATATATATATATATATATATATATATATATATATATATATATATATATATATATACACACGACACACACCGCCTCTGGACGACGCTTTCTGGGCGCGTACAAATATGCCCCGGGCCTGTTTATGGACGCCTCCGATCGCGTCAACACGTTGAACTGGAGCGTTTGGGTTCGAGCGAAGGAGAAGGCGCCTCGGAAAGTAGGGGGGGCGCAAACACCCGCCCTTCCATTTTACTGCCTCCGTATAACGTGCGCTGCCCCCCCGCGCTTGTATGCCTACTACGCATCGAGACGGCCGAGCGTGCACACGCATGCATGCTGCCACAACCAGCGCGGACGCGCGGAGCGTGTTCTATTCTACGAGTCGGCCGCTACGTAGAAAGCTTTGTTTTTCCTTTTTCTCGATTTGTGTCGCTCTAGAATAGCGTATATATACATACTTGATGCATACGCGCGTCTGGGCGACGCAGCAGTAGCGCAGTAGCGGCTGTGTTTTATTAAAGCGAGGCTTTATTTGCCTCTCACTGGGATCCGGCCCGTTTCCGACGAAAGAGGACGCGACACGTGTAAGCACTGTCGCGTGGCACGCCACCATGACGAGCCATAAGCTGTCACATTCAGCTTATACTGTCGCGTTCGTGAAAACACGGTGTTCCTGAAGAGGCGGTATTACGCGTGTTACGGCGACACGGTGTTACCGTGATGAGCTATGGAATGCGTCACGTCGTACCGTCGCATTCATGTTTAAAATGAGGCTAGTGAGCCTACCGCCCGTAAAAGTGTGTCCACACAGGTGCGGACACGCGCGCAGTATTTCCGCTCGATGCTGGCGTCCTCAAAATATGTCCGAGGGGTCATTTGCACCCGAGAAGCGCGCTTGCTGCAAAGCCAGGTGGATATTACAACTGCAGTCACGGTTCCTTTGTGACCGCCGAGGCTCTACAACTGCATGTAGGAGAGGAACAGAATCGCCAGGTAGCAGTTCGAAGAAAACGCTCGTAGATCACGGTGCCCCGACGGCCCATGGTCACGTGATCCTGCTGGGTAATATATTAGGCGCCGCAGGACACCAACGTAATTAAAATTAAATTATAGCGCTTTACATACCAAAGCCGCGATACGATTATGACGCACGCCGTAGTGAGGGACTCCGAAATAATTTGGACCGCCTTCCTTAACGTGCACCTAAATCTAAGTACACGGGTGTTTACTCATTTCGCCTCCATCGAAATGCGGCCGCCGCGGCCAGGATTCCATCCCGCGACTTCGTGCTTAGCAGCCCAACACCATAGCCACTATAAGCGACCACCGCGGGTGGTACTAACGTATAGCATTGGACGCAGTGTGACACCGAACGAGGGATTCAACGAGCTTTCCGTCAAAAAGAATTTCGCCTATAAGTGCTTTCTATATAATGCACATAGTTAAAGAAAAGTGGTGATAAGTTCAGAAGTGATATGGCGCACTTAATTTTGCCTCCCAGAAGGCAGATTATTCTCTTAAACATAAAAATGTCCTTCGCTATCATACCAATGCATGAAGCAACAGCCGACGTAATTAATTTGAGAATTCAGATTACCGGCGCTAATTAGTGAAAGCACGGCTCGTTCGAATGTTATGCCTACGTGACACGCAGGCTCAAGTGAAATCAGTCCGTTACGAAAGAAGCCTAACTTACCCTCTAACGTGAAAATTACTTTTGAACACACACACTATATATATATATACGTACGTCTGCTCAAGCGAATTAACGGAGTTCCCAATAAAATAATCAAGGGATTCGACTCACGGACATTTGACAGTCAGACGAAAGGAGAGAGATCAATAGACAAGCCTTCGTCTTTCGCGATCGGCTCCCTTTTCTCTTCAGACACGTCCTCCTTCTATAGTCGTTCGAATCCATCGCCGCCATTTCCACCGCTTAAAATTTTACCGCCTCCGTGACTTTCAGCCGAGGGGTGACTGCGCGCTTTGAAGACGGCCACTCACCTCTTTCGCCCATTAATATACGCTCGAGCCCGAATATGCCTCGACGCGACATTAGACACGCGCAGTTATACTCTTCTTCGCCGCGTTAGCTCATCGCTGTTCTTATCATCCTCGGACCGTATACACTTTCTGCTATATTTTATAGGCCGCGCACACGCAGTATATGCGCTCCTCGCGATGCCCGTTTCATAAGCGCGCCGCGAGTATTAGGCCAAGTTCTCGAAGTCGACGGCTCACTTATACCTCGGCACCGAGTAAATACAGGCGGGCTGCGAAGGTCGTTTCTCGAAGCAGCAGCAGCCGTTCAGGCTGTGCGACTCGTACGGATACACAGTTATCGCCTGAGCCGTGTGGAAATACCGCCCGGCAGCTCGACGCATTAGGGATGAATACTTCCCCTAAGGCTATACTCCCTCCCCGCCTCCCTCTCTTCTCTGCCAAAGAAATGGTGTAAGACATTTACTGCTAACCGGGCTTATAGCTTTGACTGAATTGTTTTCATTGAGCGCCGTTCAGAATAAAGGTCATGGTCAATCGTAAGAGGCCAGACGGCGAGACGACTTGGAAAACTGGTGGTGGAAGAAATCCTGAAACGCCGCTGGTATACTCGAGTAAATGACGTAAATGCGTCGCACTTGGTTTTTGGTGCGAAAGTATATAAGCGTAAAAAAAAAAGGAAGAAAGAAAAAAGGGGGAGGGGGGGCTCTTTCTCCCTATACACGGCTGCGCTCGCTCGCATATTCGAGCGCGATATTAGTTGAACACTTACGTGTGTAACAATAGCCTCGTTGTGCGGGAAGGCAATATATTATAGGAGCGCTATAACTGCGCCGTGTTCTCATGAATTTTTTCTTTGCAGCTGCCAATTTGTTTTCACGCGTGAAACATCGTTTCAAATTTCGCACTCAGCGGAAAGGCATTCGATCTATTTCTTTGTGTTTGTTTTCTTTCTTCGGAACGCATGAAATTGAACAGCGCAAGGAAACAAAGGCAAATTTCTTTGAGAATGGGGCCTACCGAAAATGTCAGGCTATACAAGCTATCAGTTGTGCTTTGTCGATAAAGTTGCAGTATTCTGCAGCGCACACGTACCTGTTAATGTATAGAAAGCTTGCAGATGCTGTTTCTGCTGCTTCTGTGTAGCTTACATGCAGAGGTGTAAACTGAGACGAGTAGATTGATCAACTATAACTTAGTTAATTGGTAATTCAATAATTAATTGATTCGGATGAAACTGGAAATATCCGAGTTCTGTCAGTACCACAAGGCAATGTTAAACGAACGTGTTGCAGCAGCAACGTAGTTCAGAAAACATGCGTTGGTACTCAGCCGCATAAAGAAAAAAAGAAAAGAAAACAGAGAACACGTTTCTCTATTGTTGGGACGGTACACAAGTTGCCGAAAACATGACCAACGCTTTCTGCGGCTTGATCGCGAACTCGCGTCTCTGGGATGAGACAGCACACTTATATGGCCCACTCGTACACGTCAAGGCATTAAGCCAACCTCAACCACGTCAATCATTCCGTCGGCGGTCTATACACATCGCACTGGCCGCGAAAAGCTCTGATCGCGTCTTACTATTTGAGTGACTGTGCGGATCTCGTGGTTCTCTATACAGTTAAAACTCGATCTAACGAAGCCCGATTTTACGAAGTTCCCGATCTAGCGAAGAAATTTCAATTCCCCGGCAGGTACCCATAGCGTTCAATGTTGTCATCAAACCGAATTAACGAAACTAACTTGGCCGAACTCGACTTAACGAAGTTTTTTCCTGAAATAATTGAGTAGAAGAATGGGTGATTTCTTTCTAATTTTGACACCGACGGGTTTTTCTTCGAGCGTGCGCTCTAAAGCTTTCGAGTCAAGCCCAGACCACAAGTACGCTTGCGGCCGCGCCTAGCGCCTGCCGCGCCTCGCGAGGAATGGCGGTTTGCACCTACAAAGACGCGCGACAGCGCACGCTCGCTGGGATGCAGTCATATAGCTGTGGCAGAGGCCACTTCGTACTTTGTTATTGACAACGTTCTTGTCATGCGAAGGTTGTGCGATCGTTCCCCACCTACGGCAAGTTGTTTCTTCATCCACTTTCATTTCCATTAATTTATCGTTTCTTTATTCCATTTATTAGGCACAAGTAATTTCGCCTATGTTGGCCTTGGTGTCAGTGTTTGTTGGCTTCTTATGATATGACTAATAAAAATCGGGCCCCACGGTTTACCCCCTCTTTTTTCGTTTGTTATTGACAGTGTTTCAAAATGCTTCGATATCTATAAACGTAATTGTTCTGTTTTTATAACCGTTAGCTCACCACAAAAAGGAAAGAAGAAGCACTCTCTTGCGTGATATAAATCTGCCTCGCTGAGAGTTGAATGTATACCGCGCCGTAGTTGCGTAGTCAGGCGCGCCGATGCGAGGCAGCCGAAGCGCGCGATAGAGAGGGGTCCTGTTCACTGAGGTCGCGTCTCGTTTCGACGCGTACGAGCCGTGCCTCACCGTCTGCGTATGTGTAGGCGCGCGAATGCGAGCTTGCGCGCGTCCGCAAGCGTACGTGGGGTTTGGGCTTTAAAACATATATAGGCACCACGGTCACGGCCTTAGCTTTATTTTGACGATGCTGCACGCTGCACCCATGCACGGAACAGCTGACTCAACACCGCCTCCGTATGGGCCGCGGTGGCGGCTCTCGTTAGTTCAAGGTTTATGCGACAGATGGCTGGATTAGCGGCAAATACAATGTCGCGGTAGCTTTAGCCTTAGGTTTCGAACTTTAAGGTTTCGAAGGACCGAAAAATTCCTTTTCCGATTTTACGAACTGCCCGATTTAACGAAATAATTCGAGCGTGGTCATCACTTCGTTAAATCGAGTTTCAACTGCATTAACAAGCTCTCCAGAAGTCGTAGCAGCGTCACGCGATAATCGAGTTATGCGCAAATTGAAGCTGGCTAGCGTACTGCGAACGGCTGATCTGGCTGATCGCCCGAACTGAATTTTACCCGTTACTATAGCTCTGACCGACCGTTATATTATAACCGTTACCAGCAGCAAACCGAGCCGCACATTTAGAGTTTTGCTGATTACTTAAACGGTCGGGTCCTCCATACTTTGCACGCTCCCTTCCGCATGCTTTTGCGGTGGGTGCTGGTCAAACGATAAGCTCTATGCGGCAACCGTTATGCGTCCTCATTACTGACCTCTGCTCCGCCCCCGCACCCGACAGCTTTTCACGGGGTGGGTAAATCGGGTCACCCTGCATGCACGCGGTGACTTCCGCAACGCCCGCGTTCCGAGTTCGCTGGGGTGCCAAAACAAGGGCCCCGAATTGTATAGCTCGCTCTGACCTCGCTTTCACACGCGCGAATGCCGCGAATCACTCACTGCTTCGGAGAGATAAAAAACAAACAAAAGAAACAATAACGAAAAGAAGAAAAAAAATGGAAAGGAAACGAAAGACGCTCGTCAAAGTGTGCCTCTCTGAGATCGACGCCATTGTGCAGAACTTTCTGCAAGCGTACCAAGCATATGACGGACGACTGCTTGCCTTTCACACAACGGGCACGCCGGTAGAAAAAGACGTACCTGTCGAATGTAAAAAGACAAGAGAAAGAAAGGAACAATAAATAAAAGAAAGAAAAAAGAAGAAGGAGTGGGTGAAGCGAGAGATTGCGATGATCTCAAGCTTTGAGCAGCGGGCGCAGAGATCGTGACCCGGTCAGTTTGTTGCGTTGCGAGTCATACGCACAGGCTCGCCAAACTGCTTCGCCGACTTCCTCCTATTCGCCGACCCAGTGAAGAAGGAAAATAGCCAGATAAATAAACAAACAAACAAGAAGAGGAAGAAAGGCAGCATACGTCGTAGTCTTTAACAGCCGAGTGATCGACAACAGCGGGGCACCTTTCAAGAGTACAAGTGTGGCCTCCTTTCTCGAATAATGGGTGGCGGTACGCACACAGGATTCGTCTGTCCCGAAGGCACGCAATTGGCCCGAGCAGACGACGCGACGCAGCACAAACGATTCTCCCTGTATGTGTATAATATACTCGAGCGCGTCGTCGGCGTGGTCAGTATACGTATACGCGCATTTAACCCAGTTCTCGCGATGGAAAACGGAAGAACTGCATGGCGCAGCACGCTGCACGAGAAGAGCCCAACAACGGTTCGACTTCTTCGATTGTTTCGAAATCCCGCGGTCGTTATATGTATATAGTACACAAGTCAGCGAGACGTTCGGCGAACTTGCGGCATGAGGGCGAACGAGAGGTATGCGTGTACATACTTACGTGCCTCGCTCTCCCGACGCCGCAAATGAGCCGCGCAAGCAAATATTCTTCTGAGGGGAATCCTCGTCGTGTGGGTCCCTCGAGGAGAAAGAAAGAAAAAAAGAAAAGAAAAGGAGAAAGAGAACGGCCCGACCTTTTCTCGCGGACTGAGCAAAGACCGCGGCGGCGGTTGCAGACAGATTAGAAGGGTTAACGGGACGGCTGCTCGAGGGCATTTTTTGCGAAACGCCCGTAATTGTATAGTGTAGATATACGCATACTGCAACCCTTTAGTAACCTCCCCCCCCCAAAAAAAAGAAGGAAAGGAAGAAAGAAAGGAACGATACAAGAAAGGGGGTAATGGGGGGGAGGGGCGTTTTGCATGCGCGCCAGTTGCCTAAGTAATCGAAGAATGCAAATTGACGGCGTTTTGCGCCGTTGTCCCCGGATGCAGCGTGGTATATAGTGGATGTCATGTGCACGAGGCGACGCGGCTGGCATTGTTTGCTAAAATGCGCGAAATAATTGCCCGGCCGCGAGTCGTCTCGGCGGCATTGTTTCAACAAATTACCTCGACCGAGTTATGCTTTTCGCATACGGGTTGCGCGTTTCTCTGCGGCGACGCTTTGAGCGATGCTGAAGATGTGTGCACAAAGAAGAAGAAGTTCGCCGAAGGCGGATCAGGGCTTGAGAGGCTTACCGGCTGAATTGTCGCTCCGTTCGAGCGCCTCTTCTTGGCAAAGCTCAAGAAACGCGAAAGGTACAGGTATGTCGTCTAGAGCGTCGTCATTCAGACGAATACGAACGGGAAAGAAAGAGTTATTTTCCCCGGTAACTCGAGACCCCTGTCGTGTAGGCCCCCGTAACACGCTATAAACACCTGTACCGTGCTTTTTGGCGATACTGACACCGGACGTTTCCTTTTTCTATGCTTCGTCGTTATAGACACCGAGAAAAAAAAAAAAAGAATTACGATGTACTCCTGCTTATCGATAATCAAAACATTTCTTTCTGGGCCCTGAAATAAAGCCCCCTGGTTAGTAATTCATATGCCTGAGCTCTCACTCGCTCTCAGCGCTGCAGCCGCCAGTGACGGTATATGCGATTGGGCACAACTTGTTACGTTCTTTCCTCGACGCTCGTCTCGCCGTCGCTTTAACGCATCTGTGCCGTAAGTGCAAAGTTCCCACGGAGATTTCCGGCGGCACTCATCCCGACGCCTATCGCAAACCGCATTTCAGTTTTCCCTCGCGTTGGTTATATCGAAAAAAAGAAGGACATCGGGGCCTTAGCTTTTAAAATTACATTCTTTTCATTCCGACTCTACTCATATTTTATTACCGAGCTACCGTCCTTCGCGCCGCGTGTTGGCAGATCCGACCCGCCGATAACTGTGGCGCTGCGATCGTGCAAGGTAACGACAAAAGGAGGAAAGAGTGGATGAGCAATAATACAAATAATAAAAAAAACTTCACGGCTACCGAATCTTGTTGAATTACATGCGTGCTTACATTTATGCCACCACTTTTTATTTGTTTTAAACACATGTGTACAATTAACAGGAAAGGGAAAGCGAGGAGCAGGCTGGCAACTGCCACCGGGAGGGGCACAACGCATGCTATACTCTTCAGAAGGGAGCTGACAGCAACACTGAAATGGAAGATAGGAAGGAGGGGAGGAAAGAGGAAAGGAAGAGCAACAGGACAAGTCTAAAGAATAAAGTATAACGCAGTACAGATCACGCACAGTAGGGCCGGTCACTGAAGGTCAAGCTACTACAGAATGTTGAATAGAATGGTTTCGACGCTACAAACGTGAACCTAAGTTAGTTAACTCAAGAAAAGTAAATGGAGCGCGACGAGCCTGATCACGCTTAGACGCACAACCACTGGGGAACAAACATTCGACGAGTGTCGAGTGTCGAAGCCCTATACGCGCGTATCGCATCTCATGTGTTGCCTTACACATTACGGTACAGATTCAAGTGGTTTCTATATACCGCGCACCAATTCTGTTTGCAGCGGTGCGAAAGCCCCCTTAAGATTGGACCTATAGAGGAAAACTGACCCAGCCGAACGTGCTATACAGCTGTTTCCAGAGCAAACCCGTGGCCTCGGTCGCACTCCCGGCTCAGGATGAGAGCGCCCCGAGCTGGAGCACACGCGGCGCTCTGAACGAACCAGACGAATGTGTTCCGAGCGCTCGATTTAGAGCAACCGAGTGTAACCTTCACCGGGCGAGGGCACTCTATAGAGCGCTCGAAAGTGACCAGTGGACAAGTAGTATCTACGGAGTGCGCAGCGGCGACTGGACGGTCGACCTTCTACGCGGAGGCCGAGATCCTGGATGCATGCAGGGCATCACACATCATCGTACGAGCAAGCTATGCGCGCACTTTAATAACTCTCTCGAAATAAGCGGACTCGAGAAGACGTTTACACGCACCCTGTATCCGCTATACCGCGAGGGTGAACTCCTTCACCTTCTCTTTTTTTTTCTTTCAATCCGTCACCTTCTCTCACGCGCGCAGGGTAGCCAACCGGAAGTCCGTCTGGTTAACTCCACTATACACTTGTCCTTTCTTCCTCTCTGGCTAAACAGAATCAATAAATAAAAAAAAAACTCTTTGCTCATCCAAACATAAAAAGCTTCTGACGTAGGCAAATGGCGCCGTCTTCCTCTAGATAACATGTACGCCACGCGCGTTCCGCGAGGGCGTTTACGGGAGCATCCTTTGGGAAGCGTATATATTCCGTGGCTGAAAATTTCTCCTATTCTCCCTACGTCAAAAAATTAAACGGCACCTTAAGGCGTCAATGATCGAATCACATTTTTTTTTTTTTTTTGAAGGAGACAGGTTAATTTATTTCGAGTAGGAAACACGACACCTTAAATCTCGGCTGCAGAATATATGACGTCATATACGTGCCTCGCCACTCCGCGTGCACCGTCTATGTCACTGCGCTGTATGTACGGACAACTCGAAATGCTTGATGTGCTCAACGAATGCAACAATGCCAGAAGAAAAACCCTGCGCGACTGAGAGAGAACGCTGCGCGACTCAAGATGGGCACAATCCGTCACGCCAGGTTTCGGAAACAAACTGTATTTCAATGTTTGCGGGTCAAATAACGCTTTCATACGGTGCTGCTTCGGGCCCGTATCCTATAGCGCCGCTAATAGCCACATTTAATATAAGGTCACCTATTTTTTTTTCTTCGCGGTTCAAAACTATACCGGACAATCCTTTTAAGGCTTAATGCGCCGCTTGCACGCGTAATGCAGAGGGCGCTGCTGCCAGCGACAGGCGGCAGTGTGGCAGCGGCACCAAGCGTATATGGCCGTTAGTAGATTGCCGTTTACGATCCATGCGCACCGCTGGCAGTAAGTACAGCGGCCCGTCCGGCCGGCCCGGATGGATAGCCAGAGGCAGCGGAACCGGGAAGGGGGGGGGGGGGGGGGAGGGATGAGATACCGCGCGCGTGGGACGCCCCGGGCGGCCTGTGCTCTGGTCTCGTCGTCTGCTTTCGCGCAATGGTGGTGGTGGAAGGATCGCTTTTAGGTCTCCCAGCGTACGTCTGCTGCTGCTGCTGCTGCGGCCGCCCGGGCAAAATGGTCTATAGCATCCGCACCGGCCAGCATTATTTCTCCGCTTCTTCCTCTTTCTACTCCTCGGCCTCCTTCCCGTGCCGACGATGGGCTTTTACAACGCGCCGCGTCAGCTATATCGTGGCGTCCGCCCGGCGCGCGCGCGAGAGGTATACACACGCTATTGATTCCCTACGGGCGCCGCTGGCCGAGGCTTAACTCTTGACAATTCGCTTACGCGCGGTTATGGGTTTCTTTTCTTTTTCGTTCGCTAGCCCTCTTTGTTCGCTCACTACGCCTCTCTCTTAATGCGCGCGCCAGGCGCGTAAGAGCGGTTGGTTAGCCGCGTATATATATATATATACATACGACAAGAGAATAGATCCGATCGGTTCCGGCCTTCGGTTGCTTCCCCCTTTTCTTGCCTTCCT
Organism: Dermacentor andersoni; assembly: GCF_023375885.2. Taxonomy (NCBI): domain Eukaryota; kingdom Metazoa; phylum Arthropoda; class Arachnida; order Ixodida; family Ixodidae; genus Dermacentor; species Dermacentor andersoni. The sequence continues at coordinate 123,767,814 of NC_092817.1, read as the reverse complement.
ACTGACCGTAAATATACAGATGATGGTGGAAGTTGAACGCACGTAAGCTGAACGTGCTTCTTCTTCTTCTTCTGCAGTGCGTTGTGCAAGCCCGTGGGAACGCTCCCATCGGCGTGGTGTGTATATGCGAGTAATTTAGCGCAATCTGAAAACATGACGACTTCCGTCGCGGCAAGCGCGTTTGATGGCACGAGTCCGAGTACTATAGAGCCTTCTCCAACGCGGGTCTTTCCCACAGATTTCGTTAACGTTCAGTTCTATTAATTCACAAATGTCTATCATAGCGTGCACGCGCAAAATGAGATTGGATGAATAGAGTACACTATATATAAGGTTGGCGATGCATCAAAGATTGGATGCGCTCGAAAGGTGGCCCGCGCACTCGCTCACTCCTCGCCTCGTCCGGACATGTGCCCTCTTCTATCTCATAGAAAACCTATGAGCCGATGCGCAAGTCGGGTCACAAGGTAAGCGAACAAGATCCGCATGTTGGATATATATGTATGTACCAGGTATGGCATGGAATGCCTGCGGCGGCACTGCTACCAAGTTTCTAAAAGCGCTCAGCCAACCCAACATGCCTGGCGGTTAAACATGTGTATGGGACGGTAAAATATGTATACCATATAGTATGAGCAGACGAAACGCTCAACGCACTTACCAAGTGGGCCACTGTTACAGCTCCTAAAGTGCCATATTTATTCGTTATTCTAATCATTGATATTTCTATTTGAAACCAAATCCTTTTTCTTTCTTTCTTGCATATATGTGAAATGCAGCAGCCGGAGGCTTAGAACTGCTCCAGTTAAAACCCATTCCCCTAAAACGCGTTCTGTATCACGGCTCTAGTTGAAACCAATTTTCCTAAAACACGTTTTATTTCATTGACTCGGAGCTAGGTAGGCATATACCTACCTAGCTCCGAGTCAATGACACAGAACGTTAGCGACACTCAAGCCATCAAGTAAACAAAGCGACCATGCTCATACACTGCGCAGCTAAACATCGCGGCGCGAAGGACGAAGCCAATTTATTTAATAAATCGCTCGTCGTCTCGCACAAATTTATCGTCAGGGTGCCCATAAGGCGCAGCTGCTCTCCGAAAGGAGACGCAGGCGTGTGTAATCACCATAAGTTTTTGCTGGACAAAAGCTTTCTTAGCCGCGTCGGCAGCACGGCTCATCTTATTTCGACAAATTGGCGCACTTATAGCGTCCCGGTGACCCGCTCCGAAAGCGGCTTCGTCTAAGTTGGCCAAGCGTTAGGGAGTGGCGTCGCTCGTTAAAAGGAGACGGACGTCCTTCGCTCGGCGATGCGAAGAAAGCCCTGTGCCGCCAGCGGCCATCAGCTGTCGACGGCGCACCGTTACACCACATACAATATTGACGTGCCCGCTCAAACACGGCGTGCCGTTCACAGACCAGACGCGCACTGAAGACAGAGCCGGCACACGCGCGCCCTCTCTCGTCGCTTTGCCTGCCTCTAAAGGCGCGCTGTCTTTCTCTCGCAACAATTCTATAACGGCCTCGCTTCTCTAAACTGGACCGAAACGAAGGCACGAATATATATATATATATATATATATATATATATATATATATATATATATATATATATATATATATATATATATATATATATATATAACGTGGCAGACGTGCACGGCAGGCAGTTGTCGTGAGATGGAACCAAGAAAGAATAAAAGCAACACGGCCCGAAGCTGACGACAGAAGAGGGCGCAGCTTTGTTTGCACGTGCCTCTTCACTCATTGAGAGACAGAGCGGGAATAAGGAGCCAGCCCCTCGCCCTCCCCCCCCCCCCCTCCTCCACTTCCAATCTCATCTCTTCCCCCAATCCCAACTGCATCCTCCTTCCTCTATGCACCTCCTTCCTTCCTTCCACCATCTTCGAGCGTCCGGAAAACCGCTGCCCTGGCAGGCGTTTGAGCTCGCGAGCCATGCCAAGCCGAGCCGTCGCCGCCGCCGCTGCCGTATTGTGTTCCTCAAATGGCCGATTATGAACACCAGCGTTCTTCTCTCTCGAGCCGCGAAGCCGCCTGCGTCGGGATGGAGGGCCGAGGGGGAGGCAAAAGCGCCCACGCAGCACTTTGGACGAGTTTGAGCAGCGCGCCCGGCGTCGGCTGGTGCTCTGGATGTGGAGCCGCTTGGACGCCGCCACCACCGCCGGCGTCCGATGAGTGATGGCCCGGGCCAGCCACCGCTCTCTCCTCGCCCTGCTCTCTGCCGTGAATTGGGTGCAGCGCTTTATCTCTCAGGGCGGGGGCGTAGCTGCCGGTATACCGGCAAATCGAAGGCACTTGAGCCATGGGGCAACCAACGTTACATCCTTTTTTTTTTTTTTGGGGGGGGGGGGGGGCAGGGGTCGAGGTGTGTTTGAGCAAAAAGAAAAGAAAAGAAAAACCAAGAAAGCGGGATAGTAATGCGGATCGCAGTAGTGAGTGGATTAAATACGTAGTGCCTGTAACGTGTCGGTGTAAACCCTGTCGGCGACATGATCGTTTCCTCCTCAGTTTAACGGTTCCATAATATGTCGCTTCTGGTCTGGAAGTGCTAACCTCTGAGCTTCATTACATGCCCATGTACTTATCCTTATCGGCACTCCTCATCGCTCAGGGTCTACCGATGAATTCTTTTCTTTCTTTTGCCTGCATGCCAGTATACAAACGCTTCACTCTATCTGCCCCAAACGACTCGCTTAATTCCACCAAGCAAAAATACAATTTTTTCGTCACTTAATTCCAATCACTCCCATGACGATCGAAGTAAACGCTACTGAGGTACAGCGAAACGATACTCTAGAGACATGCGCATAAACGCCTGCACTTAGCAGCAGAGACTGCGTTTGGTATCGCGAGGAATATCGTCAGAGAAAGGACTTTTCAGAGAAAAGAAGAATAGTAAAAGCAGGGAGGTCAACCAGACGAGCGTCCGGTTTGCTACCCTACGTAAAGGGAGGGAGGGGCGAGGGAAAGGGGGCATAAGAAGAGGAAAAGAGGCTGTGCTTGAGCACTGTGCGCAAGCAGGATGATGCTCGGAAGGAGCCTCCACAATATCCAGAATGTCTATGGAGGCACTAGACGCAGTAGTTCACACGCTTTGAAATCGTTTTCTGTCTCTGCGCAGGCGCGCATGCCCACAGTTCCCATTTCGGATTCCAAAGCAAGACAAGCAGAAATGCACATGCACAGTTATGCAACTAGACTTGCCTGTTTAAGCAACCTGCGTGAAGGCCACGACTGGCTCTAGCGGCAAACAGCGGCGTTGAGTAACGCGCACCATTCAACAGCGGTCATTGCTGTTCTTTCTAGAAAAGGAGCGTTCGTATACTCCGTAGGATTGCCCAGTATAGTCGATTTTTACATACAAACGGAAAGGCACGCAAATAATTAACGGCTCGGCGTTGTCAGAAAGACGCCGCAATATAACGTATTTTAAAACGTCACTGTGCAGTGCTTCGACTTTGTCGTGTCCTGTTGCCCTCTATCGGCTGCAGTCCGCGCAGAACCAACATAGGCCTGGCCTATATACGCGCAACATCCACCCAATTCTCGAGCACCGGCATTCATCGCGCTGCACCGAAGTTGGAGCGCGTGGTGACGGAGGAGAGAGACGCGAGAGACAAGAGAAAAGGGAGTGCGCTGCATGGGCGAAGAGTGCTGGGGCGGATCGACCTGACGGCGGCAAGAGGGGGGGGGGGGGGGGAGGGTGCGCTTGACGGAGGACTCCGTTTTTTCCTCCTACCACTTTCCCGCACTCCCATCTTCCCTTCGCGACTTCTCGGGGCGAAAGGAAAAAAGGACAGATTGGACGGGAGCGCGCTAAATGTCGTAACCTTTTCTTCCCCATTAGGGGAGCGAGAGTTAGAGATGTGGCTTCTTGCATGACATTGAGGGGAAGGGTCGTAAAGGGGCGGTGGGGGGAGAATGACGCGGTTAAAGCGGAATTGCAGCTAGCTAGCTAATGTCATATCTCTGGCAGGAAGAGAAAGGGAGAGAGTCAGCATGGGAAAAGGAGGGAACGCTATAGGGAAGGAGGAGGTAGCGGGGATTTGATTGAAAATTATTGCGGCGGCCGCCACCGCCGCCCTGGTAATGCGATCGCGCTTGACGAAAGTATACGTGCTTGCACGTTTTCATTTCGCCGGGGCGCCCGCCGACGTGTTCGTCCTAATTTCGTTTACGGTTTCAGCCTCCGACTGGCGCAAGGGGTGTTGTCACCGTACGGCTAGCCCCTCCCCCTAAACCCCTTTCTACCCATTATCTTGCCCTTTGTTTTTTTCTCGAATACGTTGCTTTTTATACTTTCTTTGCCTCGGGTTTTCAACGGCGCTTGATTTCATTTGTCCTTGGTTTTCGGTGGTACGCCAGCTCTACAACGGTGTTGCCCTTGCCGTCTGTATCCTGTTGGACGAGCACAGCTGCAAGAGACAAAACCTTGATTTTGAGAGAAAACAAGCGATATAAATAGCACATCAAACGCGTAGTGCTTCGTTTTTTTAGCACGCATCAGCGGGCTGGAAGAGGAGGAACTTGTTATTTTCGAGTGGCGCTTGACACGTGCGAGATAAACTAATACAGCATATTCTTGGAAACCTCAAGTATAGGTGGAGCTTGTGTAAGCGCGGGCTAATTAACTAGGAGAGCGCCTTCCTTGCACGTAGCATATAAGGATCAATCAATCAATCAATCAATCAATCAATCAATCAATCAATCAATCAATCAATCAATCAATCAATCAATCAATCAATCAATCAATCAATCAATCAATCAATCAAAATTGTATTCGTCTCAAGGAGAGAAAGAGGATAACGAGAAAAAGCTGCAGAAGCTAGTTAGCCAGCCCTATATATTTCGTTTCCTTAGCCCTGGTGTTGGGCTGCTGAGCACGAGGTCGCGGCATCGAATCCCGGCCACGGCGGCCGCATTTCGATGGGGGCGAAATGCGAAAACACCCGTGGTACTTAGATTTAGGTGCACGTTAAAGAACCCCAGGTGGTCGAAATTTCCGGAGTCCTCCTCTACGGCGTGCCTCATAATCAGAAAGTGGTTTTGGCACTTAAAACCCCATAATTTTTTTTTAATAGACACTGGCAACTTCCACTGAGAAATCATTTCGGTCGAAGTATGCGCGTATCTATCTAGACAATTAACCAAGTTCTTTCTATATGCGCCTTATTCAGCCATTACAGGCGTTATATCTGGTCTGGCGCAGCACATGCGATCGACGCACGGGTTTGTTGGCCAGCCATGCAAAAATATAATGCGTCTTTCTCTAATGTTCACTCACTATATATATAGCCTGTCGGCTTGCATATGCAAGACGTCAAATCAAGGCATTGAGCTCATCCCTAAGGTCATCTGTGGGTCAAAGAAAGAAAGAAAGAAAGAAAGGAAAGAAAGAAAGAAAGAAAGAAAGAAAGAAAGAAAGAAAGAAACGTATCGCTCTCTTTCTTAAATTCAGAACCATATACGTTGTTCTCTTACTTTTCTATAAGCGCTTTCTCCTACTAATCTTCTTACCAGTCAAGTTGTAATTTCCATAATTTCTGTACGTTTGCGGAAACGCTCCACTCAACATCTGAACCAATCCCGTGATTGGCAGTCTTCATTCAACGACGGCATAACGCGCATCCCGACGGACTCCTCAGAGAAGACAATCACAATAGTCGAAACAAAGGGTGTGAGCTATATAGCAGAGGTGTTGCAGAAACCCTTTAATACAGGGCAGTGAATGCAAGCTCCTACTTTCTTCGACTTCTGCGCAGCTCCGGACAGCGTGTTCAAAACTGACCAAAGCTCGACCTTTCATCATCTCTCGAAGCATTATATACACTCGCATAACGCTGGGAAGAACGAATCGCACGGCAACTGCATCGCCTCTGCAAGAGACACCTGTCACCACCGCAGGAGACCATGACGACGCCGAATCCGATGCGCTCGTCCGCTTTTCCTCCTCCTCCACTTCTGTCGCCTCTATTCCTCACACGTGAGCAGACACGGACACTTCTGGAAACAACAGCAACAACGGAACTCTCCGGCAGTCGGCTTTGGCGGCTTAGGTTTCTCACGGCGCCAATCCGCGTGCCAGCTCCCGGGAGGCTGCGGCATCCGACGTCGCCCTCGCGCGAGAGGATCTCAATTTGGCCGCCTCTCTCGGACAAGCCGCGCCTACTTCCACGCATTTTCTGCCCCCTCCCTCGCTCTTCTGCCCCCTCCTTTCCCGCTCCTCGGGTGACATGCGGCGGCGGTATATGGCTGATGACAAGCGGCGAAGACGCGCAAGGTATACCGTGTATGCGGTTGCTCGCGCCTCAACACCCCTTGTCGATTCTTTTGTGAAAAAGAAATACTGCGGTGAGTCACTCGAGACGTGACTCACGGGCGGGTGCGGTATAGTGCGGTGATAGCAAGCAGCAGCAGCGGGCGCTGCTATTGCGCGTACGGCCTTTCACTTCGGCCACGTCGAGCCATCAAGGAGGATTAATGCCGAGCTGCCGGTGACGAGAACCGGCGGCCAACGCCTCCTGCATGCGCGCCCCCGATCGAGTGTCCGCTGTTCGGAAATGCTTACTAGTAGCTGCCGGACGGAGGTGACGAAAACGCCAGGGGTATGATGCAGAGCTGAGCCTTGGGGCTTTGGAGGCGGCGCAGGACAATGAGAGAGAGAGAGAGAGAGAGAGATCATGGAGCAAGGAAACAGATTCTCTAACGAAAGGGGGAAATCCTTGCGGTAACTAACAAACGTTCCACAAGCATTGCACAACGAAAGCGAGACACAAAGAAAGGAAGGTGGAGGCATTCACCCGGGATGGGACTGGATTCCCCCGTACTCCATGGGCGTACGGGAAGAAACAGAAAAGCGAAACCGACAAGAGCTTAGGCAAGCGCGTCCGCAGCAGCTCAACACTGCGCAAAGAAAACACTGTGCATTGCCTGTCTTGTAGCCCCCTCCTCCCTACGCCCCTTACACACTTTTGCTTTCTCTGACTTTGGACTTAATATCATGTCGCAAATAGCAAAATGCCAACCGCAAACCCTCCTAAAGTCAGTACGCTCCGCACTTGGAAACAACAATGAGAACGCTATAGATAAACGCTTGCACACGTTGGAAAATGATTAGAAAAAAGATGCCCGTGCAGGCATGCCCCAGCATACTTCTAACGTCCGATGAACTCGTTATTTGAGGCTTTTGCCTACACACTACACGCGCTTCGCGAGACGCCTATATAGAGGATTACGCGGTTTCGCTTTCTCAACACGCTGACTTTCCCAAACGTTAGTGCGTGCTTTTCCCGAAGCCTACTCGGATCCGGGCTTCCAGTGAATCCTTGAGTATATATAGCTATATACTTGGTAAATAGCTCTTTAGCGAGGGGCTAGCTTTAACTTAATTAGTTGCTTGTTTTAATGGTTTCGTAATTAGCGTGAGTACAAGTTCACACTATGCGTTTTTGTATTGCTGAACACACTGCAGCAGGCACATGCCTGAAACTATATAGTACATCGGCGCAAATAAAGGCCCAAGGCAAAATGAGTCGAGGAAGGTTTGCTGCAGTGATGCTTCATGCGTTCCTAACTGACCCGTGCTTAAGCGAAAAATAGAAAAAAAAAAGGCGGAAAGATAGATTTTACTCTTTTTATTTTATTGGATTCAGCTGTTGAAATTTCGCATAGTTGCCCCCTAAGTTTATTTGGTAGGAGCACAACCTCTTCGAAGTGACGTCACCTACTGCAAAAAGTATCAACATAAATCCCCGTTTTTTTTTTCTTATGAGTATGTGTCGAATATGCTTTGCGTTACGTAATTATTCTGAATTTGTCACCCATTGTCCAAAACATAATCTACTACTGATGCTATTACTTCTACTAATTACTATATTTAACTTACTTGATAGCCATCGCTTTTTCTTTCGTATACCTTTTCAATTGAATTTGTCGCGGTTTATAAGCACCCTGCCGCTTTTTTTCTGGTGCGTCTTTACTGACAAAAAGCTCGTACGTTAGAATTATTCTTAAGAACATTTTCCAGTCAGTCCTGACGCCAGACATATTATTAGCCGATAGCAAAAAGTACCTAGGTAAGAGTAGCTTTGCGAATTCTGGCCCAGATTCTGTGGAAGTGCAGGCGGCGAAAGTTGCCAACACTACCAATGTCATCAAATAAATAAGTATATAAACAAATCAACGAAATTTCACTGCACCACTTATATGTCGATGTAATACTGGTGGTCATGCTGTACTATTGTGAATTGCCCTCTCTTTTCTTTTTTTTCTTAAGGGACACAACTTGTGCGATTTTCGCGAATCTTCTGCACACCGCCGCACGCTAAGTGGCATGCCGTTAAATTGTGCTGAATGTTCCGACATATTAAGGAATTTGGTGGCCGTAAGTTATTGCAGATCTTTTCAAAAAGAATAATGTCGTAGCTCAGCAACAAAACTCAATGTAAAGCATTTATTCCTTACCTGTGCGTTTGCCGTTTCAGAAGAACGTGATATTACTGCAGTAGGTACAGTAGGGTATATGTATTAGCCGTAATATTATTTGAAATATTTAGCTCCCACACACGCATGTATAATGTACTGACAACAACACTATAAGATAGTAACATTGCAAATCGTTATTTGTCATGTGACTCCAGAAAGGACTTGCGATATGCAGTTAAACATAAGTCCCTTCCCCCTCCCTTGATATCATAATATAAACAAACGTTTATTTGAACATTTATCTCATCTCACGCAAATTTCAAACGAAGGTATCAACTAATTTACAGCTAACGAGAACAGCAAGCACTAATCCGTTATTGACTCATTTCCTATGGCACAAGCCGTTCATCAGGGACAACGCGGCTTTCAGAGATATATTGAGTAAAACGTTTCTGTGAAAGGTTCACCAATTTGACGTTTTCGCGCACATTTTGCGCACGGTTCTAATAAAATTGATATATATTGAGAATTAATTGCATATGATCTTCATGAAAATAATAAGGAAGACGTATGAAAATACTGATCGTGCCGCTTCAAAGACTAATGCCGTTTTTAAACATGTTCATTAGCGTTTAAATGTTATTACGGTCTATTATGGCAAAGAACGAATGCGTCATTTTACTGGTTGACTCATTCTTTCCCCCATCCATGTAATGGAGTCACGCGCTGTTTCGTCAAATCGCTCGCTCTTCGAACAATTTTGAGCATCCGCCTATACAACAAAGCAGGGATGAAAGACAGAGAAAAAAGAAGGGGGGGGGGTGCAATGAGCTTTTGTTGGATATTCACATAACGGTGCGCACAAAAAAAAAAAAAAGCAATATTTATCATATTATAGTGTTCATTCGAACGTTTCTGAGTTTACTGCTTCTTCTTCGCGAAGAAAAAAAAACGAAGCGATCAGGAACAAAATGCGGCGTGCCCGCACCTGACTAAGTTTCTAATTCATCCCCCGTTCTCTGCACGCAAGCAGCGACGGCTCTTCACTTCGTCGCGCACGAAACAAATTAGGAAAGAAGCCTAATTCACCACGCGTTTGGAATGCCGGCATACGTACAGTGTATATACAACATCACCGCGTAACATCTGTCGACTATAGGCTGTACAACACAAGGGTGCGAGCAATGTTTCATCACAACCCTGCCTGATAGACCGATTCGCAACGAGGCCGCCTGTTCGTTGTTTACAGTACAAACTACCGCTCACCCGCGCTGTGCTCGGCGCGAGCTTAGCATAGTTGCGGCCGCCACTACACAACGAGTGCGAGGAGAACAGGATGACAGCAAGAGCACAGCTCATATAGGAGAACGAAAACACCAAGCGGGTGGTATTCAAACACGAACGGCAAATGTGGAGAAAAACTGTCGAAAGACTTTCATCGCAGACGTCATCGTGTTACGTGTGTATATATATGAGCCGGGGGAGCGGTCTGCCGCACGGCCGAGCTTTGAATCAACGATTCGCTAAATTTCAAGAGCTATACCTGGTACCGGTTGAGCTGTTCGGATCTGAACTTTACCGTTCGGTCTTTCAAGTGTTCGTCAGTGAAAACGCGACTCGAGCGGCACTCAGTCAGCAGGCATTTATTGTTGCAAGAAAACTCGGCAGCGCATATTATTTCTTAAGGAGAAAGAAAATAATGAGTCTCTTCTTTTTCGGGCTAACAGCTTAGCAGACCGTTTTACTCAGATATTCCTACGGGGGTACAACCGCCGGCCCCCCCTGCCCCCCCCCCCCCCCGGCCCCTTTTTAATACTACATTGACAACAGGACGTTTCACGCTGGAATGAGCAGTTATTTGACGGTACCAAGTTTTTTAGCGAACGGTATTATCGCAGGCGTGAAAAAAAAAATTAAAAAGAATTTAATGAAAACCTTTTGCTTTTTCATCTGTGAACGACTTACATCACAAATTGAAGAGGTGAAGGACGCTATGTATGTCGGCCGGAAAACGCACGCGTAAGTTGCGCGTCCAAGAACTCAGCGCGACGAACGCATTCGCACCGTACACGAACACAAAAATACACGCGCGCCAGTCTCGTAATTTATGCGCTCACCGTTATCTCGTAGTAGGCATGCTGGGCCGGCGACTGGGGCACTCTGGACGTTGTCATGCTCCGGGTATCCGATAGGGCGATCATCGAAGCTGGCACCGCCGGTCCGTCGTAGCCGCCGCCTCCCGTCGACACGGCATACGAAGGCGACAGCGTGCTGCCGTGCACGGTCCAAATCGCCGGCGATGGAAGCGTCGACGACGCTGCAGCGTACGACGACGCACGACCTGCCGGCAACGGCGGAGGAGCATCGCACGATCCCACGCGAGCCATCATCACACCGCGCGCGCCGGTGCCGGCGCCTGACTGCTGCGAGCGATCCAGGTTGTTTCCGTCGTCTGCTAGCGTGAACACCCCTCGTCGTCTGTTCGACTTCAGTTGCCGTTAACAGCCGCCACTCGGCACCACCGCGGTCATCTGCGGCCGAGCAGGCGTAAGACTCACTGTCACGCGGTTCACGGTCACACAAGGGAGCACCAGAAGCGCGTGTATCCGTTCACATGGAGCAACAGCGGTGCACCGCTGGTTTCACATCCGTAAAGGCGCGCCGCCGCGCGCGCCGACCACCACCACAGCGCCAACGCTCCGAACGCGGGAACCGACCGACGCTGGAGTGAAGAAGCCGGGCGAACGAACCGCCGCTCGCCATCCCCCAACAAACGCCGCCACCTGCTTCTTCCTGCCTTGCGAGGGAGAAACGAGGGGAGGGTAAGCGCACAACACGCGCGCACACGCTCAAAACGACGACGGACCAATCGGTACTCGCGGCTAGCCCTTGACTAGCCAATCGCTGGACGAGTTTCGGTTTCGCTTGGGTGGCGCTCGCGTGCTCTTTGGCGCGCGAGGTTTCGGTTTTGGATTTCGGTCGCGTGCGCGATGTGGGCTCTTTCCTTCCCCATGTGTGTAGTACTCTCTCCAGCAGTCGTTCGTGCGGCGAGAGGTCTTTTGTTAGCATCGTCGTTGCGCTGGCGCCGCATTCGTGCTGGCCTGCAGCGCTTGTTGCGTTTGTTTCCGTCACCGGGGGGCCGCTGTCGCGAGCGAAAGCGGTCCTTTCGGAGCGAGAAAGAGGAGACAATAAAACGAAGCTCGCGTGTCTGTTGTTCGGGAAGCGACGCGCGGGGGTTAATAAACCCGCACATTTCCGAGGGATTTTCTGCGATCGCGCTCGAAAAAAAAAAAGGTGCCCTCCCTCTCCACCTATGTATTTCTCTTCTGTCGCTATAATAACCTGGAGCTTTCGGGGTTTTGTTGTGAAAAACAGGAAGTCAATGCGAGCGCAAAACTGCATTCTCGTACAGCTTATAGAATTCATTTCTCGTCACGGTTTTGCTAGTTCTCTTTATTTTGCTACATATTTATTTATTTATTTATTTATGATTGACTGACGATCAATCCTCTGATAAACACTGCAATACACTTCTATTTCGCACCTGGTTCGCTATTTTGAGCATCTCTTCAAGGCACGAACTGTTCTGTACTTGCATCATTATCTAAAAAAAAATAAAAAATAATTGCGTACCACCTTTTTTTTTTTTTTTGGTGATCCTGTTCTGCACTCGAAACTGGTTCCAGTATGCATGACCCATTGAAGTTGCTAAAGTACCTCCCTTTCTAGTGGCTTGTGCCGCATTTCCGATCACCAAGCTCACGCGTACATCCGTGACGCATCATATTAGTGGATTACAGCTAGACTTACTTGTGCAGACTGCACTAAAAACATTCAGCGAATGCATGAGCGCCGTGCTTCAGAACGCGTCAATTTCGTTCGTTCATTTACACGTGAATTTCGCGTTCGCGCATCACAAAGGAAGAAATCTCGAAATCCCGTTGCCGATTCTCAATATGGCAGGGCAACTAAGGACTTAATTCTTCGATTAAATGATCAGTTCATTGATGCCAAATCATTTCTGACTCGACTAATTGACCAGCGTCGTACAAAAAGCTAAGCTGCTAATTGTTTTAAGCGGCAGAGGCATCTCTCCCTTACGCGGGAAGTACTGGGTTCGAATCCTGCTATCACTGCGAGCTTGCAGCTTTTTCTGTATTCATGTGAGATGTGCTTTAACCTGCTACTCGGCTGGCCTTAGAAGGTTAGCATATCAGAAGGGCGCTCTGTAGATATTTTCAGTAAGCAGCCTTCTCCAATCCCACAGTTAAAAATGGCTGTGGCTTAGCTAAGGTAAAGCCCAGGATGCGAAGCATACTAGCCTTTATTTTAGTTGTTTAACCACTGTTTAGCCTGGTGAACTGCTGTTGCTTGGCTATATTTGGTTCGGCTAGACGAAGAAACAACTCATGCGTTACTCTGCTTCGCCTTCAAGAGTGGAACGCGACAGCGTTCCCGTCGACCCGCCAAGGGGTGTAAGACAATGGGCTACGGCGCAGCGACTACGCGCCTGAGCAAGCGACGCACGCCTGAGCCTTAGAAACAGCTCGTTTCTAAGGCAACACCGCATTCACTAGAGGCGCTTTTGCACCGCTTTGAAGCATCGTACTCGCGGCTCAGTGGTAGCGTCTCCGTCTCACACTCCGGAGACCCTGGTTCGATTCCCGCCCAGCCCATCTTGCAAGAGTTGAGCCAAAGCCACCTAGAAACAACGCCGCGAGCGACGGCGCGAGTTGGAGCCCCATTTCTCCTCTGTCGTGACGTCACGGTGTCACGTGGTCAGCCTTGAAGGCGACGCCGCGAGCGACGGCGCGAGTTGGAGCCTCGTTTCTCCTCTGTCGTGACGTCACGGTGTCACGTGGTATTGAAGGCGACACCGCCGCGCCTGAGGAGCTGGGTTGAGCTCTAGTAATATGCTTCGCATAAAAGAGAGAAAAAAGAAAGTATAAAGGCAGGAACGGGTTAACGAGAATTAAATAATCGAGTTCGCTCAACTTCCCTCTTGGACGGAGGAGGGGGGAGGCAGAAACAGAAGAATGTAGAGAGGAAGGGAGAGATTCCCTCGTATAGTGTAATATCCATCACGAAGCTGGTCGACAGTTCAGAGATGCCGCCGGGTATGCGCGCGGCAATATTAGGGGAGAACGCACCCTCAACATGTTGTGTTGACCTGTACGTAACATGGACGCTTGGGGAGAATTTCGTACTTCACCAACCCAAAGATGTATGCATCTGATATGTTCACGCCAAATGGCCCCAACGAAAGTGAGGCCAATGCCCCTTTCGAACGTACTTTGGCTCAGTGGTTTTTTGACAGTGATTGGAAAGATCTCGTATCTCATCTTTATTAGGTGACTGAGTGATTGACCGACTGATCAATTGACTGATTGATCAATTGGTTAGTTGGGCGGGCCTAGCGTCCAGGGGCTGCAGACCTCCACCGTATGGTGGAGGTCTGCAGATAAGAATTTTCTCTTTCGGGGTGTTGAAAGGTGCACTGAGTGTTCGGTATACTAACAATTTGTCGGGTAATGAATCCGCACAGCGGCGAGACTTTTTGTGACTAAGCGAAAAGTAGCGGTTGTCAACTTGTCAGCGCCCAATAATGCCATCTTCTTTACATGCTTTTGATAATAGAAAAGAGAGCATATCCTTGCTGGTGCACTTGCCCAGAATTAATTGACGTATTCAGTCAATCCTCCTAAAATATTGTGTAAAGCTATTACCTCTGTCTGTTTCTGTTTCGGCGGCAGTACGTTAAAAAAGATCTAAGGATCAAGGCCTTCACTGTGAAATAATTTACACCCTAAAAAGTGAAAAAGGGTGTAAATGTGTCTATAACTCACACCTTAAGGGTGTTATCTATATGACGGACACCCTAAGGGCGTGAGTTATAGACACCTACACACCCTTTCTCACTTTTAGGGTGTAAATTATTTTACAGTGTTGTGCCAGACGTGACGCTAAGGAATGACGGCAAAGCGATAGTTATGTCACCTTGTCCAGAGAGTCGACTTAACACCGCAAAGTGCACGATGTGGATATAAAGCTATTTCGAATCATAAGTGGGAATCTTGCTTTTCTATTTACTAACGCCCACGTGAGTCAGCGCGGCCATTTGAATAGTTAACTCGCTAACGGTGCGACGTTACTCGGATTAAACATTTCGAAATAAAGGGCCGATTATTATGACTGCAGAGAGGCTGGCTTTTCAATAAGCCCACTTCTCCAACGACATTAACGATGTTTGAGCGAGAGCGCATGAAAAAATAAATACTGGCTAAAAAAACGAAGACTATATGAAAAGAGAACGATATGCAAAACACGCACTTCGTTCCCCGTTGTTTAAACCGATGCCCACATCCAGATTACATTCAGCATGCACGCAATGTGCAAGATGAACAGCTAGCAACGACAAAAAGATATGGCACACACATTTTCAGAGATGATCTCGCGCCACCCGATCTTGTTTGTTCCGTAAACTTTTGTTGTGCAATGGAGGCGGTGGCGTCGGTTAGCAAGTTCTGAGAGGCGCCGTTAGCGTTTTGCGCAATATTAAAAACTATAGATTTCTTTACTTAAAGCAGTCAATGCGAAATTTTCATGATCTGGTAAATTCTTTTCTTGGAGGATACGCCGCAAGGCATCAAGACAAAAGAACATCAAATAAAGGCTCAACTCGTCGTGCAGGAAGTGCAGCTGTGAAAACATGTTGTGCACCGCGTGACGGTTGTAGTTTTCCCCCGGTGCATCTTAAATCTTTTCAATTGAATTCCTTCATTCCAACCCTTCTCAGCGTTGGTTCTTGCTTGTTCGTGCGGCTGTTGAAGTTGTCGCGGCTGTTGGCTACTTACACGCTGTCAGCTACTGGTAACGTCGGCATAGGTCACAGAAATTTCGAAGAAGCATCGCCCATTGTGTTAACAAAGTCTGGGTCGCATTTGACACCTTGCTGTCGTCTTTTGTTCAATATGAGATTTAACTTCGTAAACAACGCGTGGCACGATGATATCGGTATAGTTAAATAACAACCGTCAACTAACAACGTCGATATCAAACATTCGCGTATCTTCGCGAATCCATTCGCGTATTCTGTTTCGAAGTGTCTTAACCAAGGAAATATTCATGGTGCAGAATTTTAGAGCTGTCTCCGGCACTTAACTTTATATTGCCCTGATTCACATTATGATGGCTGCACGTTGACTTAAGGTGCCTGAGTTTCTTGCCTAGCACGTTCATTTACAGCCATGAAAAAGCTTGTTCAAAGTTTCTGAGAAAGCGCTGCCGTATAGGTGTTGTTAAGAATGGCCATACGGGGTGGCAACGTGCCAGCTTTCAGCCCGCTGCACGTGTTCCAAGCCCACCAGTCGAAGCGCCCTTCCGAGAGCTGCGGTCGGCAGGCAGCCACGTGGCGCGCGATCAACTCCGTAAATTGGTACTTGGCCGCACCACCCGAGACGGAGCAGTTCTACGAAGCCCTCTGACGTCGGCACTGAAAGCTGGGCGGTACCGAGAACTGCGGATGACCGGCAGCCACGTGGCGCGCGATCAACCCAGGAAATTGGTACTTGGCCGCACCACCCGAGACGGAGCACGGTTCTACGAAGCCCTCGGTCGTCGACTCCGGAGCCTTTGTGTGTATGGGTTCGCACCTGTGTGTTTGCGTGTGTGTGGGCGTAAACGATAGTGCGGTGCGGCGGCAAGTTTACAATGCTTGGACGAACCTTCCCGACCATTCCTGCTCCGACCCACCTCATCCTCCAAAAAGGCGGGTCATCTTGAATGACGTCGAACTATGACGTCGAGCAGGGGCTTATAAGCAGCGTTTGCCGGCTGCTGGGGGGTGCTCGTGTCGTGATCGCTGTCGGGAGCTGACTGCTCTGTCATACTAGAAATGTACTAGTGAGCTGTGTGCTCGTAAACTGTTTGCTGTATGTTAGTTTTGCGGGCTCCATATGGGAGTCGCGCTAGTCTGCCAATGTATGTCATGCTTTAAATGTAACTCCTGCAATTAAATCCTGCTCGCCCAGTCCTGTCGTCCCAAGTTCATCTCTACAGCTACGTCGGCCAAAAATCCGACAGTGTCTGGAGTGGGTTGCGTCTGGGCACCTGTTTAGAACGCACGATTCTCAATTCCGATGCCATGTAATCATGTGGTGCTTCAAGCAATGATAGCTCTTTCGAGCAAATGGTCAGCCTTCGTGTGACTGATGCCAGAATAAATCGGCAAACTGATTCAACAATCAAAGATGTGCGTGCAGCGCGAATTTTCGAGGAAGCACTGTTCAATAGAATGTGGTGATTATGCGATTAAAGACCTTGCTAACCGTAAGTGCCTTTATTTTGCTCACCTGAAACCATCGTTCGCATGTAAAAAATACAAATGAATCAAATTATGGGGTTTTACGGGCCAAAACCACCATATGATTATGAGGCAAGCCATAGTGGGGACTCTGGATTAATTTATAGACCACCTGGGGTTCCTTAACGTGCACTCAATGCATGGTACACAGGCGTTTTGCATTTGCAAGGAACCAGTTAACAGCCCCTGTTCTGCAGTGACACCATCAGTGCCGACCAGAAAGGCAAGGCTGCCGACGCGGAGTATACGGAGAGTGACACTGCTTGCACGAAAATTTTGTGAAATCTCGGAGCTTTGTGGGCCGTGATCGAATGTAATTAACATTCTGAGTTGAAATCTATAAGAAAATGTATTAATTCGGGATGTTAGAATGGGGTTATTTTCCAGTGTAATGGAATACGACTATACCAGAATAACGACCTCCGAATATCGAATTGAATATCGGATATTTCCTCATCCCCATCCCCCTTAATATTGTTCGTGTTCACTGCCTCCCCCCCCCCCCCTCCTTCTGTTTACGAGACGACAAAGCGCACCTTGCGCAGACGGGTCAATATTTCAATTTATACAGGATCTTGAACATTCAAATTGAGGCGTAATATATTGAACAACGCGAAATAACTTCAAAAATTATTCCCCCCCCCCCCAACTTTCTTTTTTGCAGCTAATAGGCTGCGTCACACAGCGTCGCGCAAATAAATTGTCCATCTTTAAAAAAAAAAAAAAATTGTATGCAAACCGGTTCGCGCAGGTCTCAACAGAACTCGTGAACCTAAACACATGTGTCCGAGAATTTCGAAGAGAATGCGTCCGCGGTGTCTGCCGAGAAACGGCGGGGAACGAGACGCAATGATTTTCTTCCGTAATTAGCACCTCTGCTCGGACGACGAAACGTTGCGAGCAGGCGTGACTCGTAAGAAATTTTTAATCTCGCAGTCAGGATATGAAGAACGGGGATCGTTTGGGCGAGCACATGGTGTGCGGAGGAGCTTCGCGTGAAAAACTTATATTGCCAACTCCGGCTGTTATGGTCCGTGCCTGGCGGGAGTTGCGTTCGAAGCTGCACCTCGCTTCGTGTGTGTCCTTTCGCCGTCAGCCCGTACGGGCACCTGATCCGAAATTAAGACGTAGCGTGAATTTATGATTTGGCAGGGCGTTACTAATTGAAGAAGCGACTCCCGCGTGCTTTCGTAATTAAAGAAGAGAGTATACTCTGGTTCCTAAATATTTCATACGTCGGCTACGCATGCAGCCGCGGGAAGTAACCGGTTTCGTGTGGCTAAACCTAGTTAACCATTTAGCGCGCTTTGCTTAAACGTGGCGAGCGCTAATAGGGCACCCCTGGGAATCGGCGTATAGTTGTGCTAGTCAGTGATTTATTCTCTCTGTCGTTTTTCGCAAGTAATATGGTTAGTGAAAAAGTCCGCGCTGCCTCAGAGCGGGAGGTCAGAAGGCGCGATCGCTTCCTGAGGCTAGTGCATGGTAGTATTAATTAATCGATTAAGTAACTACAATGACGAATTAGTCATAATTATTTGCGTTATTTATACGTTATAACAAACATGCCGCCTTCCACTCCACAACTCTGTTGCATTAATTGAGAAGATTGATGTTGACTATTGCGCAAGATAAAACTTAAGAAACAAGAGGAGGATAAGAGACGATCGCTAGTCGTGTTTCATGCGATGCTTGTTCTTTACGTACTTTCAGCAGACCGGTGGGGACGGTGAGCAGACAGTACTATAGAGCACCGTCCCCAGCGATCATCGACTCGAAGGCTGTGAATTATAGGCACTTTTGGGCTTTCTGAGAACGTCTGGTTTGCACGAGCGACTTCGACACAAGTATACTCTCCGTGCACGTCTATATACCCTCTCTCTCTCTTCTCTCTCTTACCCTTCTTCCTTCCCCCAGCGTAGAGTAGCCAACCGGACTCTTGATTGGTTAACATCATTGCCTCCTCTCTCTCTCTCTCTCTCTCTCAGCAGTGTAATGAATGCGAATCTTCAACCAAACAATGCGAACTTTAACCGCAAGAGATGACTGCATTAAAGTGCGCCCTGATAAAGAGGATTAATATGCCAGTTTTAACAATCAGTTAATTAACCGTTGCCGTTCGCGGTGCATATCCTGCGCTTCATACAACGGAGGGGTTTAAGGATGGCGCGATGACTGTTGCGTACCACACGGGAAGAATAAAGTCTATTTCGAACAAGTAAACTAGCACTTGCTCAAAAGATTAAGCTATATATAAAGCTACCCACCCCAGTCCTATTGGAAGAACGTGTTGCTCCGCCCTGTTCGGATACACGTCACCGTGCCGGATGCGTTGCACGCGCGACTCAACGCGGTCTAGGCAAGCGGTCCGATAACGCACGCGCGGAACAGGTCGCGTACATTTGAATCTAAACGTCAGAGCGGGCGCCCGCGCGGACACAGACGCAATTAGGTCTTCTCATTTGCAACGGCCACACATCACGTGTGTACCCCTCCTCCTCCTCCTCCTCCTCCTCCTCCTCCGCGCCTGTCGCGTGGTGTTCAAGCATAGAGACACCGGAAAGTTCCGGTATATATGTATATTCTCGAATGGGCTGCGACTAATGTGCGCTATATGATCGCCGCAACGACGACAAGAGAACCCGGAGGCAGTAGGCCGCCTTTAATTAATAGAGCCCGGTAAGCTCGCTGGACGTGCCATAAAGCAAGAAGGTGTGCTCGCTGGCGTGGTCACGTGCTCCAGAATGTTCGCCCAGTTTTGTCGTTCACATTATACCGGGCGTGTGCAGTGAATACCTGCTGCGTACGCATATAATGGCGGCGGGCAATATGAAAGGGAACACAGAGCCCATTTTTGAAGTACGTTCAGTCGTGATCTGTGGATTCGAACCTGACATGTTATTATTACATGTAGCGAGTAATTTTCTCGTCTCTCACTGAACACTTTTGTGCGGGCAGTGCGGCCTTTCGGAAGAAATGTGAGTGTTCCTATCTATATTGCTCGATGGAGTATACGTTCACTGGCATGGTTGATTTAACGGATTGATATATTTTACTACGGTTATAACGCGCAGAAATGCCTTGCCCTTGACGGGTGCTTTCACATGGACCCACCTCGACTCTGTATTCCACACGCAGAGAGTAATCTTCACTGAGTCACCGCGGCAGGCCTTTGGCGGGATTTATGCGTGCAAGAAATTTGGAACTTTGATAAAACCTGAAGCTTATTGTATAGGCCTAAGTTAAGTTGTGCCGCCTCCTCAGCCTTGATTGATCGATTTATTTGATGATATCTGAAATGTTGTTAACTTTCATCGCCGGCTTTTCCACAGTGTTTGATGGTCTAAGGAATACACAGAAACGACACGAAGAGATCAGAAAATGTCATACACACAATCACCCGCCAGCACGTCAGCGCCCTTGAATCAATATCAAGAGCACGACAAGAAACTTGGTACGCGCAAAGTTCGTGCACGGAAGTGTGCACACAAAACAAAACAAACACAAAAAAACACTGAAAAGAACAAAACAGCGTAACATAGAAAATAAGAATAAATTATTTATCTATAGGGACACTTGCATAATAAATACACAGATGACGAACAAACGCAAGGCATATGTATACTGAAGGAAGGAAGGAAGGAAGGAAAAAGTGGAGAAGGAAGGCAGGGAGGTTAACCAGTTTTGCCTAACCGGTTTGCTACCCTACATTGTATACTGAAAAATGCACATATGGGAATAAGGGAACTTGAGGATGGGCAAATAATTGAAGACGAATATCGAAAGAAAAGAAAGAAAATTAAGCAGGTTTCAGACTATTGATATCTCCTCTCACTTTCCACTACCTGTCCCTCTGTCCCCAAGCCGCACACGACCCAGCCCAGCACGGGGCCCCGGGTCAACACCAGGGGAATGCGGCTGCTCTCTCAGCCTCCAGTCTCCGTGCCTGTCGACGGGAGTCGAGGCGTCAAGCTTCGAGCCTCAAAACAGGCTGTACCCGCTGCACCAACACCGGTGGAACGTTCGTCCTGGCCCGCATTCGATTCCTGAACCAAGGGAAGATCCCCGGCCAAATAGATCCTTGGGAGAAATGCGTGAAAACCACTCGAAGAAAGCAAGAGGCAAGATAACCAATCGAACAACAACAACAACAACAACAACAACAACAACAACAACAACAACAACAACAACAACAACAACAACAACAATAATAATAATAATAATAATAAACTCTTTTATTATTTCTATAAAACCTAATACATTCATCAGGCCTGCCAAAGCATTTTGTGAAGTGTGTTCCGCCGGAATTTCTTCTTTACACCACTGGCCTTCCTCCTGAGCATGACATTGAGAAATGACGAATTCCAGAACAAGACTAGCCTTCTTGGGACGTCTAAACGTGCTTTAGAAGGGCGCGCGCGCGATAGAAAAAAGGAAAAAAAGGAAAAAAAAGGGAGAAAGGAAGGAATGAACAAGAAATGAACTAACGAAAATGCCACCTCGTCGCGAATTAACCGCCTCCTAGCTTTCTGATGTAAAGGAGGAGCCAGCATTTTCGTACCCAAGCCTGTCCCGTAAGACGGAAAAGAATAAAGAAAAGCGGAAAAAAAAAACAACGACGCGGAACCTGGGGAAATCAGCCCAGGATTATGTGTCGTGTGTGATGCGACATTAACGACGACTTGCCAAGGACGTAACACATACACGCGAAGCGCAAAAAACAAACAAAAAACAAACAAATACGGAAGCGTGTTCGCATGTGATGCTCGAGATTAACCGTGGTAGGAGAAACTTGTTGCCGAAAAGATTGTCGCCATGGTTAACGTGTTGGGTGGCACGGGAGGGCCACCGGCGTATAACCTAGAAACTCGGTAAGCTAGGCGGGGAGGTCACCATGGAGAAGCGTCAGAGAACAAGAAATAAGCACATAGCTCACTGCACGTCCTTTAATCATTAACCTTTTGTCCTCGTGCACTTGGGAATGAGAAGACGGGCGAAAAAATAAAAAAAGTAAGACGACAGCCATCTTAAAATCGAAGACAAAACAAAGAGAGCGCAGAAAGAAAGCAAGGATCGTCTCGGAGGCTACAGTGTATAGAAGGCCCCGGGTTTATGCACGCCTTATATCTCCACGGACGCAAAGTGGGACTCTCCTCCCGTGCCTCTAGCTAACCAGCGATTTCACGGGCAAAAAAAAAAAAAAAAAAAAAAAGAAGAGCGAAAAAGAAAACGTAAGTTACAGCAGCCTCATAGACAACCCTAAAGCTTTCGTGGCGTTATATATAGCAGCGCATACTGCTACTGCGCGTTCGGCGGCTGCCTTTGCCCCGGAGTCATATTCTTCCGCTTCTTTAGGCTCCTCGGCGGACGGGCTTTCCGGGGCGATTAATTTATGCGATTCTTTGGCGCGCTCGCTGAGCTCGTTATGGCGCCGTTAAGGACGCGTTTCTTTTTACTCGTTCCTGCATGACCTCGCGGTGGTGGCCGATGTCGAGACTTAAAAAAACTTCTTGCCCAGCGTCGTGCAACACGTCCTTCGCTGCGCGTCTGCCCGTGCGTGTGTGCGCGACTCTGTGTTTCAGTGTCGACCGGAGGCTGGTTGCCTTTTTCTTGTTGCACACGTTGCTATATACTGCTGCTTATAACGCGCAATGTCCCCCCTCCTCGCTTTACGCATCCTTGCGTACGTCCAACGACACGAGCCTACTTAAAGTGATTTCTGTGTCGCCCCAGCGGGCGCGAAGTTGCTGGCTTTCTTTCTTCCCGTTTTGCTATAACGCACGCGTTGACTATACTTTTTACTGGCATTCATTTTTAAAGAGGCAGCTGTTGTTTCTGGCGCTTGTCGCGCGGCCGCGTAAACGGTTTTCAATTTTCCAGGTGTGCCCTTTCTCATTCTCTGCTCAGTTGCCGCCTGGCAGAACTTGCAGTTCCTTTATAGGCCATTGACCTTGGCGGTTTGTTGATTAGGCTGTTGCTGCAGCAGATTTTTGTTTTGTTTGGTTTTGTCTGCCGACATACACGTCTCTTTTCGTCCGGATGCGCGTAGCACACGCATTTACACGCAGGACATATGTGCAACCTGCGCAGGCGCGAGATCTCTCGCAAGTGGTTTTGCAGACTTACGAACTTACGAGTGCATAACCTGAAAGTTAGGCCTTTCCCTTGCATTTCTTTTTTCACGTTTGGTTTACCGCATATGTTTTTTTTTTTGTCTACATTGCGTATTTTCGTTAGCGTTGGTAAAGCCTCTCATCTCTATAGGGCCAACGCAATAGAATCCGATGGCACTGCTTGGTACCGTTGAAGTCTGAGCGCACTTTAGGTTGTCATCGCTCCTCGGTGCTCTTTAACTTTGGATCTATAATCTCCCTGTTTCCACGTGCAAGGTAGCTAACAAGAAAAATACCCACATTACGATGGCTCTTCTAACCTTTATGAAAGACATTACCCGCTCGCAGCGAGACAGCTATTAGCTAGTTTGTAGTAGAAAAAAAAAACGCACAGTGACAATCTCAGACGCTTTACACGAAGCACAATACAGCACACAACTACCATGTCGTGTGCTGCGGTGTGTTTCGTGTATGGCGTCTGTCTTGATAGTTGCACTGTTTTGTTTCGTGCGCTTTGTTCACAGTGCACTGGACAAGTTGTGAGCCTCACCCTTCCACCCTGCCTTTATAGCTCCCATCCATTCTTTCGCTCTATCTCTATCCCTCTATCTTGCTCTGTTTTCACAGAAGGAGAGAGAGAGAGAAGGGAAGACAGAAAGGCAGGGAGGTTAACTAGACTGAGTCCAGTTTGCTACCCTACACGTGGGGAGGGGAATGGGGAGTGAAAGAGGGAGAACACATAGTGGGGAGGGGAATGGGGAGTGAAAGAGGGAGGAGTAACAGAAGGAGTAACACATAGTGTCTCTGACCCGAAAAGTGGTAGCGGAACTTCGCTGTTGTAGGTTGTTCCCTTTCAACACGTGTGGTGCAAGTAAAAGCAGGGACACCTGGGCCACTTGGTATGGTAACATGATGAAACAGCGCCAAACATGAACACGAGGAAAAAAATTCAAGAAAACAGACAGTGCGCTGACTCTCAAGTGAAGTCTATTGGAAAAATACCACATGTGTAAAGCCTATGCGCCACCTGGCGTACAGTAACAGGAACATGGTAGGAAAACAACAACAACGAAAAAATTAGACAAGGCAAATGTGAGACAAAAGAAAAGTATTCACACAGTCACATGCTATCAAGATGAGGTGCCAGCATGAATGCGAAATATATTCCATTTATTTATTGCTTCATTTCTTTCGCCTTACATTTGCATTGTCCGCTATTTCTCCCAGTTTCTTATGCCACGTATATGTCGTTTGTCCACCAGGTGTCGCATATGAAAGTTTTTGATAAATGTGGAGCCACTGTTGACCTAAAACATGACACGTTGGCCGCTTAGCTCTTATTTCATCTAGCATCTCTCTAGGAAACCACAATAGTGAAGCCTTTCCACTATTGCTCACAAGGACGCTGACATACAGCTTTGAATTTCAATGCCGAGTCGCGTATGCATGAGTCAGGCTGTTGCCTATGTGTACGAAGTAAGGATGAAGCTAGTAGCATTCTGAAAGGAAGCAAAATGAAGAAAGAAAGAAAGCTCGTGCCCGCGATTGCTGGATGGTCTGTATGAATAAAAAGAACGGCTCGTGGTCACATGCTGAACCACCGAATCAAGAACAAATAGATCGTCATTAAAGGTGTGGAAAGTGCCTATTTCCACCAGGCAATGACTCACGTTCAGATGTGCGCAATGAATAGTTTTCTAATTGTGGCGACTGCAAGAAACATCATGCGTATACTACATTAAAGACAACGGAGAACGCAAATGACTATATAGTGCGTGCCGAAAACAATGCATTAGCTGACGCACTGCGGACAAGCGCACAAAAATGCACAAAAAAGGGCATAGCGATGTCACGTGCACATACATGCACCCGTTCATGGCTGTGAGCTGTGCGTCACGGAAGGGCCCGTATACAAATGCGTATATTTTCGGGCAATGCTGCAGTTTCTTCGGGTGAAATACGAACATGTATTCTCACTTGCGCTGCGCGGTATGAGAGCCAGATAACGCGAATGCGAAGACGTCGAGAGCGTCAGCTAGTGCAGAGTCCGATGCTCAAAACATCAGTCTTATCGCCATGTAGTGGTCAATATAGTTACGTTTATACGAATGCGACAGTAGCGTTTCGCGTTCTTTAGCGCACCGCGATAATTGCTGTGCGACAGTTTACATGTGGTGCGTATCCGCCCTCGTTCGGAGCGAGCCGAAGCCTGTTTCAGGCGATTCGCATTACGCCGGCGAGTCGAGGAGAGCCACACGGCGGCAGCCGTCTCTCTCCCTCAACGCGACGCGCCAGCGTTCACGCGCACCACGCGAGACGACCTATGCCGCCTCGAACCGTGTCGCATCGTGGCGATTCGCCTTCCCGGCGCACTGCCGTCGCCGTTTACACGAGTGCGACGCGCTGGAAAAGGCGACGCGATGCGCCACTCGTCGCGTGCACGCAAACGCCGCTAACATTCAAAACGGCAATGCTGCTAGCCACGATGGTGGCATCCTTTATTCTGTCTTGGTGTCCGCGGAGAATAAGACAAGGCTGAAGGGGATGTGAGAAACACTGGAAGTACGCATTTCCGCACCAGTAGGGGGTTCCCATACACCGGATGGTCGACCTCTTGCTCATGGCACGGTTGAGTCGAGAGCAGCCTTGAAAACAGCGAGCATGGAATAAGGAAGAAACAGTGGCAATGATAGCAGCGCCAGCCCCTCTAGGCTTTATTTACACTTCTAAGGCGATGTCCGCCATTGTGTGCGGAGGGGGAGGGGAGGAGGGTATAGAGGTGTGGGGAAGCCCACTTGCAGAATTTCGCATGGCCCTTTAGTAAAGGTTTTTCATTTAAGGAGGCGATAATAGTAACAACAACGAAAAAAAAAGAGAAAGGACGTATAAGAGTGAGGTGTATCTTGAAGTTGTTCGTTGTGAGCACAGGTTTCCAGTGGCTACTACACCTGGAAACCGCCTTTTGCTTGGCTACACATGACAAACAAAATTTTTTAGAGTACCCTAATGAGAAAAGAACGAGAAACTTATTTACGCTTTACTAGTATAAATTTCAGTACTACGATATAAAAAAAAACACCATAAAATCCACTCTTATCGTAAGGGGTGGGGTGGGGGGGGGGGGGGGGGGGCGCTGGGTAGGACAGAAAAGGCGCGAAAATGTACGGCCAGTTGCGACGCCGCGTGAAATTTCCTGCAGCAGCTCGCCTTGATACGGAATTTCGCGCTGTCTGCTCTGGCATGTATGGATGGATGCAAAACTCTAATGTCTGCTCTGGCGTGGTAAATCTTTTTATCGATAAAGAAGAATGAAATTGCATTCCAAAAGAGCCCAATACTTGACATGTTTCAAGAAATTCCACTCAGCCGAAGTAACCCCAAGTCCAAAAAAAAAAAAAAAAACAAGCAAGAGATTCACATGTTGCATTCACCTACCGCCTGTGGATTTTCGATGCGAAAAAAAAAAAGAAAGAAGGTAAGAAGCTTTGCCTTCAAGTTCTCTCCTAGAAATCGACCTCTTAACCACTAGAAAACGAAAATGAGAGCTTCCGAATAATTATTCATCAGTCGAAACTGATTCAGTGTATTTCTCTACATTTCCGCTTTAAAGCATTAGAAACTGAGCCATCGAAGGAACGAAAAATGACAGACAACAGTGTGGGTAATATAGAGCAGGCTGGGGTAGCCTGTATTCTAGTTTTATATATATATATATATATATATATATATATATATATATATATATATATATATATATATATATATATATATATATATATATATATATATATATATATATATGGAGCTGAGCAGGCCATGTAAAGCGAAGGGCAGGCTGTCTGCAAAGGTTACAGAATGGGGCTTAAGAAAGGGAAGCGTCGTCGTGGAGCGGTGCGTAATATTAGGGGTGGCGTCATGAAATTAGAAAGTTTGCAGGCGTAGGATGGATTCAGCTGGCGCAGGAGAAACGGTAATTGTAAAGATAAATGAGAGAAAGATTCGTCCTGCAGTGAACATATAGGCTGACGATGATGATGATGACGACGAAATGAGCCGTTGCTACTTCACAGTTCTTTTTAAATTTAATTTTATTTCTCTTCCCATATCGCTCTAAACAACGGAGTGCATTACAGCTAGCGCTACGGGCCGGTTATGCGCAGACAAAATTAACGATTTATTTCATGTTAGAAGGGTTACACACTGGGTATTGTATAAAGGTGGAAAGTTATAACTTTAGTAGGAGTTCTAAGAGGGGTACCTAGATTATATGCTTTTGCATAAACGTAATAAGACTACGAAAACAACAACAAAAAGATGAGTTTATTCATTGTCCGCGCATCACCCTCCGTGCGACATGGAAGCTTCGCGGAACGATTAGTACTCCAGAATGGTTCGAGTCCTGGTCCTTTGACCTTGTAACACCCCTGCTTCTGCCGGTACTAACCGGCTGATACCAGCCCTGAGGCAGTTAATTCACTGCATCTCATGCAGTCGGTATAACGGTGACTGATCTACATGTGCATCGAGCTTACCTAAGTAAAGACGACTACCTCATATTGCCCGACGCCTTTAGCATGCTGTGATCGTAGCAGTCTTGCTGCAGCATTAAAACGAAGTCTAGTTTGTTTCGTTATGCGGGATTAACAGTCGAGCGCTACCAATTAGGGCACGTATGGGCAGGGAGCTTATACAAATTTAGCTCTACGACTTTGTGTTATCTGTTCAACTATACATGTGTGCTCGTTAGCACTAAATTGTGCCCTCCAACGTACGGCTAAGAAAAACACAGGAAGTCGCTGTAAAGGATATGTTGGGCGTAGCCCACTTCCTTTGAGAGAGGAGTTGTTCCCTTTTGATAGATTTCTATATTTATGTGCAGCGTAATCGCCCACCGCTTGAATAATTCGTAGTCAACTACGTATCCTTACTTAACAGTGTATTGAATAGGACGAAAGAAATAGCGTGTAATGTGGTTCTACCTTTTCCATGATTTGCTTAAATATTTAGAAAGAGAAGTATGCATAATTATGGGTATAACAAGCGCGTTTACAGACAGGAAGGACCCCACTATAGAGAGCAGTTAACAAAAATGTATCAACGGTTTGGTGCTCTCACCTCTTTGCTCTTTTTGTAATGAGGAAGAAACGCATAAACATCCCTTTCTATCTTGCATCGCTTCAGTGTTGCAAGACAAGGAATGCCGGAACTTCTCTTTCGAAGACATGTACTGGCTGGACTTAACAGAGTCTATTGTTTATTTGCTTGGAGAAGGAGCAGGAATACATTTTATTGCCATTTGTGGGTCCAAGTCCAGAGCGGCAAGGAGAAAGGAAAATTGGTGGGAGTAGGGAGGACCCTGTTTTCAGTCAGGCCCAAAAAGGTGTATGCAAGCAAGCAAGGCCCGCATGGCGTCGGGTGAGCTCGAGCCCGTCAGCCACTCCTCAAGCTTCTCAGGCCTGCGGCCAGGGCAGTACTAGAGCCCCCTCCCCATCGATCACCGGCTCAGAAGGCAGTGAAGGCACTTTCGTGCTTTCTGAGAACGCCTGGTTTGCACGACCGGCTTTATCTGAATGACTGTCTGCGCACGTCTCTGTACCCTCTCTCTCTCCCTTCTCTCTCTTCCAATTCTCCCTTCCCCCAGCGTAGGGTAGCCAACCAGACTCCTAACTGGTCAACATTCAAGCCTTCCTTATACCCCCCCCCCCCCCCCCCCCGCTGCAGGGATGTTTGCTCCACTGTCCAGGAATTCCTTATGGTGTCCTTATTGAGAGCCTGTTAATTATGTATCTACGTTTTTTGTTGTCCTTTGCAACTATGATTACACGTTTATTGCTGTTATTGTTCTTCTAAATTTAACATGCAATTTTTCATTTCCGAATCATTTCCTTTACATCAGTTCAAAAACGTAAATTTCCGATTATAACGTGGAATAATCTATCAATTTCTGGGCCAATGCCGAAGCTGGGTACGAGACACATTTCTGATGGACAGCAACAACAGCAGCAGCAACCCAAGCCACTAGAGGACAGTCATGGATGTTGCCGATGAAGAAGGAACTATCCTGAAGGTTAACAGCAATGACTCACCTCGATAACAACGGAGTAGCCATTGTATAACTCGCTAAAGCCGAGTTTGCTGGTGTATAACACGTTTCTTGGCAATCAGCGCAAAATATAGGGTGCAGCTCGGCATACGGTCTCTGCTTTCGCAGGAGGACGCGCGGTGTTCATAATTCAAGCACGAGCGTACGGCGCCCCGTTGTTTCCCAGAGGACATGGTCGATTCCGGCAACCACGCGCGCGTCTCGGAGGCGGGGACACGGTGGCGTGGTCGTGGTGGCGGCGAGGACTTTCTATTCTCTGTGGAGGTCACATTCAATTTTCACACCCTGCATTGCCGGCCAGTCGGTCGACTGTCTGATGAAGAGGTAAGAAAGAAAGAAAGAAAGAAACGAAGAAACGAAAGGCTGATGAAGCCTAAAGGGAGACAGTACGATAGAGAGCGCCGAAGAAAGGAGCCAAACAGAGAGAGAGAGACAGAGGTAGGCAGATAAAAAGAGAAGCTGATGAAGCGGAGGACATCGACGCACGGTCTGTGCATACACACCCTCATCAGCCTCCTTGGTCCGCTCCGCGTTTCGGGCGTTGCGATTCTACGTGCGAAGCCCTCCCTCCCCACGAAGTGAATGCGCGCGGTGCGTCCGAACATAGGCGCCAGAATCGCGTTGGCTACCCCGTCATTAAAGTTGCAGAGGAGAAACCGGAGTTTTGTGGTCATACGTGGGAGCAGGGGTGGGGCGGGCGGGTTCAGGTATGCCGCCCGAAAGAAGGTAAGGTCCCCCAACCGCGGCGGGGGCGAAACTTGAGTGCTCTCCACGTACCGCTGACGTAGGCGGCTGACAGATGCATACGTGCGGAGACGCACATACGGTCTGCTACGTCGTATGGGCGTGTGCTATTTCCAGACGCTTTCAATTATTTCGCTCCGTGCTGTTCTTACTTCCAGGTCGGTGCGCGCCGCGATCGTTCTCCGAATAGTTATGTGACTGAAATCAACTTGGAAGCGGTCGGTTCGTGCAAGTTATACGGCTCTCCACGGCGACTTCGATCATAACTTGGGAATGTGGAAACGCGCCTTCATTAAAATGAGGTTACTGCAGTCAGATCTGACACTTTTCAGCTCGGTATTCATCCGTGAGCATAAATTATTTATCCATACGCCAAGAGAAATAACCGTAACTGCGGTTATCACTAATTACGAATTACGATTTAATATTTTCGCGCTAGTAGGGTCTGAACCGTAGTTGGATAAATATTAAAAAAATAAATGGATTAAAGGCGCTTAAGAAGTCGAGCCTCCGGAACTCATCACAATAAAAGTTTTCTCTCTCTCTCACACACACACACACACACACACACACACACACACACACACACACACACACACACACACACACACACACACACACACGCACACACACACACACACACACACACACACACACACACACACGCACGCACGCACGCACGCACGCACGCACGCACGCACGCACGCACGCACGCACGCACACACACACACACACACACACACACACACACACACACACACACACACACACACACTTAACTAAACGGAAGGAACTGACTTTTCTTTCTTCCTGCCTCTATCGAGAGCACTCCCGCAACACAACACTTTTTCATCCTATATTTCGGGGGGTTTATATATAATAGTCGCTCCGAAAGGCAGTGTTACTCGCAAGACAGGATAAGGTAATAAACATCGCTTTTAAAACCATCAGCCAAATAACTCGTGCGTCGCTAATACACTCGTACAAAAAAAAACTGACTATAAAAAGAAGAAATGGCTCACTAGTGATACATAAAGAAAGAGAGAGGTGCATTATAAATATAAGAGAGAAATACGAAAATTGAAAAAAAGGAAAAGAAGCAATTCGAGGACAGGTTCGTTGCCTCCATATGTCGGTAACGCGGCGCCACCGGAGTCCCGTGAGCCAGGAACAAAAAGGGGAAAATTCAAGTTACCTATACAGTGCTGTAGTCTATCATCCTCGTCCAGCGCTGAACCGGCAAAATGGCATAGACCCACAACTGTGCTACACGTTGGCCAACCGCGCGCTCGCGACAAGAGACCGGCGCTTATCCCTATCGCAGACTTACCGTACCCCGTCACGTCTAGGGTTTACAATGCCCGTGGGTACAAATTAGATTGCCTGCAGCATCGGACACGAAACAGCGGTCGCCGTGCGGGCGTGGTCGCGTGTGTGTCCCTGCGCGAAACGTGGCGTACGGGGATCCGTAAAGCCCCCTTGAAAGACGGCTTCGTCGCAGTACTCGAGCAAGTGGCTCTTCGTTTCATATCGAAGCGTCGCGTGCGATAGGGACGAGCAGGCGCGAGGACAAGCGGTGGGGTTGTTGGTCGGTCACCCTTTCCACCAAGCCCTTCTCTCTCTCTCTCTCTCTCTGGTGCATTTGTGGCCACGCAATCTCTTTTATTTCTGGCTGTCACCGCATGTCTCTCTTTCTGACAGAAGGTTTCTCGTTAGCGTGTCCGTCGTATAAAGCTAGTGCTCACGTAACGAGTTTCTCGCGCTGCGTAATCAGCGGCCGTCAATTGTTCCGTTCGAACCGAAATGCTTGCGGATTAGCATCTTTCGTTTCATTGATGCCTGCTGGCGGCAATAACATTTATTTGTGTCTGCAATGCCGAATTTATCAAGTCAAAATTAGAAATTATTGATATAATAATAATAATAATAATAATAATAATAATAATAATAATAATAATAATAATAATAATAATAATAATAATGAGGGGGGTAGACACTGCAGCGACATTTTAACGAAGTTCACGCGTAGAGTCGTCCAGAAAAGTTGAGACCCAGGTTGTACGACGCATGCGAATTTATGCTCTGCTAAGGCCACTTTCTCATTTAATGTATCGCGGTGTTGCATAGGTCGCAAAAGATACTGATTGAAGCTGATTGAACTACTGAATGAATGTGCACGGATTTCGCGGTAAGTTGAGTTGAGTTGAGTTGAGTTGTTGTAGGCTACTGGTGGGATTAGCCTTGCAGTTGCTGCCGGCAATTGCTCCACCGTAGCGACACTTAAAATAAGTAAATCACATAATCAGACACAGTCCTCACAAAATACAAATGGTCACTCCTCAGTTCACCATGTGGAGGCCAAATCTGTGTCCTGTAGGTAATTTAAAAGAAGGCGAGAGACCTCCTTCCTACACAACCGGTTCCCGCGCGGGAAAACAATGTCTTGAAAAGAGCTGTGAGGAACTCCTGTCTTCTTGAGGGACCCGAATAACACCCTCCTTTCCGCGTTATACACAGTACAGCACATTAGGTAATGTTCTATGTCACCGCACACACCACACGTTGAACATAATGGTGATAACGCCAGGCCAGTCTTATACATCCACGCAGGGGTTCGAGCAGAGCCCGTGCGAATGCGGAGCAGTAAGGTGGCTTGGTTTCTTTTGAGGCCCTTGATCACACATGGCTTGTGAGGTGAGCTCCACAAAGAACTGAGGTGGCACAACACTGCTTCTCTGAAGAGTCTGTTGTCGTCTTGAGGCACTCTTCTCAATGGATTCCCAGACAGCGCTCTATGGGCGAGGCTGTCCGCCATCTCGTTGCCTATGATACCTGTGTGCGAGGGCACCCATTGGAAACGTATGGAGAAGCCTTTGATATGGAGATTGTGCACCGAGCGTAGGGAGCTAAGACATAAGGCATCAGTAGGGAACCCGTGCTCTAACCTTTGAAGGGCAGATTTTGAATCTGTAAGAATAACAACAGGTTGAGGCGTACAAAACCGTAGTTTCTTTAGAGCTGCCTCAATGGCAACGCTTTCGGCCGTTGTGGAGGACACGACTGCAGTGAAGCGAACAGACCAATCATACTTCAAAGAGGGAATGTGAAAAGCAGCTGCACTAGATCCTTTGACCTTGTCCACAGAGCCATCAGTAAAGATTTGAAGATGACGTGCATATTCAGACTCAAGATGTTCCAGTACCAGCGAACGCGTTGCCGCCAGAGGAGAATTCCGCTTAGCGCGTACGTGAGGAATTGTCAACGAACAATCGAGGCTCGCGAATGACCAAGGTGGTTTCAACCTCTTAGTTCGACCTCTAGTGTCAAGACCCAGGTAACCAAGAGTATTTAGTGCCAAGTACGCTCGGGACTCAGATCTCTTTCGAAGGCGCTGTAGAAGGGCTCGGCCGGCTGCCGTCTGTTTGAGGCGGCCAATTTGCATCAATAACCTTTGTGAAGCGACTAGGCTAAGAGGTCTCGATAGAGATTCACAAAGTACTGCTTTGTTAGGAGCAGTCTGCGGAACGCCAAGAGCCCTTCTCAGGCCCTTTCTGTGCAGAACCTCAAGTCGTTCCAGCTGTGATATCGAGGGGGAAAT
Source organism: Dermacentor andersoni (assembly GCF_023375885.2). Lineage (NCBI taxonomy): Eukaryota > Metazoa > Arthropoda > Arachnida > Ixodida > Ixodidae > Dermacentor > Dermacentor andersoni. The sequence goes on along the minus strand of NC_092817.1, from coordinate 123,734,450 downwards.
TAAAGGCAGCTGATACATTATCCGACTCGTCACTAGTGCATCGTGCAACCTGATCATTGAGGAAGGGTGATTTCCCCATTGCTCACTCGCAACTCTACGGATCACATTGAGACGCGAAGATATCGATGTCACAACCGAGTCCACAGCTCGTCGCCACTGTAGACGGTAGTCAATAATGACACCCAAAAAGCGCTTGTGTTTCAATTGTCGAAGGCAAGATTGATCAAGGTCTATCTTCAGCCGCGCATACCTTCTTCCTCTACCTGGAAACATGATGAAGCCAGATTTTTCCACCGAGAGAGTCAACCCAACACCTTGAAGGTAATTTTGAACTAAAAGTAATGCCTGTCGAGCTATCAGAGCTAAACGCTTGTGTTGATATCCGGTTAACCAAAGGCAAATGTCGTCCGCGTATATCGACATATGGACATGCCTGCAATGTTTTTGCACTTCAGCGGGAAGACCAGCCATTACAACGTTAAAGAGCGTTGGGGAAAGAACACTTCCCTGAGGTACACCTCGTGATACCGCCCTTTCGGTGCTTGTGGTACTTCCTAACCGCACTTGAATTTTACGATCACTGATAAATGAGTGAATGAATCGCAGAAGATAGCCCTGTACGCCCGTGGCCTGCAAACTATTTAGTATTGAGCTCTGAAGGACGCTATCATAAGCCTTTGATACGTCTAGGAAAATAACTAGTGTTGAAAGACCGAAAGCTCTATGATGTTCAATATGGCTTATCAAGTCCAAGACGCTATCTTGCGCGCTTAAACCTGTTCGGAATCCAGTCATGCAGGTTGGTAGAGCCCTTCTATCTTCGAGCCACCAAGATAAACGCTTACTTGCCAGCTTCTCCATGAGCTTAGCCACGCACGACGTCAGTGATACAGGACGATACGAGGCCAAGTCTGTCATTTCTTTGCCGGGCTTCAGCACTGGGACAACACAAGCAACCTTCCATGAAGGAGGAACGTCGCCAGTCTCCCACACTCGATTGAGATAGCTTAGGAGCATCTTCCGGTGTTCCAGAGGTAGGTTCTGCATCATCTGATTGGTGATGCCGTCAGGACCTGGTGCACATCGACGCCGCAGGCTGCTGAGTGCTGTCTGTAGCTCTCGAAGTGTAAACGGGGCGTCCATCACCGACGTAGATGTTGCAGGCGGAGCGCAGGGATGAATTCCTGAACTTGCACTTACGAATGCATCTGCAAATTCCTCTGCCAAGCACACGAGAGGTTTCTGCTTGCGCAGTGCAAGCGCTTCAAAAGGTTTACTAGGACGAGAATCACCAGCAAGACTGCCAATGACTCGCCAAATTCTCGTCATCGGTGAGAAAACCGTCAAGCTAGCGCAGAAGGACGCCCACTGCGACCTACAGAGCTTGTTCGTATGGCGTCGAATGGCAGAGTTAAGCCTATTGAAGGTCGTCTTCAAGGATCTGTCGTCCTTCTTCCGCATCAGTTGTCGCTCCGCCCTTCTGCGCGCTGCGCAAAGGTTCCTGAGTTTTAAATCCGGAGTCGGAAAATGATTAGGCAACTTGACCGCTGTGGTAGCAGCCATCTTACCAGAAATCATTTTGTCAATCACATCACCAGAAACATATGCAAGTTTCTCCCTGTATTTGTCCCAATTAACAACATGGCTAATTTTAGAGTCGCGCATGTGGAAGTCGGCAGTAAACACAAAAATTGGATAGTGATCACTTCCCATGCGGTCAGCTGCAGTTGACCACTTCACGCGGACGTCAGATGAATGCAAGGTTAGGTCTATAGATGTGGCTGAGGCTGGAGGCCGGAAGAAAGTGGGACTTCCGTCATTGGCCACGCATAAGTCCAAACTATCAATAATTTCTACAAGTTTGCGTCCGCGGGAATCTGTTTTCCTGTCACCCCAGAGAGAGTGATGGGCGTTGAAGTCCCCGCAGATAATTCGGGGCGCTGGACAACGGTCACAAAGCTGCTGCAGAAACAAGTCCATTGCTACCTTCTTCCGCGGAGACACGTATACGGATGCAACAGAAAGAGTTCGGAAGCCAAGACGTATCCTCACAGCCGCCACCTCAATACTATCGGTGCAAATATCGGTGACGTTTAAAGCCACATGAGGAATCTCTCTTCGTATGTAAAGGGCGGCACTTCCCGCGGGAAATGACTTTATGCTGCAATTCTTATGGGCGACATATCCAGTCAGAGATCTCCCGCTTGGTAGGCCAGCCTCCGAGAGGGCCAATACTGGAAAACACGTATCTTTCAGAAATAATTTAAGTTCTGCTAATCGACTTATAATCCCAGCGCAGTTCCATTGCATAATAAACGGCACTTTTCGGTGATTTTTAGTTGCACGAGGTTGAAGAAGACTAGCCATATTATAAGGTAAATGTCGCTGCGAAGGTGGTAATCATTGACTCAAAGGAAAGAACGAGCTGTAGAAAGTTCTTTAAGGGGCCAGTCTGCATTGCCTGAACATATGAACGCAGGACTTCAAACAAAACTCGCAGAAGGTCGGACAGGTCCTGATTTTTGAGCTCCTTATTTTGCTGTACGCACTGCCTCACGACTTCAACAAAAGTTGCGGATGGGGACCCACTCTTGGCCATTGCCTCTGGTTTCTTCATCCCTTTTGAGGCGAGGGAATGTCCTCCATGTTGTCGAGTCTGGCTGTGATCTCGTCGCTGAGGAACTTGGACACTTTTTGCTGCAGCAGATCGAACAACCGACTCACCCACAGATGATTTTGCCGTCTTGCTAGGCTCAGGTCGCTCACTGACGTTGCTTGTTACCATGCAACGAACTTCCGACTCTAACGCAGGGAACTCAACTTCCGAATCTAACGCTGGGAACTCGTCACTTCCAGGTATCCGCTTCTCAGTAGGTTGTGGTTTGGGACCACTGATGAAGGACACTCGGCGGTGTAAGGCGCTTACACGGAAGGGGCAGCCACCGAAACTCGCTGGATGGTCACCACCACAATTAGCGCAAGCAAAATCTGCCTTGCAGGCTTTGTAATCGTGGGCGCCACCGCATCGTTTGCAACGTTGATCTTTGATGCAAACTTTGGCTACATGCCCAAAGCGTAATGCAGCTCTTTCGCTTATATTGTGTCTAATAAACTTTTTTCGTCGACTGTAATGGGCCACGCTGGCAGTATATGAGGGCTCCAGAAAGAATTCTTAAAGAGAGAGAGAGAGAGAAAACATTTATTTGGACCATCGAGGTCATTGCTCTTGAGGTCGAGTGGGTGGTGTCCTCATCCCAGGACTCCACTGGCCATGGCTGCTCCACGTACTTGCTGGACGAGAGCTTCTTGTCCCGCCAGGGTATCGCCTGTCAGCTGTACCTCCCACCGCTCAAGTGACGTGCTAGGCGTCTTTAAGTGTTGAGGTTTGCCCCCGCACCCCCACGAGATGTGAAAGAGTGTAGGGCGTGTGTCGCCGCACCAGAGGCAGATGCCGCGATATGGATGTGGGAACATTTTGCTGTATCCGTGTAGGTTTGGGAATGTGTTGGTCTGAATAAGTCTGAGAGCTACTGCCTCTTCAGTGCTGAGCTTTCTGTGAGGGGGAGGATAAATCCAGCGGTTGAGTCACTCGATCTCGAGTCGGTCGCAGTAATTGGATGGCAGGGACACGAAGGTAAAGGGTGGGCTTTGATGAGACGATTGGTTTTGCCCCGCTCGGTTGATTAGCGCTCGAGCTACAGCGTTCGCCCTTTCGTTCCCCTCCAGTCCCGCGTGGCCCGGCGTCCACGTGATTTGACGGGATTCTTGCGGCCTCGGGCCTAGAATCTGAGCCGCCAACCCAGCGGTGTTCGTCCGTTGGTAAAGTTAGGCAGGCCTGTTGCGAGTCGGTAGCGACATGAACTTCCCTGCCTACCCTGTCTTGTTGCTTTATTACTAGCGCCGCGGCTATGGTCTCAGCCGCAGCTGGGGTCTCTGCCCTGACGGAGGCCGCGAGGGTCTCTCCCGTTCACAGCGGCTACCGCGAAGCGGCCCCCTACAGGGTACGCCGCCACGTCACGTACGTTACGTATACAGGCCACCCTTGCATTGTCGGCGCTGTCTGTCGACGCGAGCCTTGCGTCGTCCTTCATGGAGTTCATGACGCATGTGCTTCGGTATGGGGTTCGGCTTGATCTTGCCTCTGACCTCGGGCGGGAGTGATCGTCGCCCATCGAGGGCAACGATCACTTGTTAAAGAAAAGAAAGGAGTAATTCTCGTGCTCTAAGTGGTTCAAGTAGCAGCGCTTGTTGCAGTCTATTATTTTTTTTTGCGTTTCGCCACAGATCTCGTCACAGATAACTTGTTTTATTTTATTTTGTATTAGATGATTATTGAAGCATTACAAAAAGTATTTATTGAAAGCTACCTATCGCACAACGAAGGATTACACACTTTTATTAAATTTTAGGCAACTGACAGAGGGAATTAAGCAATACTCGCAGCCTCATTTGAGTGATTGCAACAACCCCGTGCTAGTGTTTCTTTAATTCCCACAACCTAATTTGTTTTAATGTGCTTGAAAACTATAAACCGAATTTATATGCACCATCGGCGTAACCGCGGGGTCTCTTAAACTTTAGGTATTTATACAGCTCATTCCCTTTAATTAGGCGTTGGTTAACGTGATATTTTGTTTAATTGGAACGCACTGGCATGTCCCGGCGAGAAACTATAGATTACTGTGAAAAAACAACAACAACAACAAAGAAAACCTCAGATATTTCCGTTCGAACGCGAAAGCATGCCGCTTCGGTTAATTCGACCCCCACTGCCTGCCGTCGGTAGCCCTCGTTCGCGCAGCTTTTACTGAAATCTTGATGACACACTGCCCACATCAGAGCGGCGCTGTCAACCTCGCCGGAGCAACCGAGTACGCCTGATGTTGAGGCTGGAGTCAACATCGCGGAACCTTGCTCTTCCTTTCAGTTCAACAACTAGGTAGTGTTTAAACACCGCGGCGCGCTTCGCCTCATGCTGGTTGAATCGCGCTTCGAGAGCAGCAACAACAACAAAAAAAGACTTTACAGACTACTTTAAGCAATAAAAAAGAAATTGAATTTGGTGGTTTTGCAATTGCTTGTTAACTCGTACTTTCGGATAATTCGATCAGTGCTTGATGCCCCACGCGAGGGTGGAATTAACGGGACTCAACCCTACTCCGTTTTACCAACTGGGGGTCGCGTCAGCCAATTAGAAGAAAGAATGAGAAGAAGAGCCTCTAGACTCGGTGAATGGAAGTTTAGACAATGAATTAGTAGAACACCGTGGGCAAATCTCCTTTCTCCGGAACGCGCATTCGTGTCATGGTTGCTGATTGGCTGACGTGATACTTGGTGTTCCCTGGACATTAACGAGTTGGTCACATGTGTGTCGGGCACAGCCGACCAAGTATGATCGCCTTCTGGGCGATAAAGAATAAGAAGAAGAAAAAGAAGAACAAGAAAAAAGCGAGCATTTGGTAATGTACAAACGCTTCTACTGAAATCCCGTCTCTTGCGAAGACTTCTCGTTTGCTGTTGTCTGTGCTCGCCATTCGTCACGGTAACTGAACGAAAAACTGCCCACCATGCCGTACACATCTAAGCCGCCATACAATTAAACGCCAACGGTTCTGTCTCATTCGCTGCTCGACCCGGTGTGAAATTGCTGGGGCGCCCTCTGGCATATACGGTCGTTTCCTCTAAACCTTTTTCACGAGACTCGGATCTTCTCGTAACCTCTTCGGTTTTCGCTCCGGCTCAATCTTTTGTTCATTCTTGTTGGTTCCCTTATACCGTTCCCGATTGTTCTCTTTGGCGCTTCACCTCCTCTCTCTCTCTGTACCACCGCTTCTTGTTTGTGCGGTTCAGTATCTCCCGGCCTCATTAAAAACCAACTGGCTCCACGGTACTCTCCTCTACACCTTTGCCTTTTGTATTCGGCAGGTCGAACGTATCTTTTTCTATACGGAGGCTTACGTCTCTCACTCTTATTTTCTGTCTATTTTCTCGCACGGAAACAGAGAGAAAAAGAGGGTAAGCGGGGGCAGAAGAGAGAGACGTCCTCTCTGAGGCAGCACTCGGCTTATTTACACACCTCAGAGACCTCTGGCGAGTCCCCGCAGGGGTGGGAAGAAGAAGCGAGGTATAGACGGAAAGCTCAGCCAACAACCCGGCCGCAGTGCAAAGGTCGAGCGCCAGAAAGAATACAAAAAATGGGAAGCAAATAAGGGAATCGAGGAAAGGAAGGAGATATAGCCACATCCCTTCCTGCGCGACTCGTCCGGTCTCCCCCGTGTTCTTCTTTTGGCAGCGAACAGAGGAATAGGCGCCAAGCACGGCCTCGGCTACACGCGGGAGACAAGGCCAAGTAGTGGACTTCTCCTCAATGCTTCTCACACGCTTCCGTCCTCCCTTTTTGTTGCAGAGCCTGCCTCGTCGTTACTGCCTTCTTAGTTTTTCCCGCTCTTGCTGTTTTCCTCTCTCTCTCTTCTTTTATACTGGATCTTCTTGTTCTCGACGCGGCCGCAACTCACGGCCTCTCCCGCGGGAACGCCGCTGATTTCCGGGCAAGTTTCACGCTCTCTTCCTTCCTTTTTTTCCCTCCCTTTCCCCATCTTCCATGAATCAGTTTTTTTTGTTCGTTTCTTTATTCAGTTCTCCGGTCAGCCTCTCATCCTTTCTTTCCCCCGTTCTCGAAGTGAGCAAAATTACGCCTATTGCTTCATTCCCTGGGCCCACCACCCACCTCCCCACGCGGAGGAGGTTAGTGTCAGCGCTGAACCGGAAAGATGATTGCACTTTCCCGATCGGATTCCCACTTTTCTTTTATTTACGCTGATGCTATACCGGTCATCCTGCATTATAACGACCCTCTGGACACGGTGGTGCGCCGCACGAGCAACGCATTTCCGCGTAAGCCCCTGAAAACGGAAGTGCAAGATACTTGTGACCAGGGGGAGCAACGACATCCTTTCCTGTCTCGTCAGGGGTCGGTACCGCGCTGGCGAATTGGTCCGAAGAGCTTGGCGTAAAATCTCGCCTAATGCTAACGCTATCAAAGTGAACCGGACTTCAGGGCTTTACTACTGCCGGATCTACCGCCGTGTTGCTATCGTGTCCTCCTCTATCCCGAGTCTTTTGCTAGGAAGTCTTTTAAGTTCACGTTTACGGGTGTGTAATGTCAACACTTCGAACAACAAGGACGAAAATTCCAGAAAGGGGGAGAAAAAAAAAAAAAACGAGAGGTAAGCGGGCCGCTATTTAAAGCGAAGATCTCTTTGACTCTGAAGTGAACTAAAGTGTTCATGGTAAAAGTAAACCCTTTCTGTTATAGGAGAGATAGATAGATAGATAGATAGATAGATAGATAGATAGATAGATAGATAGATAGATAGATAGATAGATAGATAGATAGATAGATAGATAGATAGATAGATAGATAGATAGATAGATAGATAGATAGATAGATAGATAGATAGAGAGAGAGAGAGAGAGAGATAGAACAAGGAAATGTGTGGAGGTTAACCAGACTTCGGTTCTGGGAGATACCGATTACCCTTCTGGGTTTTCGAGGCACAGAGAGAATAAGCTGCGCATTAGTAGATGCAGTTTATTACGCGCATTGCGGTTATTATACGCACAGACCAGTCGGAAACGTGCCGTTGAAGTATACGAGGTTGTCAGTTCAAACATCATCGCATTATACAGAGCCATTACACCTGTATATTACTACCACTTTTCTTTACTCCAGCGGACCTTGCGAATATAAGTGTTTGTGTTTTACAACCAGAAGAGCTGTAACACATGAGCCTCTGTTCGTGCATGCAGTGTAGCGTTGCCTCCCCCCCCCCCCCTTTTTTTTTTGCCCTGTGGTTTCCTTGTTGCTTTGAGATGTTCTAGCGCAATTAATCATAAAGTCCTCGGTGGGATGTTGAAGAGCACAAATAAAGTCGGTTGCCGATACCCAAGTATTTCGTGGTTACGAGTTAAAAATTGGATAATTTAAATTCTTGCTTTAGGCTTCTTGCGGAAATTCGCATTCCTGAACCACAGGTAATCGCATAGGGTGGAATAATTGTTCTCCGAGTAGAACTATGAGAATTATATATACGCGGCTGGCACGGTCGATCACGCCGGACGCAGTTTGTCGATGCTGTGTACGAGATTCGAGTCAATCATCCGCGTTTCATCAACGATTACACGCGAGAGAACGAAGAAAAAGCGGATCTAAGCAGGGTGTTTTCATCGAAAAATAGTTCGGCTGCCTACTGTAAACACAGGACGGAAAGAAGTAAACATAGAAGTGAGAAAAAGAGACAGAGAGAAATGGAAAGTTCCCATACTGCATTCGTGCATAAAAAAAAAAAAAATTCCATGTGGTTAAAGGTGATCACACATACAAGTTGATTCTAAGAAAGGACTTTGAAAAAATTACGGGTAATGCGTTTGCACGTTCATAAGTGGAATTCGTTGAAGTGAAATTTTATAGTAGTTTACTACAGTTTGCCGCTTACCTGAAACACATTGGCTTGGAGCGAGATGAAAAATGCAGCGATGCGCGAGCCAGCTTACTTGCACTTCGCATAGACTCACCACCGAAACGCAACGCTATACCCGGAATCGTTATAGATAAAGCGTTTTAGACTACCATTAACGCATCTCTTTCACGCATCTCTTGCGCATGCAAGCTCAGCTGGTTTAAATTCGCTTGAGCGCGAGAAGCCAGCATTCAGATGACCGAGGGGCCAGCGATAACGTTAGCGCTATACGCTAAAGCTCAGTGTCGTGGTTACAGTCTTTCGGTGGATATCCTTTCTGCGGCAGAACATGGTCGGAAAAAAACGATAGCTTTGGGTTGCGTTGAATGATGCGCTGGTCAAAGCTGAGAAATTTATGCTATTGCTTATCAATACGTTCCCGAAGACTGTCCCCGGTGCTCCATATAGTTCTCGGTGGAACTTCGCGAATGAGGTTACCAAAGGAGAGAGAGAAAAAGAAAGGAATAGAACAACAAACGCAGCTACCAGACGCCGGGTGGGCCAGTCTCGCACTGCTACATGTTCAGACGCCTGCCGAGGGTCCCAGAGGGAATGACCTTTTTCTCTCTTTTTCTCTCTGCGCAACGCCCTAGCATTCTTCTATCTTTTTTTATTTTCTTACAGGATTAAAGAACATAGAAGCGGCTTCCATTCGATTCAGAGTAGTTGCGCTAAAAGCCTTTTGTTCCCGGACAGAGCTGTCCGGGCCATGCTCAGAGACCAACGTTGCGTGCGGTCTCTACAAGAAAAGTGCTCGGTAGCAACTCGGTAGTACTGTGCGAAGAGGTTCTGCAAAAAAAATGGAGAGCACCGGCTGCCCACTTAAAAGAAGCGGAACGCAAAATGGGAAGCGCTGCGGCAGAATCCAACCACTCTTAACGACGGATAGCAGCCGGACGTGAAATTCGGGTTTCCTCTTGTCTTTCTGGACTCTGTCGAACGGCAGTGCCTGTGTGACTTGTTTTTTGCTCCTGCGCATCTCTGGTGGTCGTATATCTGTCGAGGTGTTGTGCTGAAGCCAAGGTGGTGGTTTACTATCTGGTAAGGAGTGCTGCCTGCGTGCGCACATGTTTGGTTTGTGTGTGCGCGTACATAGTATGAGGCGAAGGAGGGGATGGGAGTGTGGGCAAAAGGGGTCTGAGGGGTCAGCGATGGACTGAAAATGGGGTTAAGCATGCGCCCCATGTGGTTATGTGCACCGTGAATCGACCAACGCTTATAACAGGGTCATGCAGACTGCTAGGAACCGTGCTCGGTTCCTGGCGCTGGGCACGAAAAAAATTACACACACACCTATATATATATATATATATATATATATATATATATATATATTATCTACCTAAATTTCTAACTTCACCAACAGAATGCATCTTATATGCCTTATATCTTATATGATATATATATATATATATATAGTTGAATAAACGAAGGAGCACACTTACGAAAATTCCAGTTTTAATGTTGTAACGTTTCGGCCATGGCACGGCCTTCGTCAGAATACACACAGCTACAACTGCGCACCCGCTTTTATGGGCGTGGCCACGTGGGCATAATCAGCAGTACATGCACGTGTACACTTGCAAATAATAACAGAAAAAGTAGAGCAGTAAATATAACATACGCCGATAAATTTTATGTATGAAATATCGTTATGGTATCACGATGATGGTACATGAAGTTAAAGAATGATATCAATTGCGACATGGCAAAACTAGGAACAAATTGATTTGGCATGGTTTGTCAACTCTGTACAAGAATATACACATCAAGATATGGCAGACAGGCACGACATTTTGCCTGCGCTCTCGTTGATACCGGATGACACAGTGTTAAATTTATGAATGAAAAAGGATTCTCGTACTTCTCGATCGTGGTGCGATTTGAAACCTGATTGTACTACTGTTGCTTTGATGTTGTCAAACTTATGACCTGGCAGTCGAACATGTTTAGACAATGGAAGGTGCGGCAAGCTGTTAGCGTGTGCTTTGTGGTTGTTAAATCTGATACGAAAAGATGTTTCGGTCTGACCGATATACTGCATATGGCACACTGAACATTCAAGCAGATAAATGATGTTAGTACTGTCGCAAGTGAAGTCACCATTGATTTTAACAGAAAAATTAGATGCTGTGCTTCTAGCAGTCATTGAAGAGATTGACTAGAAGAGCCTCGCTAGGCTCTTCTAGTCACACTAGACGTGGCTTCGTTGTACACGAACATTCCCCATACAGATGGGATTCAATCTGTACTCCGGGCATATAACGACTCTGTAGATGACAAACCCATTGACGATTCTACCCTTGGCATAATTCTAACACTAATACTTGAACTTAACAACTTTGAATTCGACGGCGAACATTATGTTCAAACTAGTGGTACTTCCATGGGCACAAAAATAGGTCCCAGTTATGCTAACATATTTATGGGCATGCTAGAAAACAATTTCCTCGCTACTCGCGACCTCAAACCATTCTATTACAAACGTTTCATCGATGACATTTTCTTAATTTGGCACCATGGTGAAGCTGCATTACTTTCCTTCATTACTGATTTTAACAACGCCGCACCGTCAATTTCCTTTTCCCATTCCTATTCACCACTCAGCATAAACTTTCTTGACGTCTCGGTATCTCTCAGCAATGGTAACTTGACGACAAATCTTTACAGAAAGCCCACTGACCGACAGCGATATCTGCATTTCAAAAGCAGCCATGTCAAACATTGCAAAATGAGCATTCCCTACAGCCAAGCTATCCGGTTCAAAAGAATTTGCTCGGACGACAGTGAATTCACTCGCAACTGTAACCAGCTTCGCAACGCACTAACCGTACAAAAATACCCTTCACAAATAATTGACGATGCCCTTAAAAGGGCCGACTACCTCGACCGGAAAGAACTGATCTGCACGAAAAAGCGATCGGCGCCAATTTCACGTACTAACCTTATCCTCACACATTCTGCATCTATTCCTAACGTGTCGCACATTCTCAGGAAGCACTATAACTTACTGACACAGAGCGACCGACTTAAAAACATTTTCACGGAATCGCCAAGAGTGGTCTATCGTCGCTCTAGGAATCTGCGTGACATAGTAACCTCATCCAAGACTAAAGCGATTGCTCCTGCTGGCTGTCATCCCTGCAATAAGCCCCGTTGTAAAGTCTGTACACATATGACCACATCAATGACTGCTAGAAGCACAGCATCTAATTTTTCTGTTAAAATCAACGGTGACTTCACTTGCGACAGTACTAACATCATCTATCTGCTTGAATGTTCAGTGTGCCAAATGCAGTATATCGGTCAGACCGAAACATCTTTTCGTATCAGATTTAACAACCACAAAGCACACGCTAACAGCTTGCCGCACCTTCCATTGTCTAAACATGTTCGACTGCCAGGTCATACGTTTGACAACATCAAAGCAACAGTAGTACAATCAGGTTTCAAATCGCACCACGATCGAGAAGTACGAGAATCCTTTTTCATTCATAAATTTAACACAGTGTCATCCGGTATCAACGAGAGCGCAGGCAAAATGTCGTGCCTGTCTGCCATATCTTGATGTGTATATTCTTGTACAGAGTTGACAAACCATGCCAAATCAATTTGTTCCTAGTTTTGCCATGTCGCAATTGATATCATTCTGTAACTTCATGTACCATCATCGTGATACCATAATGATATTTCATACATATAATTTATCGGCGTATGTTATATTTACTGCTCTACTTTTTCTGTTATTATTTGCAAGTGTACACGTGCATGTACTGCTGATTATGCCCACGTGCGCACGCCCATAAAAGCGGGTGCGCAGTTGTAGCTGTGTGTATTCTGACGAAGGCCGTGCCACGGCCGAAACGTTACAACATTAAAACTAGAATTTTCGTAAGTGTGCTCCTTCGTTTATTCAACTACCTATGCACCGGACCTACAGAACTTTTCCTTGAAATATATATATATATATATATATATATATATATATATATATATATATATATATATATATATATATATATATATATATATTCTCTACCTAAATTTCTAACTTCACCAACAGAATGCATCTTATATGCCGCTGACGCCACTCTCTTGTTTTCGGGTATGTGTTCAAACAATCTTATAACGACCCTTAATGCTGATCTTATTGAGATCTCTACTTGGTGTACTAAAAGTAGACTTCTAATTATTCCTGCCCAAACTAAGTTCGTAATATCCAGTTCCAGGCCCCCTAATCACTCGCAAGTCATGCCAATATTTATAGATTTGTATCCTGTTTATCTCTGCAACCACTGTTTGTTCCTTGGTGTCGAGCTTGACTCACGCTTAAAGTTTAGCTTACACATCCACGAACTATAAAGAAAAGCTTCACACGGGATTAGGATTCTACTCAAAGCTAGATGTTATTTTGATTTACACACTCTGGCTACTCTATACTACCCATTCATTCATAACCATTTAAACTATTGTATAACTTCCTAGGGTCAAACCTATCACTCGCATCTTTCTTCCTTACAACATGTCTAAAATCAAACCATCCGTATTATTAAGGAGTAATCGCCGATCACCCATACTGAGATCTTAACATACTCTGCATTACTAACTTTGTGAAATTTTATGTTTACATATTTGTCCATCGAGCAATTAAAGATCATCACCTTCTAAAATTTGGTTTCAACAATTTTTTGCTTCCAAAGTCCACACTAACTCCGGTACCCAAGGAGTTGGTTTCGTTTTAAATAAATTGTGGGATTCCTTGGCTTGTAATATTAAAACTGCTCTTTCTGTGTCAGCATTTAAACGTTTGCTTTATGATTTTATTTGTAACCAATGACACTACTTGACTAGTGAAATAACCTGACCTTCATCGTTTTATGCTGACTAATGACTATTTATTTAATGACTAGAAATGTTTAATCGCTTAAATGACTGCATTTGTTTAATTATTATATCAATAATTGCGTCACTGCTGGTATTTTATTGCAATAGCTCTTCTGATTATTCATTTTTGCTGTTCAGTAGTTTTATATTTCATGTAACACATTATAAGACGTCCCTCTATAGTGTTTTCACTATGAGACCCCCTTCTGCACGACATCATACCCAGATATTTACACGCATTTCACCAGAATGAACTTCAAACTTTAAATTCTAAAAAAACAAAACAAAAATAAAATCTTAATATAAATGATGATTCGACTAGCTCGTGCCAATCCGCACACAAGAAACGACGATTTCGACGAGCGAACCTAAACTACGCAGTCCTCCGAGGAGGTCCCACTATTTATTTTATAATTTTCTTTATGGTGAGCCTAACTGACTCATCAAAAAAGGCTAACTATTTAGCTCTTGAACTACTGACTTCAGTACAAAACGCTCTAGACAAAGGTTGGCGAGCCTGTTGACGAACTTCCGAACGATTTGTTTCCCCGAAGACATGGTGTTATGGGCAAAATTTTTTCTGAGCTCCTCGCGTGATTTAGGAAAAGGCACGATATGACTACCTGAATGGGTTCCTCGGAAGAAATGCTGAGCAGGTGGAAAAGAATTGATGGAGGCCTTCAAGCTTTTCTCTTCATAAAATGTGCCTCCACCTTTCGGGTCCCCGCGTAAACCGTTCGGTTAATTAATGTTCCAAAGGTTGGAACTTTCAATGAGTTCACCCTCGAGCTGCCAGCTACCACAGTCTTTGGCTCGCCCGGTTGCCCTGAATGCGATTTTCGCGGTCATGCGGCGGGCCTTACTTCAATCGCTGGGCCTACAAAGGGAGCATCGCTTTCAAACAGACTTCAGCGGCTTCTTCGACTCTGAACCTCTTCGATGCCGACAGCTGCCTTCCCTCATAACAGAGACAACTATCCTGTTTGTTCGCTTGCTTGTTACTGAAATATATGTGCTCACCCACTGCCGGGAATGGCCAGGGAGCTAAAGGTTTCAGAGCAAACGGGAGGGGAAGGGGATAGATGTTGAAAAGTTATGTAGATATTCAAAGTAAGTATGTTTTCCGTGCAGATGTGTTGAAGGAAGACTGAGTAATGCTACAGCGGCGTACATCGTTTTAAAAGCATGCAAATATGGTGAGATTATCAAAATAATGAAACATTTTGCCAAAACGGGTTGAACATATTTAGAGGCTGCCCAAAGGGGGCGAAGTCATTCTTATTGAATGACCAGATATATTTGGCAGAAGTTGGGCTACTTCACGCATTCGCTCAGCAAGTGGCGCTTCTGCGCTGCAAACCGTGGCTCCCCTGCAGCCGAATCATTCGGAACGGTCACCACTTGCATCTGGCGCACTCTCTAGAGTCCAGTAAGCGTTCGAACCGGAACGAACTTTGGGAACTTTGAAAAGTGAAGAAAGTAAGTATTGAGTCGAATATGAACAGCGTACCAATGACTATTCCATTCATATCCGAAATTTTGAATATTCGCCCAGCCCTTTCTTTTCTTTCCCTCTTTCTTTAACTTCGGGTTTTAATTTAGGTCCATGCCATTCGATGATGTAACGCCATACGGCCTCATCACATTCGCTGCCCCTTCCTTTCCGTGGACAAAATTTGGCGCAGTAAGAAATTAGTTTTTTCAGAAGAAGCCCTTGTGCTCCTCTCCCTGCTCGCCGTTATTGTCACATAACTGATAGATAGATAGATAGATAGATAGATAGATAGATAGATAGATAGATAGATAGATAGATAGATAGATAGATAGATAGAAAGATAGATAGATAGATAGATAGATAGATAGATAGATAGATAGATAGATAGATAGATAGATAGATAGATAGATAGATAGATAGATAGATAGATAGATAGATAGATAGATAGCTTGCTTGCTTGCTTGCTTTATTGATTGGGCTTTAATATCCCAAAGCAATGTATGGTGCTCTATAAGAGACGTGGAAGTGAGGACCCCCAGGTTAAATTCGAGCATTGAGGGCTGGTCTATAAGGAAACCTTAGACACCAGCTTCTAACAAATTTAGATATATTTGATTCCAGTTCGACCACAACCTAAATGTTGCTGTGTCCTCTTGACTGAGGAAACTTTCTTCACGAGCCACGATCTTTTTTTATTCCGAAAATTGTTACGGACTGGAAGATTTCCTGCTTCCATCGCCACCATATCGGACACTGCAGACACCAAGACCGCATTACATGGCACTATTTATGCGAAAGTGTCAAATGGTCCGTCGAGCGAACAAAGCCAGCGACACGGCAGGTGAATTCTCGTTGGCTGCGACGCCACGTCATGAGTGCGCCTCGACGGAGCAGGGCGGGCGGAAGGGAACATCTGCTGCAGTGCTACCGCCCGGTGTCACGTGAAGGGAGAGGGCATCACCGCGACGCCACGTAACCCTCGCTCTCGGAAGCCTGTGTTATCCGCTCGTTCCTTGTCCACGCAAGTTCTCGCCTGCGTTCCAACTACGCCTCCGTAAGGTCAATTCAAAACGTGCCAAGCGTTTCCGCGCACTCGCTTGCCCTCGAGGAGTTGATAACTCGAAGGACAGCAGAGCGGTGTTCAAGTGGACGTTAATGCTGTCGCATTCAGAGCTCATACGTGCTTAGGTGGCCTTGAATATTTATTTGACTACAATTTGCGCGTAAACTTCGTTATTTTAAATGAAGCTACCTGACTAATGTTGAATTCCGATGGCGTTGTCGGAGCAAGCTTTTCTGTCGTTTCGGAGAAAGTTTGTTCCAATGGCAGAGTGAGGGCGGGAGTAAGGTGTTCCAATGAGAGAGTCGGAGGGGATTCAGAGCGGGAGTCAATCCGTGGAGCAGAAAAAGCTGCTCCGCCAAAATCGGCGGAGTGGACCGGAACTCTGCGTGACATATTTCCTTTACCAGGTTTGTCTGCTGGGAGGCGCCACCGGTCACGACTCGCGAGGAAGCAAAAGCTGCTGCACGCTTGGCGAGATATCCATTCCGCACTTTTAAAAAACAACAGGTGAACGGCGCTGAAGAGACAAGTGACCGGTGCGGCGGTGCTGGGAGCAAACAGCGGAAGGAAATGACAACACGCAAGGTATCCTGGGTAACTCGGTGATAGAACTTCCGCTTCCGCCTTGCTCCGGCGGCGCAGGTTGTGTTCCATTCGCGGATCTGGAGGCGTTGCTCTGCGCCAGAGTCGAGTGCTCGCTCGCGGAATCCGTCGGCTGCTCCGACTCCGCCATTGGAATTCAACATAACTCATTCCTGAACCTGGGTAATAACAATAATAATAATAATAATAATAATAATAATAATAATAATAATAATAATAATAATAATAATAATAATAATAATAATAATAATAATCACACCATCATCATCATAATCTTTCCCACTCCAATGAGATTGCACAGGCAGCGGTCGGAAGTCTTACTAGTCACTTTGCTCTAGCAAAGAGGGCGCCACTGAGTGTGTTCTAAACAGCATCATTTTTTTCACTGCAGTAATAATTCACAGCTGCATGAAAGACTTCACGCGACACACGCAGTCTCCATACCTTGTTGCTTGCATGCTCAAGCTAAATAAGATTGCCAAGTTAGTATTAACACGAGCAGCTCTGTGCGTTAAAATTTTACATTCGCGCTAAATTTTACATGTCAACCTTCCTTGGCTCCTTTGTTTCCAGGCCTGATCCGTCGTCTTCGAGGTGTACGTGTCTTCCTAAATGAGCAGCCTCCTTCAGAGGGCTGCAGCATTTCAGCGCACGCTCATTAATGCTTCAAAAATCCTAAGCAGCTCGGTCAGAAAATTTTCACGAAGCAGATACGAACGTAAAGCACGTGTAGTTAATGAAAAAACAGGAAAATTTAAAAAAGAAGAAAAGACAAAATAAGGAACACGTTTGCTCGAGGAGAAAAAATATTGTGCGTCGGCTCCGTAATTAATGTCGCCTTCGTTCCGCCTTGGTTCATGCCAAGTCACTCACCGAGTTCCCTTGCAAGATTCACTATAGGTTCTCTCTTGAGAACTCACGTAGTCACGTCCTCCCCGTGCAACCTTAATGCGATGTCTGTGCAAGTGATGTTGCCTTTTAAAAAAAGAAAAACGCTTACATCAATGAAATGTGTCGGGCAAAATTATATATGCACCCCCCCCCCCCCCCGCAAGAAAAAAAAAGAAGAAAAAGAAAGAGTCGTCTGGATTTCTGACCCGGAAAGAGGGTAACTGTGCGGAAAACGCTAGAAAAAAAAAGTACCAAGTAATGTTCCACTGCAAATTAAGTAGGCTGCAATAGATAAGTGTACTCATAATGCGACTGGGGTATTTTGACTTAACAAAGACTGGAACGTGTCGTGCGCATTTTTTTCCGTCGCTTCACTCGAAACTTGCATGTAACAGCAGAAATGCTAACGAAATACTCCACAGCGTACAACCCTATACAGAGTAGCATGCCAGCGGTTATATACGCGCCGGCAAAATTCTCTGTTTTTCTAATAAAGAGACCTCTCTCTCTCTCTCACAGACAGTTCGTAGTTATGGGCAATGTTTATAATTACAGTTTTTTAAATGAATAAACACTTTACAGAACTTTTTATTTTCTTTGAGGAAGGCTGCCTTAATTGCGGCAGGAAAAAAAAAACGAAACTAGAAAAACAAACTTATAAATATGAATGCAGTCTTGTATAATTCAAGAAGTCCAGCAAGGACACATTCGCTTCTTCTCGTCTCTAGTTTCGTATGGGAATGGATGGCGACGTTGCTTGTGATTTCTGTGGTCACTCATACGCTGACCGAGAAAACGCATTAGATCACATTTCTGCGGCTTCCAAGTGACAGCGCCAAAATGAGCAAAGAAGAACGCTGATAATGCCGCTTGGTCAGCTTTGGAAGATAGTGCACAATAATAGATACCATTGTCACGGTCAGACGTAGTTAAAATACTTCGTGTGGTAGTACGAGACATCCCGTTCTTTATGTGGAGGACGCGAAATTTTCGGAACGACCGACTCCAATGTTTGGACTTTTCGCTCCACTTTCGCACCTCACCAGGACTCCGCCGAATGCAGGATGCCCCGCTTTGTCGGCGATGGCTATTAGTAGCCCTTACAAAATATTTGGCCTTCCTTATTGGAATGGATGACAACGCTGCTTGTGATCACTCTGGTCGCGAATGAATCCTTGAGCACGATTAGTCTCACCGTCTTCGGCACGAAGTACATAGACGATTGCTCGCGAGTGTACTATATATAGCTCGTGTTGATAACAGGTAAGCCGAAGGAAACCCTTTTGGAATGCCGCCCTCATAAGCCGTCACTGCAGAAGGCTGCGAAAGCCACTGTTACAATTCTTGAGGACAACAAACCTGCGCAAGCTACTTTAGCACTGACTAGTGTTGACTGTTATTTTGCTCTGTGAATGGCTGTAGGTATGTGAGTGCTCTCTCTCTCTCTCTCTCTCTGTTTATTTCCATCTTGCATTTGTAACCCCCTCTCACCTCCCTTTTCTCAGTCTAAGGTGGCAAACTGCACTTTTTGTTATAGTTAACCTCCCTGCTTATATCTTTTCTTTCGTCTCTCTCTCTCTTTCTCTCTCTTCGCTTCTGTAGTTTAGAAACTTGATAGACTGATTCTTACTTTTATATGAGGTGATCATCTTTAAGTTTTCGGGAATACTTAAACAAACAATGTTGGAGATAGCGCAATTCTAGTGCTTGAGCTGGATTATTCGGAGAGCCGGACATTGCTTGCACGGCAAATCAAAACACATATTCAGCTAATTAAAGACATTCACTAATTAACTTAATAATTCGTTTCTGTATACACAGACGTCGATTCGAGCTGTCCGGACTGTAACGAGATCTATTGTTCCTTCGCGCACATGCTCTGGCAATGCCCCGCGTTACCTAACGGCCCTCTATCCAGCGAAGCCGACTGGGAAGAGGCACTCCGGAGCCCATCGCTCCAGACACAACTAGAGGCAATCCAGAGGGCCCGAGAAAGGGCGGAACATCACGGTATTCCTGCCCCGACTTGGACGCGGCCAGCGGCTTCCGCGGGTCCCCGATAGGGGCCTCCGCTGAAGCTCCTCAGGGTCAAATAAAGTTCATTGTCTGTCTGTCTGTCTGCATAACACACATTGCAATTTACGAGTTGCATCTGGCGAGACTACATGGTGTGTCCATTTGGAATAAAATTCCAGAATGACAGCAGAGATATGCGCCATCAAACTCGCCGTGAAAATGCGCTGTTGTTCCACTAACTTTTTTTTTTAACAAAACGCTCATTCATGCATTGAAGCACAAAAGTAACTGGAAAGCACATGTGTTTCATCGCACTCTTTGGGAAATACTATATCGGGACTGGTGTCATCGTGGAAATTCACGTCAAGCGGATACGTCTTGCGAACTCACCGACTACAATTCGTAATCTTCAATAGGGGCCGCAAGGTAATCAATTAAGAACTTAATTGTGAATTTAATAAGTTAGTTGAATATGCATTCTGATTTATCCTGCTAGTAATGTCCGCCTCTGCGAATATTCCAGTTGAAGGTCAAGAAGTGCGCTATCTGCCGCAGGTGATATATGAAAATTCAGTAATACTTAAAAATGATCACCCCATAGGTTACTTGTAATGTAAGGTCATGGTAATGTAATGTAATGCAATGTAATGTAATGTAATGTAATGTAATGAAATGCAAGCTAGTGCTTGTTTCTTGTCAGATGATTTGTCCCTTGCTGTACAGTTTAAATAACATCCCACTTGAGGATTTATGTGCATAAAAGTACTTAGGTGTTCACATAACTGCTACGTTATTTTTTTTTTTTTTTGTAGACACTTAGATTTATATGAGGTTTTAATAATAAAAAAAACTTTATAGTGACTCGATAACTTCTATTGTTAATCGCGTGTTAGGTATACTCGGCGCAACTTCTGCAAGGCTGCTGTATCACTAAATATGCTCACTGATAAGGCGCCTGTTCGATCAAAACTAGGACATTCAGCCGCAATTTGGGTCCGTAACCAAGGCTAATCTATCTACATCGCTTGAACTATAGTCCACAATAAGGCGATTCGCTTTAGCCTTTCGAACTGCAATCGCAAAGCCAGTTAACATTTGTGAAAAATGACTTATTTTTGCCTTCGCTAATACTGTGCCGAAAAGTATTGCGTCTTCGCCTTTTCCGTAAATTTTATAATCGCGCGTCCTTCCGCAAACAGCTCATTTCTACACCCACCTTAATGTTCATCCGGTAATGTATGCACAAAAAAATTATGCATAGGCCACGCACTGCAGTAATGGACAGTAAACTAAGGGATGTTAAGCTGGCTATAGAGCGTCGCGTTTGGCGTCAGAAAGGCGTCAGGCAGGGACATACGATCTCTCCAATGCTATTCACGGCGTGTTTACAGGAGGTATTCAGAGACCTGGATTGGGAAGAATTGGGGATAAAAGTTAATGGAGAATACCTTAGTAACTTGCGATTCGCTGATGATATTGACTTGCTTAGTAACTCAGGGGACCGACCAATTGCAATGCATGCTCACTGACCTGGATAGGCAAAGCAGAAGAGTGGGTCTAAAAATTAATCTGCAGAAAACTAAAGTAATGTTTAACAGTCTCGGAAGAGAACAGCAATTTACAATAGGTAGCGAGGCACTGAAAGTGGTAAGGGAATACATCTACTTAGGGCAGGTAGTGACAGCGGATCCGGATCATGAGACAGAAATAATCAGAAGAATAAGAATGGGCTGGGGTGCGTTTGGCAGGCATTCTCAGATCATGAACAGCAGGTTGCCATTATCGCTCAAGAGAAAGTGTATAATAGCTGTGTCTTACCAGTACTCACCTACGGGGCAGAAACCTGGAGGCTTACGAAAAGGGTTCTACTCAAATTGAGGACGACGCAACGAGCTATGGAAAGAAGAATGTTAGGTGTAACGTTAAGGGATAAGAAAAGAGCAGATTGGGTGAGGGAACAAACGCGAGTTAATCACATCTTAGTTGAAATCAAGAAAAAGAAATGGGCATGGGTAGGACATGTAATGAGGAGGGAAGATAACCGATGGTCATTAAGGGTTACGGACTGGATTCCAAGGGAACGGAACCGCAGCAGGGGGCGGCAGAAAGTTAGGTGGGTGAATGAGATTAAAAAGTTTGCAGGGACGACATGGCCACAATTAGTACATGACCGGGGTTGTTGGAGAAGTATGGGAGAGGCCTTTGCCCTGCAGTGGGCGTAACCAGGCTGATGATGATGATGATAAGAGATGGACCAAATGTGTTTCGTAAGGTCAATAATTGCGCGTGGGACGCGAGTGTGCCTGTGACGGCATGGGCGAGACGGTCACAACGACAGCCTCACAGTGACGGCATGACTATACAGAGGGAGGGAAGTATTGCTGTTTATCGATATTTCGGTGCAGCAGTGGCGTAGTGATGGTTTGGTTGCGTGCTTCAGGATCCCATGTAAGCATCGAGCGCCGCCCCGATTTGCTGCGCAATCCTTGCTTTCGGCATGGGGGGGGGGGGGGAGGGGAAGGGGGGTCGAAAGGCCAAGCATCGATTACTATAGCAGATTATTAGACAGCTATACGAAGTAAGGATAGCGGTTTTATCGCTCATATAAACTCGCAAACATTCGCTTAACAAGCATTGTGTCACGTATGCACAGGCAAACATAAACACGTCGTACTCGACTACCGCTCACACTCGCTGTCAAAACACTGGCGGGAGAAAGAGCGGCTTATCGCCTCGTACTATTCCCGATCCACCTTCAAATTATCCCTTGAGAACGGTACAGCCGGGTGTGCAATCCAACTGTGCGTTTTGAATTACCTCGGCGCGGTTCCCGCGGTGAAGTTAGTGCCGAAAAAATCTGAGAGTGCAGCAAAGAGAGTCATATGTGCCGACAAATCATGCGTTTACGACGGCACGATGGCACAGCAGCCATTCCGGCTTCCGTTTCTAAGCTTCAGAAGCCCACCTGGCAAATGTTTCACTTAGCCGTTCGCTTTTCTGCTACCATACGTCACCTTCTAGGCTTAAGTACGGGTCAAACGCGGCGAGGATTACCGACGAGGTTGGCACCGGGCCGACAGGCCGAAATTGCACCAAGGAAGACGAAACAGGAAATCTGATCGCGCCGTTCTCCCTTCGAAGACAAGACGTTCGTCATCCGAAGCCGAGCTTCAAAGCATGAGACTCTCACCACTTGTGCGTCTGATACACGCGAGGCGCTTTCGAAACAAAGGATCGAGTCACGAGGCACGGTCTCTTGTTTGGCAGAGCCTTGACAGCCGCAAAAAACTGCAGGCGTGCGCTTGCGTGCGCAGCGTCAGTGTCTGGTCTCCGGGCTTTTCTTTCTGTTTGTTGCGAGAAGTGGTGCGGCTGCAGGTGGCCGGAACGAGTCCGCGTCGTGTTTATAGACGCACGTGTCCGAAATGCCTGTCGTGCCGTCCTCGGGTTTCTGAGAGCGCAGCGTGCAACACAAAAGACGCATCGACTTACAGAAGTGCGCCGGGGAGGGGTTCTGCCTTCCCTTCGTACGACACATTGCAAGAAAATAGCGCAAATGAAGCATTGCCTGAGGACCAAGGATTGAGCCCTTGTTTTGTGTTCTTTTGAGAGCACAGAATAAGCGTCATTTTGTACTCAGCCTAGTCCCTTCCACACAACATGACCGTGAGTCAGAGCCGAAAGATGACTTCGTGAGAAGTGGGAAAGAGAAACCCAACTCTGGTAACTGATATTTCTGTGTCCCCAACTGCAGGAATTGATTTTCGCAAAAAAAGGAACAAGAAAGAAAAAAGAAGGTAAACAGCAATTTTTCTGGCACTAAAAAAAAAGGGGGGGGGGGGGGGCGAAAGGCCAAGCATCGATTGCTACAGCAGATTATTAGACAGCTATACGAAGTAAGGATAGCGGTTTTATTGCTCATATAAACTCGTAAACATTCGCTTAACAAGCTGCCAGTGTTTTGACTCGCTGTCAAAACACTGGCAGGAGAAAGAGCGGCTTATCGCCTCGTACTATTCCCGACAACAATGGAACACCAGCTAGTCAGACCCTTCACATCGTTGAGGAAGACCACGAATATCTGCAATGATTGCGCACGAGATGTAAGACAGCGTTGTGAGAAAATGTATCGCTCGAGTGAAAGTCTGCTGAGCTCAAGCTTATTTCGAGGAAGTTTCCCCTTTGGTGTTACGGAAGTTTGTTCACTTGAAAAGCTTAGCTCAAGTGGCGTTTTTGCTTTTGTGTAGAAGCACCGAGTTTGCCGTTGCGTTTGGAGAAAGTCGTGTGACGTAGAGAGAGAGTGAGAAAACATTTATTTGGACCATCGAGGTCGTTGCTCTTGAGGTCGAGTAGGAGGTGTCCTCATTCCAGGACTCCATGGCTGGCCATGGCTGCTCGACTTATTTGCTGGACGAGAGCTTATTGTCCCGCCAGGGTATCGCCGGTCAGCTGTACCTCCCACCGCTCAAATGACGTGCTAGGCGTCTTTACGTGTTGAGGTTTGCCCCCGCACCCCCACGTGATGTGAAAGGGTGTAGGGCGTGTGTCGCCGCACCAGGGGCAGATGCCGCGATATATGTGGGTACATTTTGCTGTATCTGTGTAGGTTTGGGAATGTGTTGGTAATAACTCAGAAAGCTACTGCCTCTTCAGTGCTGAGCCTTCTGTGAGGGGGAGGATAAATCCTGCGGTTGAGTCGCTGGATCTCGAGTCTGTCGCAATAATTGGATGGCAGGGGCACGAAGGTAAAGGGTGGGCTTTGATGAGCCGATTAGTTTTGCCCCGTTCGGTTGATTAGCGCTCGAGCTAAGGCGTTCGCCCTGAGGCTATGCCGCGCACGCGAATGCATACATGCTTAGCGCTCTCTTTTGCAGCAACTTCTGCAATAAAGAACTATATATAAAAACATTTAGAAGTGTAAGATGAAATGGAGATTTAATGAGATGGCTGAAGTGAACTTACATTCCTTAGTCGCCCAAGCTGCGGCAGTGCGAAGGAGCCCATTATATATTGTCGAACTCAATCTGGACAAGGCTTTCTTCTGCAGTTTAATTATTTTCTTAAAGATGACGTATGAATATGTAAAACAACGTTGATGCCTGAGTATAGTGCTGGCTTCTCCTCACTGCATAAGGAAAATGAAGGAAAGAACACTACTTGCATCATACTATAAACAAGTCTCCACACAAAGCACACGGACAGATTTCAGACAAAGCTTGCCTAATTTCCATAGCTCTTAGGATAATGCACTGCTGAATACGCAAACGTTTATGTTAAGTGTTAGCAGGGTCACATAGAGGTTCGCGTCCAGCTAACAAGATGCGCAAGTGCCAAGAGCGTAAAATCCCACAAAAGAAAAATCAACAGATTTATAGTCAACAGCGAACGATTATTAGAACTCTACCCGAAAAATAAAGACAAGTATTAAAACAGTGATGCAGCGTAACGTTTTTTGCGAAGTGTTCATGAGATTTTGTTGCTACAGATTGCCCTTGAAGTTATTTTAGTGTACTTGTTGTCCTTGTGAACTATCCCTGACCACGTTTCAATTTTTGTTCTTTTTATTTCTTCCACTAATTGTTAGGGAATGCGTTCTGGCTTCCTGCGCAAATGGTTGGTGTTGTGCTGTACAATGCGCTTGTTCGCACGTTTTATGGAACTACGCGTATGCGCTTTGCTAAGTTTAAACTACACTTTATTTTTCTTAATTTTTAATAGTAACAACCAACGTTTGAGTCGGCTAGAGTTTCTTGTGTACTGTCTGTCTAAGGGGAAATAAGTAGCTGGGATTAGCCGTGGTGCCAACGTCAACCATGCACATTAATATTTATATATAGAATAAATTGTTAGATAAATAATAGTGTTATTTTGTTTTCTTCTGAACTTGTGCATAGCGCGTGCGCCCAACTGCGAAATAAAGTTATCGGAGTGACGCATGAACTTAAACTATACGTCAGATATTTGGGAGGCAGCTACAACCCACTCAGAGGTTATGAACTATGGTACACAGCAACGCCTTAAGCAAACACCTTCCCATAAATGTGCTGTGTACGCAGACAAAACGCAGTGGCGCACGCAAGGTAACGTTTAACATAAACTCATCACTCTCGTGTTGGATTAAACGTGGAAGAGATTAAAGATTTGCCGTCAGCATGACCGCTAATTATCGTCAATCGAAGCAAACAGCACAGAAAGCTTGTCTTACATCCATTCCCACAGTGCGTAAGATCCGCATAACTTTTTCCTTCTTAGCGTTATTGGTCTCGATCCACTTTTGTTCCGTGACATTTGCGCTACTTAAAAGTTTCTAGCGTCATGTTGCGCAATGTTGAGCTCAGTTCTTCCATTTCTTTTTCTCCGTTTAATTTTTTACAGTGAGACAATCGTGAAACCTCGCGGAAAATAATATATAACGCTTACACAACGATGATTGCGGAAGTGGCATTTATTTCAACAACAACAACAACAACAACAACAACAAGGAATAACAGACAAAAAACTGTACGGCTCAACGTCGCGTTATAACCCTGCATGGCCTGCTACTGCCACAGTTATTTCCTTTGTATTTATTTGTATAGTTTCGGAATATGATCCAATCTGCACTGCGTGGGACGACTATCTAGCAACCACGGAGGCGGGTACGTCTCTGACGTTGGCGGCACTTTTGTTCTTCGACGAAGGCGTCAATTTTCGCCCCGCTATACTTCTTCCCGCCCTTAGGCTTCTCACTCCAGCACTTCTAGTTACCCGAGGGGATCGAGGTGTCATCCGGCAACGTGACGAAGACGAGTGTGCTCGTATATATACGCCACGCTGCAGCTAGCTCGCCAGCAACTGTCGCAAGAGCCGCCGGTCCCGTCGCGTGCGACAGCGCCCTCCTCTTCTCACCGCGTCGTCTAAGCGCAAGAAAGCAAGAAAGAAGATGCGGCGGTCGCATCATCGCTCGTGTGTCTCGGAGCTCATGCGGCATCCGTATATACGGTTTTGTATTCCTCTTAATTCTCGCAGAAGTCATTTCTTTGAACACGTGTACTCGAGTTGGCATTCTTTTTTTTTTGACGTCCTCGAAGAGAACGCGCTTTTAATGACGCGTGTACAACGACAGTAGGGCCCCAGCACTGGTTTCTTCATCTTTTTCATTTCGTTTTTTTTTTTCTCGTTTCGTCTCTCCTCGTCTGGCATCCTAATGCACTCGGTAAGCGGTCCTCCTTTTGACAGCTTGGTGTGATGGGTGGAGGGTGGTCGGTGATGGCCCGCTCCTCTATCGCAAGGGTGTTCCCGCGCTCCCCTTTTCGGCATGGGGGTGCCGATAAATTGTGTATTTTGAACGATGGGTTGACCATTATTTCTTTTCTTGCCAGAGCGGAACATCTTTCTTATATCATCGCGCAGGCGAAAATTGGCCGGTTGTCGGCCCTGGCACCGCCGCCGGAGGCCAGACACCATAGCGGCAACTATGTGCCAAGAAACGAGTTTTTAGCGAGGCTCTGTGTTGACTGTACGCGTATCCGCTGGACTGGAGCAGCGAAACACGACAGCGAAAACTGATTACCATATTAGGACATGGTGTGAAGAGGACACCCGAGGAAACACTGTCAAGAAGTCGCACACTTTAACAATTAACTCGAAACCACACAGAAAGAGAAAGAGAGGGAATATTGCCGCGCAGATGTCTGTCGTTACTCTTCGTCGCCTACGTTGAGTAGCAGTGTTGCTTTATTTCTTATCGTTTTTTTTTTCTCTCGGTATGTCTCTTCGCCCACGACTGGGGAGGCCAGTTGGGGGAATCACTGGCGGGACACCACCCAATGCGCCTAAGGGTCCGGCGGGACGACCGCGTTGTCGCCCGCATTTTGTGCTGGTGACGGGAAGCCCTGTCTTCTAATTTCCCAAACTGTTCGGTGAATGATTTTTGACTCTTTTGTGCACTTTCGTTTTCTAGACACCCATAGTTCTTCACTCCAGTTCGCTAAAAGTCCTACGGCTGTCTCGGCAGTTCTCTGTACGTTGTTACATTGGTTTGGGTTGTAATTCTTTAGGCAGACGGCTGTCATCGAGTTCAAACTCGGCGAAGCCTCCCGCGATTAGGTGTGCGTGTTAGAATCTGTGTGGCCTGATTTGCTGTGGTGAACGAGGTGTTGTGATTGGTCTTTTTTGTTTGCTTTCTGGCGGTTCGTTAGGACGTTTCCGGAGGCGCCCGGTGGAAGTTCGCGCCGGAGACACCAAGAAACTAGGGGGGCGGGGGGGGGGGAGGGGCCGTATTCTGCAATTGTCCACCTAGTGGACATGTCCATTTTGTCTGCTGCTAATGTGCTGATTGAGTGGGATCGCCGGTCTCCTTCTGACGCGTACCCAATCAGAGCCCAGCCAATCAGAGCCCAGCCAATCAGAGCCCAGCCAATCAGAGCCCAGCCAATCAGAGCTTCAGCAGCAGACGTAATGGACATGTCAACTAGGTGTACACTTATGCGTACTAATCGCAGATCGTACTCATCGTACTAATTACACGTACTCATCGCAAATCGCTTTCAAAATAGGGCGCGCGGCCGCGCCATACGCAGCCGCCGTCAGAGTAGAATGCCCCCCTGGTGCCTTGCGCGCGACGGAAGACGGCACGCTTCCTCCCCACTTTCCTCCCTTGCGCGCGCATGATGGAGCCACCATCATCGGCTCACCCTTGCACACTTTCACTCGCACATACAGCATACGAAGCGCCGCGACGATGCTATCGCCCTTGGATTTTATACGGAACGTCATGCCGACGGCGAAGACGACGGCAGAAATGAGCCTGGAGAGTCCGTATAATTGCTATCGCAATAAAATGAAGCAGGTCCTAGGCACTGTGGAAATCGGGTCAGCAAGAATCCATGGCGAGTGGAGTTAAGATTTCACATCTTATACCTACATGTCTTAAGGAAACCCCGTTCTCGGACTGCTTTTCTGAATGGTATTTTTCAATGTAATTCTTGGAACGCGTCACAACCTTGCCAGTTAAGAATACACACGTAACAATTTGGTGTAGAGAGAGAGAGAGAGAGAGAAGAGAGAGAACAGTAAGGCAGGGAGGTTAACCAGAGGCTAGTTTCCGGTTTGCTGCCCTGCACTGCATGGGTGGGGGATATAAAGGTTGGAAAGAGGGCAAAGAGAGCGATAAAAAAAAAAAGAAGAGTGAAGAGCAGAACAGGCACCAGAAAACGCGTTCCAATTACAGGCGTTCACAGAGGCCGGTCGATCTCAAGAAGCGCAGTAGTGCTTGCACAGCCTTCTGATACGATGCTAAGTCCCGTCGATGTTGTAAAGTGCTTTCTTCCGATAGAAGCTATCCAACTAGTCCAACACGACAGAAAACGATTGCTTCTGCACACTGTACTGCGGGCACTTGCCATGACGAATAGTTTCCTCGACGCCGCAATCACCGCTGCGGTGTCGGCCATACCTATGCGAAACGCATATATTCATTCGCAAACGCGACGCCCAACCATAGCCTGAACAATGTGTCGCGTCTTTATTCTATTCCGGTCTAATTTGGTGTATTGGCGTGCAAATAGGCGGAACATTCTCGCAGCATCTATCCTAGACAGCGGTATTCATAGGCGCTTGTGTTCTGCGTGAGCTAAACGCGCAGCTTGATCGGCACATTCATTGCCGGTAATACCAAAGTGACTTGGTCGCCACTGAATGTCATGTCCTTTCTCAGTCAGGTGGTGTGTGGCCTCTCATTTCGAACGCCAACTGTGCATGCAGACCACGCCGTAAGACTGACAGTAAACACTGCAGTGCCGTCTTTGTCTTGGTCTTGGTCTCTTGGTCCGTCTGGTCCGTCTTGGTCTCTTGGTCTCTTGGCGTCTTGGTCTCTTGGTCCGCCATTAATAAAGTGTAGCGCGACTCGAAGTGCGGCGAGTTCTGCTACCGTCGACATTGTCAAATGAAATATTTTGAGGCGAAAGTCATAAGTGCCTCATGGGTCGAAAAATCCGTTGTCCGGCGTTATAGAAAAATTCAGTGTCCGGCGCTATGGCATCAAAATTAAATGGCACTAAAATTGATGGTCCACCCACGACCATTGGTGGGACTCAATGCCACGACCTTTGGTGGAAGTCGAACCCACGACGACTGGTGGTAGTTAAGGCACCCGAACTAACGACCTCCGGTGGTAGTCAAACCCTCGACCTTTGGTAGGACCAAAATTCAATGGCACCGAAATTGACGGTGTCACCATTGATGGTCGAACCCACGACCATAGGTGAAATTCGAACCCACGGCCTTCGGCGTTAAATAAGGAGAAGTATGTTAGGGCACAGTCAATTAAGATAGAGTTAATTAAGGCACTCAAACCCACGACCTTTGGTGGGAGAAAACAATTAATAGGAAACAACAACGCATTCGAATGAGAATGTCAAGTAATTTAATTAATGTCTCGTGAGCGCGCAGGCTTTCGTCTTCATCCTCTTTAGCGTACGCTAAAGTGACTGACAATTTTTAAACTTGATAGTGGTGGATTTTGCTCGAATGACGACAGCTGCGGTAGATCTGTTCAGCAGAACGGAGCCGTCGGTGCATATGTGTGCGTAATTACGGCACTTCTCGTATAATACGAGTAAAGCGAGCTGTTTAAGAGCCGGTGATGTCACAGCTGCTTTTTTTCCCGGACGCCAGGTATTGTCAGGTTCATCTTTGGCTGAATGAGGCACCAAGGTGGAGCCGAAGGTCACACGGCAGGTGTGAAGCAAGATGGTATAGCCTCACCATGTGCGGATACCGTTCTCCAGAACGAGGCACGCGGCCTCTCCTCAGGTGGATAGGTTAGGTCGTGGCAAGGAGTCCGGGCATGGTGCCTTACGTGCATCCTTATTGCTTCCACTGCGATGTGGATCCTGATGAGGTGGTCTCTAGCCACTGCAACAGTTGTCGCCGTTGACGCACTTCGAGGAAGACCTATAGACAAATCCAGAGCGCCTCGGCCTGAACACTTTGTATAGCACGTAGGCTTCTTTTGCTTGCGTCGTTTAGTGCTGGCAAGCGAGTCACAAAAAGCCGAGAAAACGTATCCTGTGTAGTGGCAGCATAGCGCTTGTGGACATTCCCCAGATCTCTGCAGCGAATACACTTCGAAAGGTGACAGATGCTTTTCAACCACTTTTTCATGAGCAATACATGGGGGCTCCATTAGACGTCTCTGTCAATTGTGAGACCCAATAACTTGTATGATCGAACATATGTTATCACTTGCCCATTGATTGATACACTGTAGTGTGTCATGGGCGTACGCGTAAATGCTACACATGAACATTTATCAGGTGAAATCTCCAGGCCTTGATTGCGGAGGTGAAGTGTAGTCTGAGTGGCAGCTTTTTGGAGCCTTGCGCGCACCTGTATCCTGTCATTCTAGAATCTGTTGTAAATGGCTTTTATCGAAATGCGGTAAACGCTTATTTTTTTTTCGAAAAGCGTGGACTTGTAGTCAGAATCCTGACATTTTGCACTAATTCTTCTTTATTTACAAATACTGCAGGCCCTATTCGAGCCCAAGCAGGAGTGGGTACATACAGCAACGTAAGTTACAACTGTCAATTAGCAAGTAAGAACACAACAAAAGCATGTACATACATAATTGTAGCACTATACGTAACAGAAATAAACATGAACATACAAGAGTGCAATAATTAAGCAAAATAACAATGAAAAAGCGTAACGCAAAAGCAAGTGCTTTCATTGCGGCAATTAGAGGTCAAAGAAAAGGTTATTTGAAAGCTGAACGAACGATGCTGTTGTGTTAGCGTTAAATACTTCTTCGGGTAATTTACTCCATAGTGAAATTGCATGGGGAAAAAGAGAATATTGATGGATGTTAAGATTACTAAATGGTAGCTTAATTGTTTTGTTGTGGTTTGTACGAGCAGACCGCATGGGGGGCTCAGGTAAATAACATTCACGCGGTATTTTGTAGCGACTATGGTACAGCTGATATAAAAATTTGATGCGAGATACAATTCTGCGATGAGCTAGTTTTTTCAATTTCGCCCTGTCGCGAAGAACGGACACGCTAGAAAAACGCGAGTATGTGGAGTATATAAACCGCAAAGCTAAATTTTGCACTCTTTCTATTTTCTTGATTAAATATTTTTGATGAGGGCCCCAGATCAAATCCGCATATTCTAATTTTGGTCTGACAAGAGCTTTGTATGCTGTTAACGGTCGATGAGGTACGGCGCAATTACCGTGTCAAAAATGCCAGCTTTCTTAGCGCGTTGCTGCAAACGTTTTCTATATGGGGTTCCCAACTTAAATTGCTTGTGAGTGTAACACCTAAATACTTCACTATCTGGGTTTTATGTATATAAGAATTATTAATAATATAAGCAAAATCTAAGGGTTCTTTCTTGTTGGTAAATGTAATAGCTGCCGTCTTCAAAGCGTTTAGCTTCATTCCCCATGTTTCACACCATACGCTAATTGAGTGCAACTCCTCATTAAGTCTTACTTGGTCGGAGTGATGATTTACATTAGTATAAACAACACAATCGTCCGCAAACAATCGGATCTTCACAGGCGATTGAACAGATAAATAGATGTCATTGATATAAACTAAGAAGAACAAAGGACCGAGAACTGACCCCTGTGGCACCCCTGAGTGCACTTTCAATGTACCAGAAACGCAGTCTTTAACAGCAACGTATCGTTTTCTTGAGGACAAATAAGATTCTATCCAACGGATGATATTGCGTTCAATGCCCATAGAGCGCAGTTTAGTTACTAAATCGGCATGCGGAACTACATCGAACGCTTTGGAAAAGTCCAAAAACACTGCATCAATTTGACCCCTCATATACAGTGCATTCATAAAATCATCCGTCATCTCAGCTAACTGTGTTCTTGTGGATAAACCAGCCCTAAATTCATGTTGATTTGCATGAAATAAATGATTATTCTCTAAATGTGTTATAATCGCTTTAAATAAAATGTGTTCTAGCAGTTTACAAGTTGTGGATGTTAAGGAAACTGGTCTGTAATTATTTAGTTCTAAAGGGAATCCAGATTTGTGAATCGGAACTATCCTTGCAAAGCGCCAGTCATCCGGTATCACACAGGATTCTAACGATGTTTTGTATATTACATATAAGTACTCTGATAACCAGATTGCGTATCTGTTGAGGAAAACATCAGATATTTTGTCCGGACCTGATTACTTTTTTATGCCTAGATTACGCAAAAGACTAAGAATGCCGTTTTTGCTTAAATCTACTTCGGGCATCGGATTACGAAGCGTGTAAGGTTGCAAGTGCGCGTGCGATGCGTTGATAGTAAACACCGATTGAAGAAACGCGTTAAATTCATTAGCAATGGTCAAAGGATCGTGAATGCTTATGCCAGATGTTCTGATCTCTGTGATGCCGCTTTTATCTTTAGATAAATATTGCCAGAATTTCCTTGGTTGCTCCGACACGAAAGAAGTCAATGTGGAAGAAAAGAACTGATCTCTTGCAGTGCGCACTTTATCTCTGAAAGTGCGCACTAGACTTACAAGTTGTTTCCTGTCCCCACGTTTTCGAGAGCGTTTTATTTTGCGTTTCAGATGTATCAGATTACGATCCATCCACGGGTACTCCCTGTTGATGCGTTTTTTCTTTAAAGGCAATAGGGGCTTTCACAGTGCATGACTATGTCTTTAAACTTTGACCACAGCACTTATGATAGAGAGACTGCGAATTTGTTTGTGGTTTGTTAAGTTTCGTTTCTCACCTTTTCTGCTATTGCTGCCGCTGCTGCAATGAAGCGTATTTTCTTCCCTGGTTGAGTCTCTCTTAAATCTCCTACTTTTTTTGTGTACTCACCGCAAGAGCTTTTGAGACAGACCTCGTACACTGGACCACGTAGCGTAATGGCAGAAATAAGCCATGTTTCGCCCAAGTAAATCCGCGGCTGTGATTCTAAAACTTATTCTTAATTCTGAGCTCTTATGAACCCGCATGAACCGGTTAAAAGCAGTTTGAATCATTATATATTTTGCTCCAGAGTTGAACTTGAATCGAATCGAAAAATATGCTGAAGGCCGAACCTTAACCGATCCCGATAGCTCGCCTAGATAGATAGATAGATAGATAGATAGATAGATAGATAGATAGATAGATAGATAGATAGATAGATAGATAGATAGATAGATAGATAGATAGATAGATTAGATAGATAGATAGATAGATAGATAGATAGATAGATAGATAGATAGATAGATAGATAGATAGATAGATAGATAGATAGATAGATAGATAGATAGATAGATAGATAGATAGATAGATAGATAGATAGGAGCTCATTTATGAATGCTGGGGAAGTTTGCCTGGCCAGGCAAACTATAAGCTTGCTGCCGGCAGCAAGCTTATATAATGCTACTCCAGATATAAAGACAACAGTAGAGACATATAGTTTTAAAATGTCTCGTTGAGACCAGCGTCTCTCAAAAGGTTGAATGCGCCTTCGTTGCGCAGGGAGCAGAGGCCAACGACGACACTGCTTTTCGACAGTGGCGCACATTGCTTGGGGTGCAGAGCAACTCTATATCACGCGAATTTCCCGTCACATCCTTCACGGTAACGGCCAGGACACAGTGACGGCCTGGAACCGAGTTTTTTTTGTGTTGCAATCAGATGAAGCGAACAGACAATGAAACCAACAAAAGGACGAGGAAAATTAACTGTTTGAAGTCTAGAGAAATGTGCATGACAATGGGAAATGAAAGTGTATATGCAGAAAGACAACTTGCCGCAGATTGGAGCCGAAACCCACGTCTTTCGAATCATCCGTATGATGCTTTATCATTAAGATACCTTCCTTCCCTGTTCTTGCTTGGGTGTTTGTTTATGTATACTGGATCTATAGCCGTGGGAGTGTTACTGAGCGCCGCTTGCGACCATGGTAGCGGTATATCGCGCATTCCCCAGTGTAGGGTAGCAAACCGGGTGCTCGTCTGGTTGACCTCCCTGCCTTTCCTGTCCTTGCTCTCTCTCTCTCTCTCTGAACCGCAGGTTGCGTTCCCCCGCTGCTTTCCCTGGCTTAATTTCCTCTTGGATTTACGGGAACAAGCATACAGCGCATAATACGCGCGATCTCCCTCCAGGTATATATCCCCCAGCACAGATATAGTTTGGAGCGGGGGCACGGTTACGCTAGGGTGCTCTCAGCGCATTCAACCGGCGGAGCACCTGGATCGAAGCAAACTGCGATGTTGCTTCCGGTTATATGCGCTACCATTCGAGCGGATGCCCACTTCTGGTGCGTGTTGAATCGGATTAATTAATTCTCCTCACGAAGCCTACCATGCGGTAAGAAAGCCCTTGCATGGACTACGTATGAGAGGTTTGTCAGCTATCACGGAAAAAGTATTTAAAGAAAGCGAGTGCTTCCGTGAGGATAAGATTAAGTACATGTGTCGTTAGCAATATTCTGGAGAAGCCTCCAGTAGTCTTTGTTCTATTTAATACAGTAACTATCAGTGATTTATTAACGAACTTCATAATTTATATCTTTACTGGCACGATGTAAATTACACAGCACATTTGAAGTCATCACTTTCAGTTGCTTGCTAAGGTACCGCGGAAGAAAGATGGTGATCTTATTATATTACATAACATATAGGGACGTATTAGCAGGAGGCACCAGTCTGTCTTTTAATGTCCCGCATTTGCACGAGAGATACAACAGCCGGCAGACTCTGTTCCGGTGCATTTACTTACTCCACTTGCACTATATATATTTACGACCGAGCGCCGAAACCTTAACGCTTTCACCCGTTACAACAATCGCTCTTAAACTTATGTTCTTGTTTCTATCTTTAGCGCTTGTCTTCGCTTACGTTTACCGCTCCACGTGGACGTACACACTCCAGCCACGCAGGGGGTCCGCGCACGCCAACGTATAACGGCCGGACACAGCGGACACGGCGGGGGCTTTGCTCGGCGGCTTCCGGCGGTCGGGCGGACACCTGCACACTACGCACACACGCTACAGAGATCACGACGGCAGCGACGTCCGGAATCTCTCCGATTCGCTCAAAAGGTATCCGGGCGTTTTTTTTTTTTTTTTTTGCGGACGCGGGATATTGCGTCCCTTTCTGTGCGTATAAATGAGCGTCAGCTCGTCGCAACGTGGAAAGGAAATGGCTTCTTCTGCGACGCCTTTTTTTTTTTTTTTTAAGCGTCGCTTCGTTTTTTGTTTCATTTTTAGAGTCGAGACGAAGACACAGGACGAGTATCTCCGAACGGGTCGGGCACGTAGCTCGCGCTTTCGCCGCTTCCGGTTGCGACTTCCGTTCCCCGGAAGCGGTCCCTTTCGGTTCTCTCCATACCCTCCGGCGTTTTCGGCCGTCTTTGCTCGCTCGGCTTACCCTTGGTGTCGTCGGCTGGTTCGTTATCACTTCCGGTCGCACATAGCGCTGCACGACGCCATGTCTTCCCGTACGTAGTGCAGCGCGCTCTCGATTCGGGGCAGACTTCGTGCGCGCCCAGCGCAGGTTACGATGCGAGGCGCGCGCGATGTGACGATCTGAATATATTTTTCGTATATCGAGTCGGTTATTGAATCGTTGCGCACTGCTGAGTAGATGTAATGAGTTCCGTTTAATTTCGCACTTTCCTCGGATGCTTGTTTGCTGTACGAAAAAAAACGTTCTCGCTGCGGATGAGAAGTAAGGTCGACCACGGCTCAGCGTGGTTGTCAGCTACTCCAGGGAACGTACATTTCGAGCCAAAATGGCAAGTTCGTTCCGTTGACAATGTGTGAAAGGTAGGCTAGCGTTCAGTGTATTAACATTGTACTTGTGACAAACTGTTAGTACAGAATGACGGAACACGAGGCGAAAAGAAGAACTATATATACCACACCGCTGACTATAGGATGTACTTTATTCGCAGCGAAAGGTCTTCCTATATATGTAAGAGTCCACGAGCTGGTGGTACGGGGATGGGTATGTTAATGATATCGCCCGTACAATGAATCCTAAGGAACCGTACGTAGGTGGCCAAAATTCATCCAGAACCACTCCATTTTTCACTACCTGGCCGTAGGTATTATGCAATAACGGATTCGGAACGCCGTAATCGATGGTAACTAGCGCAGGGTAACTACTACAATGGCCTTAAGGCCGACGACTTCTAGGTACGCCGCGAATGCTGGAATGTTGGAATACAATTGAAGCATCGTGTAACACTGGAGTCTGTAACTCCACAATAAAAAAATATACAAGAATGTAAGCACTACAGCTGTATTTGTATTATTTTTAAATATGCTTAAACTTCAACTTGTAACAAGAAAAAAAAATAAGCAGAGAAACGAAACCTTGAACTCAAGCTTTAACAGAGCCTTCAAACAAGTGACATCCTCATACTAAGGCTAAATGATAGTTTTCGAGAAAATGTGTTACGTAAGATCCGACCATGCACGGGACGCAGATTGCTCATTCCAAACTTATTTAATAGGAACGCAGTTCTTCCGCGTAAGCGGCTAGTCACGTGGCACTTTCACAGATATCGTACGCTATATTTTGGAGCTTAGAAAAACGACACACGAAGCACCCATCTCCACGCGGTAAAAAAAAAAAAGAAAGAAAGAAATGAATCGATGTTTCGCAATACTATCCTCAATTTCTCCGTTGAACGTTCTGCTCTTAAATAGCCATATTGTGTTCGTTAGCTAAGTGCTAATTAACGAGTTAGCATTACCAGAAAAGTATGCTGACTTGATCAAGTGGCAGTTGGTTGCGTTTACCTACCGTGCATGTTATTTGTTTTTGGTTTTCAATGGTTTCCACCATTTAGCTAAGCTACAGCTACACTCGGCAGTAGACCTGCACCACTATAGTAAATAGCGCAGTATATAGAAAGAGTTTCACCCCTGGAAAGCACACAAACGCCGCGATAGACCAGTGGCTATGCCGTTGCATGGCTGAGCTCGTGGTCACGGGTTCGGTACCTGCCACAGATGACGTAGTTCAATAGGGGGTGAAATGCAAGAATGCTCGTGTACACAAATTCAGTTCCACGTCAACGAACCCCAGGCGGTCTAAAATTGACGCGGAGCCCGGCACTACGGCATGCCTCGCAATTTTATCTTGGTTTTCACAGGTAATTCACACCAGAAGTCAATTTTAATTAATATAATCTTCCTACCTTTCTAGTATAACGATCTGAAGGAATGAAATACCGCAGCGTATAATTTTTATCGCATGCACACGGAGAGATGTGCCTTCCGAGAGAGAGAAAGAGAGAGAGAGAGAATACAGAGAAAGTCAGGAAGGTTAACCAGAGGTAGTTCCGGCTGGCTACCCTGCACGGGGTGAAGGGTTAAGCGGGTTAAAAAGAAAAAGACAGCGGAAGGGGGAAATAGAGACAAAGCGAGACGAGCACTAACAACGCACGTACACTAAAGAGCGGTAGGGTGCGGCGTTCTTAAAGTCTATCGTTAAGCCCCGTATACCTCAGGAACTTTAATAACGCGAGTAAGGCCTTCAACGCGGATGTTCTTTCAGAGCACTGGCCTAAAGCTTTCGGTTCTGATAGTGGACGATTGTCCTACTGGTCCAGTACTCTGCACATAACTTGTCTCTGGGCACGATATCGCGGGCAGACACAGATAATATGTGTGAGCGTCTCTTCGCTATTGCATGCGTCGCACGTGGGGCTGTTGGCCATCCCACTGAGGAAAGCATATGAGTTGGTAAAGGCAACGCCTAGCCACAGACGGTACAGCATGGTCTGTTCACGTCGTGGTAACCCAGGCAGGAGGTGCATCCGTATTTCCGGAGACAACGAATGCAAACGACACATGGTGAAAACGTTCGAGTCCCACAGGGGCGAAGTACAATCACGAGACATCGATCGCAGCCCAGCCGCAGCGTCTGTTCGCGAAAGCGGGATGAAGACTCGTTGACCACTTTCATGCGCAGATCGGGCGGCTTCCTTCCGAATAGCAGAAGGGAGGCAACGCCCCCAGAGAACAGGCGACCGGGCTGGACGACGGACGAGGCAGAGGGGAGACGCGAAAGGTCTACGCATACAATTTGATCTAAACGTAACAGGGTCACCGAAAAAGAGGTAAATGTTCGCGATTATGTTGAATTCTCTCTCAAAGAGCTCAGAGCAGAGAA
The DNA here is from genome assembly GCF_023375885.2 of Dermacentor andersoni. Taxonomy (NCBI): domain Eukaryota; kingdom Metazoa; phylum Arthropoda; class Arachnida; order Ixodida; family Ixodidae; genus Dermacentor; species Dermacentor andersoni. Next base: position 123,695,847 of record NC_092817.1, on the reverse strand, counting down.
ATTGTATACTTGCAAGTTGACGAAACCGAGGTGGTCAAAATTAATCAGGAGTCCGGCACTATGGCGCGCCTCATAATCAGATCGTGGTTATGGCACGTAAAAACCCCAATTTTTTTTCACTGTATGTTCTCGACAAAGCAGTTCACTCGTGACGCGTAGTTTTTGTTCAAAAACCCCTGCAGATATTTCCATGTATACCAAGTTCTCTTCGCGTACTACAACTATAGAATAATATAAGATTGCATGATTCTCTTATTTTCATTTTTTTCCCGTTTCAACGCAAACTTTTTCATTTCTTTTCACCGGTATACGGAATTGGGACGTGTCGGAGATATGCGCTTCGCGTATATATATATGTGCTTCACGCGTGCCTCAAAGAAAGCGCGTGCCCCGTTTCGCTTCTCGATATCCTTTGAGTTTCTTCACGAAGTGACATCTTTATTTTTTTTATCGTGTTGCGCAATTGAAGCGTGCGCGTCCAGATCGCCGGTTGCATAAAAGGGGCCGAAACGCACGGATGTAGCATAGAGGGTGTTTTGCAAGCCGGCAGTATCCGCGCTTTCTTTATTAATGCTTTCTTCATACCTATTTCGCAATTACTCTTCTTTGGGAGGGCGGCTTCAAATCGCGGCGGAATCGTCCTCGTGAGACGACGGCTTAAAAAAAAAAGGGGGGGGGGGGGGGAGAAAGGAGCATTTCGTCATTCCATTACAGTACGCCCGACTGCGCGGGCATCGAGGAATCAAACAGGTACTTGAATTAAAAAATAAATAAATAGAAGAAGAAGAATGAACCGTCAGACAGCAAGACGTGGAAGAATGAGACAGCGAAAGGGGGGAATAAAAAGTAAGAAACATGAAACGGTGGCGCGGCGCTTCATCCCGGCGAAAATAGATGGTTTGTCTCAGAAACGCTGCGCGCCGAATTTCTGCGGTGGCCTTGACTACACTGGTTCAAGGCTTCAATGCGCCGGCGGGAGAATCTCACAACCGTGCGCAGAAGACGGCGGCTTCGCCGGGGGTGAGGGGGTCCTGTCCCGCCGTCCCGGGAGAGCCGACGCAGTGGAAGCAATAGCCGCCCTGCTTTGCCCAGTTTGTGTTTCATCCCCGATTCCCTGCTCGCTTTTCTTGTTTCGCTCGTCTCTTTGCACCGGTTCTGTGTCGTCTTCAGCCGCTGGCACCGGCTGCGTTGCAGCCATGCAGCCGGTATTGGCGCGGCAAGAGTTATTCGACCGGGCCTGACCTGGACCTCAGCGGGCTCGTTTCTCAGTTTCATTCCAAGCTGCAGCAGCAACAGCAGCAGCGGCGGCGGCGGGGGGTCCGGCAGCGCGCATACAGCGTTGCTCAAGAATCTCCAAAAGGGGCGCACGATGAAACAGCGCCTCCGGGATGAAAAACCATAAGTTTCCGCCGCCGAGCGCACCCGATCTCCACGGGCACGCGTCTCTTCTTACTGTCTCCCCTTCGCCGCACAACCCCTCTCTCTGAGATACCCCATCCTCCTTTCCCTTGTGGACCACTGCTTAGCACCTTGCAAGCTTTTAAAGCGAGACCCACCGCTAGCCGACCCACACAAGTCGATCGGGCCGCCTCTTGCGCAGCTACCGCCGCCCGCGTCGTCTGTCTTGGTATATATATATATATATATATATATATATATATATGCACACTTTTTCTTTGCTGTTTCTTACTTGTCGCTAGAGTACACAGAGAAAAAAAAAGATTGCTGCTTTCTACCGTGTCACTGACCATCGAGCAGAAGCATGTCCTGCGTGTGGCACGCCTGTGCAAGTAATGTGGACCTGTGTCCGTGACGGCGCTGCGAAGAAAATAAAGAAAACGTCGAGAAAAAGCAACATCACACTCTGTCGTCTGTATACATATACAATGGCGACCCGGCTATGCGCGGCAGCATTTAGTCACGCTTTAACGTTTGGTGCTCCTGTGATGCAAGAAAACCAAGAATTGTTCTAAAACTGCAAACCAGACTTCATAACGTAACCTGAGGTAACGCCCAGCAAGGAAACAAGGGTTCATGACTTGATATAGCCAGATGCACGAGTCTATTAAAGAGTACATTGGTCTAGATGAAGCAATCACAGGAAAGCTGAATCACAATTATCAAGTTTCCAGACGAAGGAAAATTGGTGGGAGCGAGTGCTTACGGCAGTTACTGTCAACACCGGCAGCTTACGTACCAAATGTATGCCGTTGGTGCTTTCTATATCATGCAGTGCTAATCTCTGGTTGCAAAACCTGGGAGGACAGCAAATAATCATTACAGCGATAGCGTTAGGCGCCGTGTTTCGCAGAAAATACGGCGTCGTCGGCGTTGTTCGTACGTTGGCCATGCGTTGGCCATGCGTTGGATGAGCGCTGGACGTGAGCGAAAACTCCCGGCGGAAGTAAAGAATTAATAAAGTTAGGTAACAGGTCAAAGAATGTTCGCATTGACGAAAACATTTCTCAGGTATGTTCCTGTAACCAAAGCAAAGTAATTGAGCTGAAAGGAAAACTGAGGTTTAGGTGGAAATCGAACCCATTACCTTCGGAATGCGAAACGACCACGAAGGCTAGTTGGTTCAAGCGTGTTAGAGGGGGTCGTAGTGAATGCTCTGTGGTCTTTCACTTAGTGGTGAGAAATGACAGCATGAGAAGCAGTCAGAGACTCTTAAATGCTATCGATTCCGGCTCTTAAAGGTGAAGCTTAAGCGTCTACCAAGATCTTTATTATTATTATTATTATTATTATTATTATTATTATTATTATTATTATTATTATTATTATTATGAAAACACAAATGTACAAGAACACAGGTGGAAATAGGCAATGAGCAGGCGGGCAACTGTCACCGGAAGGGGCACAACACCTGCGTACTCTTGAGGAAGGAAGGGATAGAAAAGGAAGTTGAGGATAGAAAGAAGCAAATGTATATGGAAGGGAAAGGAGCTTGAGAAGAAGCTATCGATCACACAACGGGCGATGGAAAGGGAAATGATGGCCTAACGTTATGAAGCTGATATGAATTGGAAACGAAACAAGAGCGGGTGATAGTCAACTTGAGAAGAGCAACTAATAGAGTCGGGCAGGTGATTTAATTCGTGAAGCCGTTAGTGGACGTCATTTACTGCAAATAAAGATTAGGGGGTGTGATGGGATTCGAAAACTTGCCAACGTAGAATGAAGCCGCCTAACGAAAGACGGGAATACAGATAGAGAATGCCCGGAGTGTCCCGGACCTTTTGTCGTGCGACGTTCGCTATACTTCAAAAGGATCATTGTTGAGTGAAAACTCGCCAGCGAGAAGCCACACGGGTTGCAGTTGCGTTATGGTTTCAATTTCTTAATATTATTTCTCGATGGAGGATTACGAGATAATGATTCAGTTATCTCGTATAGGAACAGAACTAACTCCTGGAACAGTGATCCAAGTGAAGAATTTTGCAACGTCGCCGGATAAAGGTGGCCTCGAAAAAAAAAAAGAAACAAAATTCGAACGCAAGATCATGCCCGACTTGTACTTTTCTTGCAGCATTGCCGCCTTCTACACGATGTGTGCCGCTCTGTGCTGCGCGAAATGACCATCTAGATCAGCCCCTGCGTTAAGGTGGTGACAGCTTAATTGGACATATCCAATCCAAACAAAAGACGATTTGCCATATATGTCTATAGTACCAGACGTGGAATAAAACGAGAGTGTTACACCGACGTTTACTACCCGTCTGCAGCCAATACGGCGGCTATTTTTACACCATAATCTGAGCGATTAAAATGCGCCACCAGTTCGAAGTTTGACCAAAAGTCTGATAAAACTACGCAAAAAAAAAAAAGAAATTCTGGCAACAGTTTTCAGTCATAAGCGTGCCACATGTGTACTTTTTGAAGTAAACGACCTGGTTTACTTCCCAGTTACTCAGTATGGCAGTTACTGAGATAGGCTCGTGTGCTGTTCTTTTTTTCTTATTTTGAGTATATTGCCACTCACTTCATGCAGAACCATCAGTGACCTGCTTCAATTCTGTACTGCGTACAAGGTTCTTTTGTCTTCTGTTTTTTGCGTACTGGCATAGCATTACTACTTGCACTGCTGCTCGAGATGTGCTTGGTAAAATAAGATGTTTTGGAGGTTCATGCGTGGCAGGTTGGGTTTTATTCCTTCGATGTGTTTTTTTTTTCCTTTCATACCTTTCTTTGTCCCTCCCATAATCCTTCCATAATCACTGGGTTTTATTTTTCGTGTTTGTGGGATAGAGGCCCTCGGGCAGCTTGTTTTCTCACACTCAAGTCACTTAATAACTAAAGTCTGCTTTACGGAAGAGGACTTTTTCTGCATTCTTGATGTATTTAAGTTTGAATTGCCTCATTTGTTTGGTGGCGAACAGAAACAAAATAGCGTTGCCCGGTGGTTAATACCTTCCGCAATATCTCCACTGCAGCACGTTTACAGCCCACAAAAAGCGCACAAAAAAAATGTCATTCGTGCGACATGGGAAGGAGTTACTCCCGCAACTAGGGTTGCGGGAGTAAGGGTTGCCCGCAGACTCTGAAGAGTGCTACTTACCTGAAAACATTGCCTTAGACTTTGTATACCGACTGGTGTGGACGTTAACCAGGCACTCACCAACGAGAAGAAGGCACCGAATATTTAATTTTTTTTTAGTACCAGGCAACCGTGATTACGCTAATGGCTATTGCACAAATACCTTCGCATGGGAACGTAAATGGGCCAATAAATAGGGGCATGCGAACATTAGAAACCTCGAATACTAACAAATATTTCTTCCCAATTGATTCGGAATCGATTCGAGAATTCCCTACTCAAAAGTGTCGAATATTTGCAGAGGCGCCAGTTGTTGGCCTGATTGGAGTTGGCTAAATTCTGGGCAATAATTTCCATTCACTCGATAAGGATATGTCCCGCCTTTAAGAGATCCTAGGATTTGTTTTTCGACTTGGGTGGAGCAATTTATTAGGTGTGTAATCTTACCACGTTTGCGTTTCTTAGAAACAATGCACGGTACTGTAGTATTACACTTCGCCACGTCAAAATAAGGGGACGTGCTATTCCTATATTTCATTACTGTAATTGTCACGGTGTGCAAGATAAAATCACCCTGCGGGAGCTTGCCATTTACGAGATCATTTGCAGCAAGTTCAGTTGTGAATGGCATAACGGGTGTCAAATAATGCAGGACGCTTTTTTTTTTATGTATACAAAAATGGAGTCCAATAAACGTTTAAGGCTAACTTTCTTTAGAAACCGAGAAAATACTCGGTGTTCAATTTAATATACGAAGGTATTTTTTGTCTTTTCTGTAATATTCGCACTTGATTTTGTTCGGATATTTCGCTATAGACATTCGAAAACCCCCGCCTCACCACCCTCCTTTCTTTTAATATCGCGCTTGACCTCTCTTCAAGGAGTGATAGCTACAAATGTGTCAGCCATAACTTCACTCAAGTCTGCCATTCGCTGCATAGTTTTCGTCTTCTCACTGATGAAGAATACTTTATTTCGGCGAATAAACAATAAATATGGCCGGTTCAATTTTAAAACAGCAATCTGGCGTTCCCGTCTGCCGTGAACTGTGTGTGTGTGAGCATATTTATTGAAAAGTGGGAGCTTCTAAAAAAAAAGAAAAGTGTTCAGCAAGCGCTAACCGAGCGCTTGCTGAACCTTTCTTTCTTCTTTTTTTCCCTCCATTTCTTTCTCATGGTTGATTTTCTTTCCTACTGCGGCAAAGCTGACTCGGTTACGCCAAGTATACCCACACGTTTATATCGCATATTGGCTCGAACAAGAAAAAAATAATAATGGTGTTAACGTTGATGGCCGGCCAAAGCAAATTTACACTTTCTCGTGACCCCGCGAATTTGACGCACCCGCGTTTTTTTCTTTTTTTTTTCTCGTAGAGCTATAGGAATAAATTGGCTGGTTCGCCGCGGGTTCACTTCTAAACTATATCAAACCGCAGCGGCCGCAGATTGGATAGCGCTCGGCGAATTTTTTATACCTATCGCATTAATGTTTTTTTAGCTCCCGTCGCAGTGAGTTCTGGACAGGTGTTTAGCCTGCTTTCACTCCATCGGGTCGCGACGGCTACAGCTGTCGGGTCGGCGCGCATTCGACCCCCACGAGAGCCGTTGGATGACGGGATGGTAAGGCTTACATCGCGGGCCTCGTGTTGAAAAATACTACAAAATTTACTAGTGGAAGGTCTGGCGCTAGTGTCTACGGAAGCTGCAAGCACGGAGGTTCAACCACCGTGGGATTAACGATGGTTAGTTAGTTCATTAATTGACCTTAACTTCGTATTTCTGGCTTCAAACAGCGCCGTGAGGTCGCAAACTGACTGCCTTCAACAATATCATCGTCGTCGTCGTCATCATCATCCACATTATCATCATCATCAATCGTCAGCCTATATTTATGTGCACTGAAGGAAGGAGGCCTCTCCCTGCGATCTCCAATTACCCCTGTCCTGCGCCAACTGATTCCAAGTCGCGCCGGCCCAATTTTCTAATTTGATCGCCCCACCTAGTTTTCTACCTTCCTCGACTGCGCTTCCCTTCCCTTGACACCCATTCTGTAACTCTAATGGCCCACCAGTTATCTATCCTACGCATTACGTGGCCTACCATGTAATGCGGCCGCGGCAGCCGCATTTGGATGACGAAAAAAAAAGATAAGTAAAAGAACTGCCCGTGCATTGGGTGCCCGTTAAAGAACACTAGACGGTCAAAATTATTCTGGAGTCTCCCACTACTCATAATCACGTCGCGGTTTTGGCGCGTAAAACCACAAAATTTAAAGCCGTATTATCATTAAAAAGAAAGGTGTGCAGTCAGTGCACTCTACCGGTGCTAACATATGGGGCAGAAGCTTGGAGACTGACAAAGAAGCTCGAGAACAAGTTAAGGACCGCACAAAGAGCGACGGCACGAAGAATGTTATAGGCGTAACGTTAAGAGACATGAAGAGAGCGGTGTGGATCAGACAGCAAAGGCGGATTGCCGATATTTTAATTGACATTAAGAGAAAAAAGTGGAGCTGGGCAGGACATGTAACGCATAGGTTAGATGAGTGGTGGACCGTTAGAGTTACAGAATGGGTGCCAAGAGGAGGGAAGCGCAGTCGAGGATGGCAGAAGGCTAAGTGGGGTGATGAAATAAAAAAAAAAAGTCGCAGGCGCTTGTTGTAATCGGTTGGCGCAGGACAGGGTTAATTGGAGATCGCAGGGGGAGAACTCCATCCTGCAGTGGACATAATATAAGCTGACGATGACGATGATGATGATGACGACGACGACGATGATCATGATGGTGGTGCCTTCTGCTTTTATAACTTATGACGTCTTTGTTCACGTTTGCCTTTCCGCACATCGGTGCTTTGCGCTGAAATCCCGCCATGAGTACTTCGAAATTTGGACCAATAGAAGCAGAGGATGCGTACAAAACAAAGCCACGAGAAAGTCTGAAGCCACGAGCCCGAAGATCAGACAGATCCACGTATGCTAACCACCATTCGCGTGGTACATAGCTATTTTAATAGCTATGCGATCGCAGCGCCAGAGTTCCCTGTAGTGAATTTAGCAGGAAACTCACGTGAGCCGCGGTTCTAGGGAAAGCCTTCCAGGCAGTTTTGGGGCGAGTTGTCGCGATAACACAGCGAGAGAGGAAAAAGAGACAGACGGAGAAAGAAGAAAATGTAATGACAAAAAAAAAAAAAAAAAAAAAAAATCCGGGAAAGTGTACTTTGACGGCATGCTGCGTGATCGGGCTGGGTGTTTGCTCAGTTGGGGGGACGGGGGGGGGGGGGGGTTGCACGGCCTCGCGGCCCTAATGTGTTGGCGCGGCAGTCGCACAAAATGGCACCGCCGTCGGCTGCGCAAACAGAGACAGGCCGCGACTGTACGGCGCCGCGGCTCAGATGCAACGCCTGCAGGGCGGGCGACGCGTGGTTCGCTTCGTTTCGCGTCTCCGTCCGTCTCTATATGCGCGTGCGATTTCTGTCGCTGACGCGATATTTATTTCGTGTCCGTCTTTTCTTATTTCCCTTCTTTTTTATTTCTCGTTTTCTGCTTATCGGCTCTGCGGCAGCGAAGTTGGTTGTGTTTACCCAGCGTTTTATGGCCGTAGTGACACGCCGTGTCTGCGGGACGTCCATATCCAAAGCATTCGGCTTTTAGTGGGCCTAATCTAAACGGGATCTAAATGCAGCGCGACTCGGATAAGCTGTGGTGTGCCTGGAATAAACGTGCGTATGTATACATACACGCTGGAATAACGGGCGCTTGTGGTATACGTGCATGGAGGACGCTGAATTTCTATGTGGGGTAGTTGTGCAGAGCTGGCTTGGTACGTGTGCCGCGAACTTATTGTAATTTTGTGTGCGTGTTTATTCTGGTGTTTGACGAATAGAGCCAAGATCATCATACGCTTCTTGATTTTTTTCTTTCTTCCGTTTTTTATTGTGGGCGATAGGATATGCAGCAGGATGGTAATTCTCTATACGGGTTGCAAGTCGTTGTCATAAATAAGGGATTTCGAAGATATGTTCAGCAATCGAGTATTCAGTATGAAATCACATTGCCATGATATACATAGTGCACGTTGACAATGTATAACGGAATAACAGTTGACATTACGTTGCTCGCATTGGCTTTTGTAGAGGTTGAGTCTGGCCGCATATAAATACCGTGTGGAGATATGTGTACATAATGAATCGTCGAAGCTAAGCTCTCAAGAATACAATAACAATAATGAAAAAAAAGAGCGATAGAGAGAGAAAAAGAAAGCTGCGGTCGCTCGGCAACGTACATTCGTGCACCTCTGTTTTTCGACTTACACAAACTGGGGGTTCAAATTTAACGAAAGTACGCTTAGCAAAAGATGTGTCAACGAACATTTCTTACTTGCCGATCAGTGGGATTACACGATGGGACATGGACAGGCAGGATTCTGTAAGCAGGCTTTGCCACGCGTAGGCGTTGCCCTACGCGGAGTGGCTGGCGTCAAACTTGCAGCTCTCTCGATGAGTTTAGTGGGAGCGAGGACACGTCAGTAACGGTGGCACAAGGTCGAGCGCTCATGATTTTGGTTTGATCTCCTAGCACAACATCTCCCATCTGGTATTGGTCCAAAGAGATAGGCAAAGAAGCAAATTTTCGGCCTTGCGCATGTTCAATGTGTCTGGAAATACGGGTTTCAAAGCTCGCAAACAAGAACGCAGCGGAGTCTCATCGCGTCGTTTTAGAAGGTGGCTTATCAACAGGCCTCGTCAACCAAACTAAAGAGGTTGTCTTTGGAAAGAGGTTGCTGCATGTGTTTGAGTATGCCTTGAGTACAGCTGAAGTAATGCTTTCTTTGTCACTGTACTTTGTTTTGAACCCTCCCTCTTGCTTATAGGAGAGAAGTCTGTAAGGTTCCTTTGCGTTCGATAATGGTCGCTTTTCAATTTCAAGCGAATAATATAAAAAAAATTAATGAAAAAGAACGAGAATATCAATTTGCGTACTTCAGCGATCCTTCCACCAGGGAACTCATTTACTGACTCTTACTCTCGCTGCTCACACAGCCATATTTTCGAGAATAACGATTTCTTCTTTGCAATGCGCATAACGTCGTCATCTTCTGCTACACAGTAACGACTGCTGTGGCCTCCGATATACACCCACAAATGACACAGCTCTCAGAGTCTGTGTGGCGCGCGAAACCCCGCACAAATTGCCCAGCGTCGCATCGGCCTGACAGCGCAGTGGCTGGCACACGCAGCTTTCAACTGCACATTGCCGGAGGGATACGAACACTAGACACGCTCACCGATTAAGCCTCGAGGTAGCCTATATATACTTCTTGCATCGTATATAAAGAAAACGACATCATCTTAGCACCCGCACTTTATAGTGCAATGGAAGCATCTGTTGAGCATCGTCTCGTTGAGTGCCTACAACATGCATGACCAGCAACGAGGGACCTTTAGATGAGCACCTTTCCTTATGTGCAAAGAGCAGTGCTTGAACTGCGGGAACTGGATGGAACGAACGTCCGCGGTAGCGCTTAAGCCTGTCTCTCATATGCTATAAGCCGCCAGTGTTTGTTCATCGTGGGTTTGTCGTCAGGTGCTCCGCCGTCAACCCGTAGTCCCACCACACCATGCACTGTCTCCATTTCCTTATTCCCCTCTTCCCCTTCTCAACACAATTCACTGCAGCCCTTTAAGAACAAAACCTGTGAATAAAGGCGTGCAAACGACGACAACGACAGCGCGGGCTGCGCCGATAGATGGTGACTGCGGTCGAGATCAAGTATGCGTGCTTGCTGTGAACACCGGTGGGAGAGAAAAAAAAAATAATAAAGAAAATTGTGGTCTCTATAGCGCAGCTTCATGTAATCGCATTCTTATAGACACGTTCGCTTTCACTTCATTCTAAAAACGCTTCGGCGACGGCTGTTGTGATATTTCGAACGATATAGATGCCATGGACATTTATATCGATTCCCTCAACCAACGGTTTTGGTCACCAATTCACTTCGCTCCGTAAGCGGGCCTATAAAGGGGTGTCCGAATTATCGCGCCATTTACCGCTTCGCTCAGACGCCTCCGCGGCAGTATAACGGCCATTAACGAAAGTGATTTACGACGTAGTCACTGTTTAGACGAAAGCATAAACTGTCGAGTATACACGGGAGCAGGGAGGAAAAAAAGAAATATATCAAGAAATCCACTTTCGCCCACGATAATCCGTCCAGCTCTTTATTTTTTCTTTTTTTTTCGACACCGCCTTGGGTGACGAGAGATAAAATTCTCGTAAATTCCGTCTCTCGAGCCATGCGCTATAAACAGGAGGCAACCATTCGTCCGGTCAGTTCCGTGCAGCAGCGGTAGCACCATCCGCCACGCAAACTTAGCACGCCAGAACGATTTGATGCAGCGAATTGTGCATCTCCTGCAGAAACGAAACGCTCTTTGCAAGTTGTCACGCGCTTTTGACGTCGCTGCGGGGCTTGAATGCGAAATCGGTTGGGTCTAAGTTGCTTGAAGTGCATGCGCGCCGCTATAGCTGACGTCCTCACAGAACGAAGTTGCAACACTCTTGGAGCAATAAAGAAGCTTTCGGAATACAAACGAGACAGAGATTCGCAGCTGTGTAGAATGGAGACTCGAAGTGATCAATATACAGTTGTCGAACACGTTGTCGACTGCAAGTGAACAATAGATGTCGTCGTCTTCGTCTTCGTCAAGGCAGACGGATTAAGACAATTCTCCTTGACGAAACGTTGGCGCAGTATTATCACTTGCTCGGCCACTGTTGAAAGTTTCGGAAAGTTCGGGTACTCTGACTGACAGCTGGAGTTAATAAAGGCCGAAATATTTGTGAAATAGCGCCCCGCGCGCATCGCCCGAACAACGTCGGATAAAGGTAAGACATATGGAAGCACAGGTAAGACATAGTGACCGAAGAGATAGGCAAACTAGGCGCGAGTCCCACTGGAAGTACACGCATAGTTTCCCCTCGACGGGATAAAATGCGCTAGTTTCCCCTGCGTACTGCACCCAACTTCGCCGACAGACGGTAAGTGTCCGAAACCGCGTGAAGGCTCCTTGCCTGCCCGATATATGCGGCCGTTCAGGCAGTGCCAAATGGAGCACTGCCGAGTGTTTACGCACATGGCGGCGCCGGTGGCGACGTCGTCGGGCGGCGGCGCTTCTTTGCCGAAAGCCCGCGGTGTACGGCTGGGAAACAAGCTGTAGTCCGTCACTATTGAGATCAAAACTTCTCGCGCGTGCGCGAGAATCGCGAACGACAAAAAAAAAAAAAAAAGAAAAAAAAAAAAAAAAGAAAAAAAAGAAAAAAAAAAAGAAGAAGAAGAAGAAAGATGACGCCGCGCGCGCTCGTCGCAGCGGGGATTTGGCGGCCGCACACTTTGCTGGGACCGCTATCAGCAATGCGCGCTAGCGCGTCAGTGCTTGCCGAGGGGGAAAAAAAATTTACGGCCGTCTCGTTTTTATATTTCTCGTTCCCCGCGGATCTGGCTGACGTGCGCAGTTTTTACGGCTCCTCCCCGTAGAAGGCGCCTTCTTCTTACATTGTTTTATCGAGCCGTTTCGCGATTTCTTCCGCGCGGCTTCGAGAGCAACGGTCGGTCGGTTTGTTTCTTCTAGCTCGCGCCGTGCATCGGACGCCCGCGGCGTCTGTGCGCGTGCGTGTGTGTATGCACCCGCACGCCCCGCACCAGTGGTGTTGTGCTGTTCGGCAGCGGAGCGACCAGAGCGCGCGCGCGGGGCTTCGCTTTGCAACGCGTAAACCGAGTCGCACGTGAGCCGGGCTGCGCCGTCGGCGAGCAAGCGGGCCGGGCGTGTGTGGACTTGTGAAGACGTTGGCATGTGCTATCTGCTCTCTCCCGAGGGACGTACGAGAGAGAGAGAGAGAGAGAGAGAGAGAGAGAGAGAGAGAGAGGTAAGAGCAGGAAATAATTGAAAACATAAGGAGAGAAATATAAAGAGAGAAACAAACGGTAACTATACACGCTGTGGTGTCTGCGCGTTTGGAGGACGTCTGGGTAAACGACGGTCAGAGAACACCGGATGCCGCTTTTGCGGAATGGATAGAGTGGGAACGTCGCGCTCTTTGCCAAACACTCGCGTCACTTGCCTTTTCTTTTGCCGGGTCTGTCTGCAACAAAATGATATAAGGGAGAGATAGAGATGGAGAGGGAGTGACGGAGAGGAAGGGAAAGGAAACAAAGGGAAATCTGACTACCTTTGAGTTATATGTTCCCAAGCTCTTGAAATCCCCTTAGAAGGCACGCTGTTATATTCGTCGCTCACTGTGTGCACCCAATGGCTTGTGACCGGCCAGCCTTTTCTTCCGCAGCTGGCAGCCATCCATTCCTATCCGAACTGCTCCAGCGGTTCGCTGACTGCATGCCGTGTGAATACGAGGCCAAATTATTCTTGCATCACGATTGTTGTAGTCGCTCATGTAGATTAACGGGCCTCGTGCAGGTCTGTTATCAGATTGTCGCCGTGAGGGTGGCGTCTTCTCGAATTGTCCTTATTCCACTGGACAACCGATGAGCGTGCTTCTGAATATTGCTGATACGCTTGGTTATTCGTTTTGTCCAGGGGATCGTAAGTGAAGCTACTTGGGAAAGTCACGCACGAAATGTAAGTAATCGTAAATTTTGTGGACAGTGCCTGGAAAGCTGTGCTGCTGTTAGGATTACAAGTAAATATGCATGCTTGTGGCTTACTTCTAGTTTTCGTTCGTTTTCAAGGGAAATGTTCGTTACTGCTGGAGGAAGTTAATTTCTTACGAAAAAATTCAACGCCGTTATAACTATATACGTCAGAGTAACGTCATGGGTTTCAGAGTTTATTTACGTATTTCGGTCATTTTGACGTAGGAAAAGTTCTGGAAACTTGCTGGGTTGTGCCTCCGCCTCCATTCGAATACAATTTGGTCCTTCCGCCTCAACCCAAATTAACGTTGTCAGAATTTTACTGAAGCAAGGTCTGACTACGGGCTAGTTGGAATTCCATGGTATAACTCGTCACCTACAGCGCAAACATAGACGGAGGACAAAAAGGACGACGTAGACAAGCGCTGTCTGCCAACTGATTTTTATTTTTCAGAACCAAACATATATACCCTAAAACACCAAGACAAAAGCGCCCTCTAGAAGCAACACCCGACATGAGAATGCATTCAGAATTTTACCTAAGATGAACGAGAGCGCATGTGCGATCTCAGGAAACCCAGTTCTTTTTCTGTTAGTGCGATAGATGGCTTACTAACCGAGTCGTCATCGGCAATCGCTGCTGCTTCAATGATAATTCTAGTGGTTTCATTGGGATGCCTAGCCAAGATGGTCGTCTCCTCAAAAATTGGGACGCAGCCGCATTGTGCGCAGTGAACCCCCAGGAAGCCTTCCCGCCCTTTGCGAACTTTATTGCTGTGTTCTTGTAACCTAACGTTGATACATCTACCAGTCTGTCCTATATAAGACCTACCACATTTCAGGGGAATCTTATACACTATACCTTTCGAACACCCTGTAAACTTCTTCCTATGATTAATGCTGCAAATACTACCTTTCTTAGCCGCAGGATTGGTTCTGACGCAAAGCTGGGCCAGTTTTTTTGGAGCAGAGAAGACAACGTCGATACCTGCTCTTTGTCCTATTTTCTTAAGTTTGTGGGATATTCCATGGACATACGGGATAACAGCTGTTTTTTTACTTCGTTCATGTACCTGAGACTCAAGGCTGTGAGGCTTGAGTCTCACAGCCTTGAGACTCAATGATAACATGATTTCGTTAGTGCATTATGTAAGCAGGCCTGAACGATACCTCTCTTAACGATTTTTGAATGGGCAGATGCATACGACAACAGAGGCTTGTTAGCTCGCGGCTCGTACATCCAGCATACATGTTGCTCGGTAAAAGACAACTTCAAATCTAAAAACCTAAGAGACCTCATGAGCTTCAGGATAATGGGTCTCTTAGGTTTTTAGATTTGAAGTTGTCTTTTACCGAGCAACATGTATGCTGGATGTACGAGCCGCGAGCTAACAAGCCTCTGTTGTCGTATGCATCTGCCCATTCAAAAATCGTTAAGAGAGGTATCGTTCAGGCCTGCTTACATAATGCACTAACGAAATCATGTTATCATTTGATAGATCCCAGTTTCAGTGCACAGGTAGCTCGGTTGAGGGCTGCAGGGTACCCGAGCAACCTTCTGGTCTCAGTTTCGGAAAGCTTGCGTAATAAGTTTAACAGAGAGCCTCACAGCCTTGAGTCTCAGGTACATGAACGAAGTAAAAAAACAGCTGTTATCCCGTATGTCCATGGAATATCCCACAAACTTAAGAAAATAGGACAAAGAGCAGGTATCGACGTTGTCTTCTCTGCTCCAAAAAAACTGGCCCAGCTTTGCGTCAGAACCAATCCTGCGGCTAAGAAAGGTAGTATTTGCAGCATTAATCATAGGAAGAAGTTTACAGGGTGTTCGAAAGGTATAGTGTATAAGATTCCCCTGAAATGTGGTAGGTCTTATATAGGACAGACTGGTAGATGTATCAACGTTAGGTTACAAGAACACAGCAATAAAGTTCGCAAAGGGCGGGAAGGCTTCCTGGGGGTTCACTGCGCACAATGCGGCTGCGTCCCAATTTTTGAGGAGACGACCATCTTGGCTAGGCATCCCAATGAAACCACTAGAATTATCATTGAAGCAGCAGCGATTGCCGATGACGACTCGGTTAGTAAGCCATCTATCGCACTAACAGAAAAAGAACTGGGTTTCCTGAGATCGCACATGCGCTCTCGTTCATCTTAGGTAAAATTCTGAATGCATTCTCATGTCGGGTGTTGCTTCTAGAGGGCGCTTTTGTCTTGGTGTTTTAGGGTATATATGTTTGGTTCTGAAAAATAAAAATCAGTTGGCAGACAGCGCTTGTCTACGTCGTCCTTTTTGTCCTCCGTCTATGTTTGCGCTGTAGGTGACGAGTTATGTCAGAATTTTGACGTCTTGACGAACTGACGCGGGAACTTCTCAGAGGCGTCGCCACTCGTGCTTCATATTTGCATCTTTTCTGACCTTCCGAGTCTCCTATATGACGATGAGAGCTGCCGTTTAACCATTGCAGAAGTGTTATTTAGTAACAAAACGGGGAACAAATAGGAATCGAGGAACTACGCGTCCCTCGATTCCTATTTACTCGCCGTTTCTCCAGTTCGGCGCGTGTATCCTTATACGCTCGTTTAAGCAGCTGAGATTTCTTGCATACACGCTGCATTTTACTTTTCACGCTTCTTGCCCCTCTATAGGGGCCAATTAATTACGTCGATTAATGTAGTTTTGACCCCATTTGTTGTATCCTCGGAAGCACGAAAATCGCGCGGTTTCAGACTGGAATAACAATTTTCTGTTCTTCAGGCAGTTCTGCCAAGTCTACAGAATGCATATTCCACTGGACAACCGATGAGCATGCTTCTGAATATTGCTGATACGCTTGGTTATTCGTTTTGTCCAGGGGATCGTAAGTGAAGCTACTTGGGAAAGTCACGCACGAAATAGTAATTAATCACAAATCACAGCACAGCTTTCCAGGCACTGGAAACTATACCGAGGTACGTCAAGAATGAGAGCCTTAACACTTTCAGGACCAGCACACTTGGAAAGGGACGATCCAGTCGCTCTAAAATACGACGCCTGACGTATGATTGCCAAAAACAATGAAAGAAGGGAACCCGCTATATGACGACATATGTGACGTCGACAGCAAACAGCCAGCCGTCTAGCTTCGATCCAACACGTTTTACTAAAGCGCTTTACTCATATTACGGAGAATGGCCGCGCAGGTCCAGTCGGAAAGGTCTCAAGTTTTATGCGACATGTCTTAAATTTATTTATTTTCATCAGTGCTCATCCTCTTGATGCAGTATTCTGGCGTGCACAATTGTGCACGACGCCCCTGAAGTGGCTATTTTACAGCGAGTGTCGTTGCCCGAGTGTCGAATTTCTGGCTGTGACAAAGGGTGTCCCATAAGACATGGCGACCATGACGTGTTTTCGGCTCCTGCAATCGCTACACAGGCGTTTGCAGCACAGGCAAACACGTATAGTTTTCGAAACTGGCGTCTGTTACTCAGAGCGAGCCGCGCCGCTGGAGCTGTGATTCGGACACCGCCTGTCGAGAGAATGAAAGGTACTGAAAAAAAAAAAAACAATTAATAATTTCTACCGGTATATATGGAAGTGGCGCGAGTCATCCTAGCCGTAAAGCTAACTCCTCGTTTGTTCAAAGCCCGACACTCCACCTCGTGGTCCCAACTTGGCTTGTGTATACTGAAACTATATATGATCTCCCTGAAAGCAAGACGATTATAAAACTCTCTCACGACCCCTCGCCTGTCACAGGCGTATACGAAACGAGGTGACACGTAGGCGTGCGTGGCAACTCGCCGAAAAGCACTCCCGTCGGCGACGACGTCAGCGACGTCGGCGTTGTACGCGCGCGCGACGCCCATTTGGCGTCGACGTTTGCGCGATGCGTCGCGGCCGTATACACGGACAAACACGGTCTCTCGTTAGTGACACAGCGCCTTCCGCCGTGCCGCTAACGAATACTAATGTCTTCGCTTTCGAAGCCCGGAGCAAATAAATCGCGGCGCGTGCTTGCCCGTCGCCGCAGGAGCGTATACCGACCGGCCGGCCGCGGCGACCTGGTATCTTCGCGCCCGTGTAAATACAGTAGGCGCGCGCACAGCGCCCGTTTTAATTCCTCATTGCCCATTTCCAGTTGTAGGTCCCAACTTTTTTTGTGTGTATATTTTTTTTTTTGCGAACCCGCCCCGAACCCGATTCCGCCGGCTCACTTTCGAGCTCGGACCGAAACAGCCATCAATCGTGATTAGCGCACCTGCGCGCTCTCCTTGTGTGTACACACACGGCCGGCAGCGCGGCTGTTAGCGCGGGTATCGGTCGGCGCGCATACTGTTGCGGGAACTTGGCAATTAGCCTCGCTGGTTCGTGCGGCGGAATGATTCTTGCTCGGAATGGGTCGTGGCACGTAGGCTCGGCATAACGAATGTGCCTGAAAGGTTATATGCGCGCATTGTGCGAGAGCGGATATGGCTCGTACAAATGATTCGACTCGAGACGGGTTGACAGCTACGCGCTATGTTGTACGCGCGCTGACGTCGTCTGGATCGAATTTCGCGGCCTCCGTGAATAGGTTATGGGATAAGCCTAGCTGCTTGATGAACGAAATGCGCTGGCGATCGAATGCCATGACAAGCTGTGTGTGCGTGTGTTTTGACTCAGCGCTTTGTTAGGCACGTCTCGGCGTGCCTGTCATGTATATTCGACGTAGCAGTAGCAGTGTACGTTTCATGCTATGTGTATAAGGGCGTTGGAAAAGCAACATTTCCCCATCGAGTCTGATCGAATACAATTATTCGAAGAAAACGGCCTTCCAACTCTCGTTTATAAGTAATGTGAAATATAAAGCTTGTGTAGAGTCCGTATTTAGAAATAAAAATTAAAAATAAGGCTAATTCACCTGATTGGATACGTGCAAGACCATTCCGAACTGCACGTTCGGTCAACTGAGGAGCTTGTAAATAAGCAGTAACTCGAAGTTGATCGTATCTGGTGGACCGTCACAGTGATGTTAATGAAACATATGAACAGCGCGTTACCAAATGCATTTCTGTATCGGCATGCATTCGTAGAAGGAGCCGGGCAAAGTGCGATTGCAGCACCGAACATTGTTTTAAAGGAATGATAACACGATGATACTGTCGAAATAATGAAATGACTCGCATAAATTGAGGAAACAATTTCGTAAGCTGCCTTATGGCGAGATATACTTAAGAGGAAGCTTTAGCTCGGGTGCTCCTATCTAAATACATGTAAAAGGAGAATTCGCTTTTCTCGGCAACCACTGCACCAAATTTGACGAGGTTTGTTGCATTTAAAAGAAAAACTTAAATTCTAATGACTGTTGGTTTGAAATTTATCATTTAGGTCTTCAATTCTTTATGCGAAATTAGCAAAGATAGCAAATTTTCAGAAAACGAAACTATCAAGTTTACAACTCCATAGCTCAGCAACGAGAAATGATATCACAATTCTGTGAATTGCATCTAGTAGTAGTTATAAAGCTGACAAAACTGGTCGGTTACACATGAATCTCAAAAAATTAGTAGTATGGAAATAGAGCTTTTGCAGAACCTTTGTACACAACTTAACTAATTCACGTAACATTTATTGTGACATATCAAATTTATCCGCTTTGAATTATCTAGTGGATGCCGTTTACAGAACCGCGAGATCTGCTCTTGGTGCAGAGCTATTAATTTGTAAACTTCGTGCTTCTATTTCTTTCGTCAGACTTCCGAATTCTTGATTGTTGAGCAGAAGTTAGCTACTCTATGCGTTTGCTCAGCTCCAGTGCCTGTGCGCTGCAACCATCTTGGCTTCCTCGCAGCATAATCATTTGAAGCAGTCATGTGACACTTGGATCTGTCTTTCTCCGCCGAGGCGCCAGTTAATGTTGTCCCTTAAATTAGAAAAGAAATGAAATATTCGAGAACGAGGAATAGTGAATTGTCGAATATAATCCGTATCAAACAGCAAGAGCTATTCGGATCGTATTCGAAATTTTGAATATTTGCAGACTCCTAATCTCACAACAGTATTGCTATAGTGGAAGGTGCCAATGGTGGCGACTGTAGGGGTTTATGAAGAGATAAAAGGTACAGCAGAGATCAGAATATTAGGCTGATAATGCATGTTTATGATACCCGGTTAGCTCAAGCAGGCTAGGTAGTTATTTGCTGCCGTTCCATTTTGAAGGAGATGCCAATAGAAATATTCGTCATCATTATAAGAATAGTAATAATCATCATCAGCGAGTAATCGAGGGCTGCTATTCTCCGCTTGGGCGTCTGCTGCAATGCCAGTGAGGTACGTCACCTCATAAAGGTTCAGCGAACTGCGTGATACGGAATCGCGGGGAGAATACATGACGCTTCCTTGCGGGCAATAACGTAAGCCTTCGAGAAACAGCTGTACATTATAAGTGCACGCACGAGGAAGGCCTTTCTTCTCGCGGGCTCACAAGAAGCGTGTCCTCCTTCGGCGCAATAGCAGGGCCACGACTGCGAAGAAAGGGTTCGACGTCTTCTGCCTCGTTGTGCGAGGAACAAAGCGGGAGAGGTAGCACGCCCCGGTCTTAAATAGCACGCACTGGAGTATACGGGCACGCGCAGCATCCAGTCCTGCGACCCAGTCGCATTAGTAACGCGGGAAACGAAGCCGGCGCTACGGTATTCGAAGTGCTCTCGCACGTCGTGAAAGTCTGTATATACGTATACGTTCCGGAGAGCGGTCAGGAAGGCAGGCGTCCGTGCCAGCTTTCAAGGCTTCTGACGCATAAGCGCTGTGTGCGTGACCAAGCGGTTTTTGAAGTAACGAAGCTGCCCTGCTCTGTTGCAAAAATAAATAAATAATAATAATAACGTGACTGCATTTGCTGTCGCCTAGAAACGCGCGTGTCATTGAGTGGGCTTACGCAACGACCTCTAGCATTCTTTAGTGGACCATTACCGCTTGCGAATGGTACGAATAGGCTGATGTCGAAGGTACATATACCAGTGGCCAACGGTAGTGGGCCGGTCCTAAGATGCGATGCGCTGACTGGATTCAACGACTCGGACACATCGACTCAGTGGCCGAAAGCTATTTGCAAAATAAGTGAAGCCAGTAAGACAGCTAATAAGTTGAACGTTTTCAAGAAATCGAAAGAGAAACATGATCCGCGAGAATCGCGGATAAAATTTAGACCCTATATGTGTTCGCTTTTGAACGAGCTTTAAGATTCATTCATCACGTTGGTTTCCTGACCTATGTAATTTAGCGTGCAGGATCTGAGACTGACCTCACAGTTGCCTGTGCATTTTATAACTCTTTCCTCTATGTCCTGTTTACAATCCCTATATCCGAACCCCAGTGCAGGGTAGCGAACTGGAGACTAATATCTGGTTAACCTCCCTGCCTTCCTTCTTCATATCTATCTATCTATCTATCTATCTATCTATCTATCTATCTATCTATCTATCTATCTATCTATCTATCTATCTATCTATCTATCTATCTATCTATCTATCTATCTATCTATCTATCTATCTATCTATCTATCTATCTATCTATCTATCTATCTATCTATCTATCACAGTTAAAATCGAGTCTCACGATTCTACTGCTCTCGGGGCCCTCATTCTTTCACTGGGACCGGAGTTAAATAATCGAGGCTATATTATGTTGGCTGTATCCTTCCATAGTTCTGTTACGCTGCCGTACCCAAGTTGTAGTTCTTATCAGGTTTTGTCGTCAGATCATCTCCCCATTATCAGCTTTACCTTAGAAATATGACTATGAAAAAGGAAACTTCGTGGTAGCCCCGCCTCACTCGTGTCCTGTGGCAACGCGCTGTTAAAAGCGGGACTCGCTGAACACTACGTCATCACGCTGCTTTTCAGATTTTGAATCGCGGGAGGGAGGGGGGAAGCGGGAGAGAGGTCTGTGATCAAGGCGAGCTATAGCAGTCAGTAGCGACCGCTCTGTGCACTCTATATACCGGCGATCTCGGTATAAGTTTTCAAAATAAATGAATTCACAATCTGGACTCCTTGCTCCGCCTTCGCAGCCGCTTTGGAGTTTTCTGACGTGAGGCTACCCTCTACGAAGCCGTTTGCCATTAGTTTTGGAATGGCCGACAACACTACGTGCGATGTCTTTAGTAGCGAGAAGACGCTTGAACATGTTCTATGTGACCGGTCCTCGATACAGTGCCTTCCTTGAAAAAATATCAGTTATTCAGCGCATGTTGTGGGAACTTCTTCCATCTGTTTCCGTTTTTGTAGCACTGCAAGCAAGATTAATGCCTTAGCAGCGCTGCATCTATGAATAACATAGTATCATTTCTTCTATTCTTTGTACTAGATATGTACAGACAGCACTGATATAATGTCCTCTACAGTTCGTACAACCTCTCTCTCTTTCTCTAACGTAAGCTCGAGATCGGCGTATGTGCGACACGCGTTATAAATACCGCGGCATCTCAATCAACGCATAACTTTCGCACGCCTCGAAGCGGTTCACGCCGAGACGGAAAGCTGTGATGCGCGACCGATAAGGAATTTAAGCAACAGGGGTTCACAAAGAGCGCCGAAATGATGCTTCCTAAAAGATTAATCGCGTCGAAAAAATTCTTTAGCTCTCCAGCACCCGCCGGTGCGCGTTCGACAGTATGCGAAAAGAAAGGGGGGCGGGGGGGGGCGGTAAGATGACGGCCCTGGCGGCACAGCGGCTTCGCATTCGTACACGCGTGTACGTGCTCGCCTATCGCCGCAGGAGCAGCAGCAACGGCGTGCGTCTTCCCGTGTTGCCTGCCCTCCTGCTTATACCTACATGCATCGAAGCGTTCTGAATACTGCCGCTGGCCGCGGGGCTGAGTCCAGCCCTGCCTTTCTCCCCGGGCTGTTCTCAGCCCGTGACGTCACAGGGCGGGCGGGCGCGCACTGTCCATAACTCACACGTACAGCTCGCGCACCGTAAATCGGCTGAAGCAGCTACCGGCGTTGGGACGGAGGGACCGACGTGCTTGCTGCGCGCCCGCGTATACACAACGAGCGAGGCGCTTTTTGGCAGCACGCGCGCGATACGCTGTGCCCCTGGAGGGGCTCGCATTGATCGGGACGGCCCAATCTTGGATCGGGACAGCTGGTTCCCCCCCCCCCCCCGCCCCCCCTTTCATTCTTTCTTTGTATTCTTTCGCCGGTGCTTTGCTCGCGGCCGGTACACGACGTTCGCCGCCGCTTCAGCCGCGGCAGACATCATTAGGGTGAGCGCAACGGCCGGCCAAGTCTTTGGATATAGAGTGTGAAGCTTCTGCATCGAGCCGCGTACTCGAGACTGAAAAGGCTGCCAGCGAAGCAGGAAGAGAGAGAGAGAGAGAGAGGAAAAAGGAACTCTATCTTTCTAAGGAGCTTTTGAGTTTCGACCACGCCTACCGGCACTGCGCCTGCCACGGCCCACGGTCGTCGCACGCCTGCGAGCCGTGGAAACGGACGAGCGCAGGAGGTGGTGGGCGCGGGGAGGTGCGCATATTTAATTAGGTGTCTGCGTTTAATGGACTGTCTATCGAGTAGGGCATGATCTCCCTTTTTTCAGCGGCCGCGTAGAGACCATAAAGCCGTTGGCGACGGCCGCCGCGCGCGAACCGGGTGGGTAGCTGTACCCCCCCTTCCCCCTCCACCCCTCCCATGAGTTCGGGGCGCTTCCTAAGCATGCCTGCAGAAACCTGCGACGGCAGTGCGCCGGTGTCGTTCGCGAGAAACGCGGTGCTCCTTTGACGCACGTCGTCCATTAACGCCGCCAAATGCAGGAAACGCCGTTGGCAGCGAGCACGAGGAGGCGGAGACTGTATGCATGCGCGGGCGACCGAGAGGCGAGAGAAATGGCGTTCGCGGAGTGTGGGAAATAGGTTTCGTTAGTTTGTATATAAAGTGCGTGGCTACGCGCGCACATATCACTGCAACGTCGCTCCATCAGCGCGTGCTTCCAGTATCTGTTTCAGCATCGTTCCCGTGAAAAAAAGAATCGACACGGCTTTTCCTGTAGAGATGACGACAGTGACCGCTCGCCTGATATCCATCGGTGTGCGCACGGGAACGCGCTGCTGAGGACAGTGGCACGCCGGAGTTCCTCCGTGTTGGTGCCCTATGCATGGCTATACATTGGGAATGATTAACGAGCCAGAGGAGGAGGTCCAATCGTGTTCTTGCCGTAATCTTTCCTTTCTTTCTTTTTTGTTCGTTTCTTTTTACCGAAGCCTTTCTGCAGGGCTTCCTTGCCTGGCGGTGAAGTTGGAACGAGAGCCCGGGGGGTCCTCGAGAGGCTGCCGTGTGCGCTACTCGAGTTGAAAAATGCTTCCAGTTCTCTGTTTTCCGCTTCGTACATTTTTGCTTTCTGTCCCGAGTATGCGGCCCCACGGACAGCGGGCTCCCGTATAGAAGCTCGATCGGATCGTAAAAATCGGCTATCGAACGTCTTCTCGCCGCGTGGGGCCTATAGTTGTGAAGGTGCTTGCTCGCGCGCTTACTGTCGCGCGAAGGAACAGGAAAAAGAAAATTACTGCGAAGAAAGGACAAACGACCTGCGGGACGAGGAAGTAAAAAGAAGGTTCAGGCTCACACTGCCGGACTGCGCGCTCTGCACGAAGTCGGCCGTTCCAAATGAGGACGCGTGTTGTGAGACTTGGTAACATCCGCGTACTACTACAGTGTTGCTGCCGTAGATGCGAGTCTGCAGGCCGTTGGCGCTCTTTTGCTTGCGTATGCCTTAAAATTGGAAATCCGAAAGAAACGGAACACTCGGAATGTGGGGCATAGGCCTATCGACTGAAGCTCTTGGAAGTAAAACAACGCTAAAAACTGCACGTAAATGAACAGAAGGGAGCCCACTACATCGTGGGCTTCGCACCATGGTCAATACATTCTTTCGACTGAGCGTTACTTTGCAAACCGCCTCATCGGCTCAGCTGGTTGTGGCATTGTGTTGCTGAGTACATGCGAGGCCGCGGGTTGGATACCTTACCACGGCGACCGCTCTCAGAATGCGAAAAACGCCCAAATAACAAAACTTTCTGGAAATACTAATTAAACTTAACAGCTGAAACTATTATTGTCCATCGCCCACAACGTTATACCTATTTCAGTGGAATATATAAGCAATGTCCCTTCTGTAGCTCATCGAGGTGACCGACAAAACCAACTCGGGTTCTTACGTAATGCGTGAAAATAGTAACAAAAATGAGTAATCGGTCAGCATTTTTCAAACAACGTATTTAACGTGCGCACTTGAAACTTTCGGCACAAGCCACCCATAGCAATGCCCCATTCTCTAAAAAAAGAAAGATGAATTCGGGCGTCGCCTACGGTTTCGGCCCCGGAGCTCCCCGCGTGGGTTCTCCAACGGCTTAAAACTACTCAGGACCTCAATAAAGTTCTTCACTGACTGACGCACCTTCGGTTCTCCTAGATTAGCGGGAAAACTTGAAGCGTTTCACACGAACGCCTCTAAACGATTGGAAAACGAGGTTCGGGCAATTGTCACTTACCCCCCCACCCCCTCCGATTTAAAGCCTACACTTCAAAATGTGCCTGAGAATCACCACCCCCCTCCTCTAAATATACGTTCGGTGAATTATCGATAGTTATTTAAGGACACCGCGAAAACATGCACATAAATTTTCCGAGTGCTTTCCTAATAGCTTCGCTTGAATGCACTTACAGCCGGGCTAGGTGTTTCATGGCAAAGGAGCGTCAAAGCGAGGTGATGACGAAGGTACACGTATACACACATGACACGACGTGCGGCTGGTTGACCTCTCTGCGCTTCCTTCCTTCTTTTTCTCCTCCAAAATGATATGAAAGGAAAGGAGATTATAGGTGATGTGACTCGCTGGCACAGGTATACGCATGTTCTCTTTCAACAATACTTGCCGCTGCAGGCGTTCTTATCCTCTCGCTAACCGTTTAGCGCGACAATTTTTCCGAGCCGGCTACTCTGCAATCTAGGCGTATAAGTTTGTGGAAGCGGCAGCTTTCTGTCCAAATCTGTAACTTACCGAACGTTCTTTACTAGACAAGCCTCCTGGCATAGCTTCGCGCTGCGTGTGCCATTTGTCACAGCCTCTACGATGACCTGGTCGCTCGGGTTATGATCAAAGACGCTTCTTTGATAAAACCTCACTAAATGTTCTTAACGCCCACGCATTACTTCAGATGCCATGGAACGGTGCGCAGACTGCCTGAACAATTGTTAGTTTTACTTATAAGTGTTAGTGTACAGGGTTCTACAGTCGAATGTGCTGTTATTGTTGTCAACACACCAATAAACTGCCCTTTGTAGTCTTTGGTGTTGTAGGATATTGTCAGTTTAGCTCAACTTTGCAGTGTCATCGGCAGGTCGATATCTTTCTCTTCACTGCACAACTTCCCGAACTGATGTGACCGTGCGAAGCACCGATACTTGTTTAGTGTATTACACTGCGTATATCAGTTTTCTGCCGAGATTTGTGCTCATGGTAGAACGCCTGCATGAATACATGCAGCTTGGGTATCTGAAACGTTCCCTATGTCAGTCGACAGAATAATGTTACTGGCATATAAAACATTTATTAGGTCGATTATTGAATATGCTCCCGTCTTATGGGACCCATTTACTGAAGTAAATATCAGAAAACTCGAAAGTGTCCAAAGAAAATCAATAAGATTCGTCTTTAATTCGTACAGCTGGCACACATCTCCGACTCAGCTGCTAGAAAAAGCTAATTTAGAAACACTTCAACTTAGACGTGTTCGTGATAGGTTGAAATATACGTATTTAATATATCATGATAATCTGCGTATCAATAAGGAATTGTACATTCAACAGGTGACTCATCGTTCCACACGAGGAAATCACTCGAAAAAAGTTAAAGAATTCGCCTGAGGAACCGATTGCTTCAGTAATTCATTTTTCCCGCGAACTATTCGAGAATGGAACCGGCTCTGTGCACGCATTGTCGAGAAACTCACCATACAGTCATTCTTAAGTGCTTTATAATTCTTCCATCAGCCTTCGATTTTCAGCAACACTTATCATCTCGCGACATATGCTATGGTTCTCCCGCAAAATGCTTCGATAAGTGATGAATTACAGCAGTTTGTCATATCGAGCGACGCGCATGCGCAGCTTGAATGGTCCGAGTTCTGATTTTATTTTTCCTTGTCAAGCACTCTGCCAAGATATCAGTGTACAATTTTATATCTGTAGCACGGGTTTGTATGCAAGCGACGGGCAAACTATCGGTCTTTCGCTGCTTTTCAGTGCGTCGTGCGAGCCTTGTTTAATGTGTTCTTGTCTTCTTATTTTGGTCATTTCTTCATATGTACTGTTCACTCCTGCCCACGGCCTTCTCTGAAGGCTGGCAGTATTTACGAAATAAAATAAATAAAGAAATGTCTGCACGGCTACTCGTGAATGACCAGCTGAGCCCGTCTCTTTCCTGGAAAGCGACAAGGATTCCCATGACGTCCTTTCCTTTGCATTCTATGTTCGACCCCCTCTTGCCACGCATGGAATGTCGAGCCATACACACTTTCCCGTTTCCTGGCCTAGGTCAGATCAAAATGTCGGCGTACGCGGATCGTGTATCCCTTTTTCCTCGATAGCGTGGCAGTTATCTCGCTTTTGTGAGGCTATTTGATGAGTATGGATTCCTGTCCGGTGCTCTCTCTCTTCATCCCCATACCCCCTTCCCCCAATGCAGGGTAGCAAACCGGACGTGCGTCTGGTTAACCTCCCTGCCTTTCCTGTCCCCCCTCCCTCCCCCCTCCTTCCCCCTCTCTCTCTCTCTCTCTCTCTCTCTCTCTCTCCGGTGCTCGACTAAATGCAGACGAGAGTGAGGCGACGGCCTTTGCGGCTTTTGACGCGAGCCTCCCAGGAGGCGATCAGTGGGTATACAGACGGAGTGAAAGTTCTGAGCGTCCCCTTGCTATCATCGGACAATGTGTCGTCGCGTATCAGGACAGGACTTCGTCAGATCGGGTAACGTCGATTAGAGGTGGTCGCAAGATTTCGATTATCTATTGTAGAGTGCGTTCAATCAGATCTGATGTATCCTCTGCGCTGTTTCATGTGGGCCGCATTGATCGTCTACCCAGGGGGTAGACGAGCGATGCTCTACTAGCACTACTCCCTGAGATCGATACAAAATCCGTCTCCTTCACAAATGTGTCTCTCTCACTTTCTCTATTTATACATATATAGAAAGAGAGAGATAGAGAAGCTTACATGTAGATTACGCAAATAACCCCTAGCGCTCCCCGAATAACTGTGCTTTGTTAACGAGGACACACGCTTCTACGCTGCTGAAGCAGCAACTCGCTTAACTCATGACAATAGTTTTTAAAATTTCAAATCAAATCAATATATTATTATTACATCGTTTATTAATTACAGCATATAAGATATACAAACGAGAGTCCCAAAGTACGAGACTTCAAGGGGATCCTCGTTGAAGATTACATTTAAATATCACAAGGATTAGCAGCAGTGCTAACAATAGAATAGATATATCAAGTAAGAAATAACAGTAAGCATAACGGAACAGAAAACATTAAAGCGCATGAAAGCAAGAAATGAGGAAAGTGAGAAATAAATACTCAAATCTATAGTACAAATCAACAAGCAAGAACATCAAAAATTTAACAAACAGCCTTTTAATGAATTCTTGGATGAGATTAAAGAAACGTTGGATTTTAGAAACGTGGGTAAATGATTCCATAATGTGATCGCGCAGAAGGAGGACGATGATTTGCCGCAATCAGTTGAAACCTTAGGTAGCAAATATTATTGTTAGCAGCAAATCTGGCACAGTTGGCACTTACTAAAGTCTCAGAATCAATGAAGTTGATAGAAAGTTGATTTGTTATTTGTTTATGCAACAAGAAAATTAGATTAAACCGAAACAAGTTATAGATAGTTAAGATGTTGCTGCACCGAAAAAGAGCAGAGGCGCTGCCGTAGCGAGGACAGTGAAAAATAACCGTAATAGCTCGATTTTGTAAGTGCTGAAGGGATGAAAGATGATACTGATAAGTATTTCCCCATGATACGATGCCATAACTGATATGAGTATGAATGACCGCAAAGTAAAGACAAAGAAGGGGCTGATAAGAAAAATATGAGTGTGCATTAAGCAATGCACGAATGCCGAATGCTGCCATCTTTTTATTATGAGCAGTATGGTTAACGAACTTAGGGTTAGTGTCGAGGTGAACGCCAAGGAAAGATACATTATCACTGACACAAATGAAATTCGAGTCAATTGTGATGCCTATAGTAATAATGGTTACTTACGTTGAGGTGATTTAAAAACCAGAAATTTAGATTTATTTAGATTAATAAGTAAATAATTTTCGTGGCACCACTTAGACACGCTGCAAAGAGCGGCATTTAATTTGGTAGTGACAGTGGTGTTAACACATGTATCAGCTATGGAAATAGTCGTATCGTCGGCATAGAAAACGCAGTGAGCCATGTTTATACTGTCGGGAAGATCACTGATGTAAAGTTAAAAATAAAGTGATGGACCAAGTAATGAGCCTTGAGGTACCCCTTGGTTGTTTTAGTAGTTTTCCATAGCTTCGGCGCGCGGAAAATTTGTATCAAAATTACGCTGCTCGTCAACAGCAGTCACGCAAACGCGCATTAATGCGTACTTTGCCCGTTAGCTTTGTTGTGCCTGCAGCACGCCTTTAACGTCTCGTTGCGATATCCATAGAGTTTCCTACAAAAATTACTAGAGGGAACTCTGGCGCTGCAGTCGTTGTCCTACCATGGGAATGATGGGAAGTACATGGATTTGTCTGATCTTCGTGCTTGTGGATTCCGACGTTCTTGTGGCTTTGTATATTACGCTATATAAATCTCATTGTCGTATATTTCAGCGCAATCTATATTCTGCGAAGTGCAGAAGACGCCGGGAATGCGTACAATTGCTATTAATTGCAACGATTGAGCCTTGTCCAGGTGGCCAAATCGAAACGCGCCAAGCGTCTCAAGGCAAGGGCATGCCCGCGATAAATTCATAAGGGCGTTTGATTCGCTCGTCGATACATGCGTCCGTGGCTTAATGATTTCAATATCAGGCTTCTGTGCTAGAGTCCCTGTGTTCCAATGCTGCCGTCGGGCAACTTTAATTAAGTTTATTTAATTATTTATTACGCAATACACTGTTGAAAATGACGAGTTTACAAAGTCACAAAGCCGTTTGAAGCCAAAAAGACGAAGTTTAGGCAAATCCATGTACTTCCCATAATTCCCATGCTGGGACAACCGGTCCCATTGCAGCTCCCGTAGACACTAGCGCCAGAGTTCCCTCTAGTAATTTTTGTAGGAAACTCTATGGCGATATCAACTGAACGGATGCTCGAGGCCCGAAAACGCCGTCGGCGCCGCCACAGTTGTCGTGCTGCCCCGCCCGACGACACATGCGCGGCTCGTGCGCGGAGGTTTAGAGAGCCTCCGGAGGAGGAGGAGGAGGAGGATGGAGAAACTTTGTTTTGCAGAGGAATTTGGGACCTCCCAGGCCCCCTGGGTCCCCGCACGACCCCACTGCACTCAAACGTTCATGTCTAACATGTCCATGCGGAGACGCGAAGTGCCTTTGACTGCAACGACGACGAAGCGCTACGCTCAGTCGCGTGGCAGGGGAGTCGGGCCAGCGTTTGACATTTGCGCTGATGACGCGAGCGTTGTGCGCACGCCACCATGAGCGTTTAGGAACCTCCGCGGCTCCTGATGAGCGCCTGCGTGTACGCGCTGCTCTGAGTGTAAAGGGCAGTAAACGCCAAGCTGTCATTATTATAGACAGTTTTGGAATAGCGTTTGTTGCCTTGCGCACGTTGAACGTAAGCACCTTTGCAGGACGTTACGGAGCGCGTCCTTTCATGTCCTTTAGTTTACCGTACGCAAACGTAAAAAAGACGTTATAAAATGAAGTGCCGTCTGGTGCCTCGTGCCAAACGTATCCAAGCCAAGACGATCCATTAGCAACCATCCTGTTGTTGCTATGCGGACGCGTCTCGTTAGGCCTTCATAGGCCTTCGGGTGCCGGAATCGCTGAACGATCTCAGAAAATGGACGCGCCATGCGCTCATAAAGAACCTTTCAGGTGAGTTTATAGAAAGGGAAAGCTCATTTCAAATGTTACTGATATATCAGCGCGAGTGAGAGCGTTGCCATCACGAGAATTCACGCTGAAGCGGAAGCCATGGTTGCCGCCATGTTGGACAACGCTATTTATTAGCGTCTGTAAACGTTACGAATGTTAAACTCGCTAAATAGCGTACCTTATCACAGCGCACGTAAACCACAGAAACCCGATAACGTTCGGAGCATGCGCAGTGAGGACGAGGCTATTTCTTTACGTACGCAATGCGTTTACATTTGGTTGCAAACGCTATTCTAAAACTGTCTATTATAGAATACTTCGCAGGGCGAGGAATAACGCCGACGGTTTCCCCCGTCACATCTATGGGCACCATTCAGGCGTGACACCTGCAACGTTCTTCATCCCGTCAGCGTTCTGAGACGCCTGGTTTCTGCCGTGGCAATGTTCCTTCTATAGTCAGCAGGAGCTGTCTTGCGTGCAGTGCCGCGCCAGCATGTCGCACCTGCGCACAGTTAGAACTTCGTCCGAAGAGTCCAAGCGCAACGCCAAACCTTTCTTGCCAATGGGTGAAAAGTTTGTTTGCCATGTTGTAAGAACGATAACAAAAGACCTATACTGAGCACGTGCTGGTGGTCGAGTTGGTTATGCATGCTTACAACGAATACCTGCTGCCAAGGATCAAAACAACAAGAAGAAACAGGGCCGTCATCTATGATAGCCCTGTTTCTTCTTCTTGTTTTCATCCTTGGCAGCGGGTATTTATTCCTGTGCCAAGAAATAAAATTCTCAGTTATTAGTGCAGCTACGTGGTCGTCTCGTGTCTCCTTCCTTCGTCCGTTGTTTTATTTGGCGCCTTCGTTGTAAGCAAAAGAGCTACAGTTGAATGTTTTTCTTAAGACCCGCAACAGATGCGATCAAACGCGACGACTGGAGCGAGTCGCCTTACGTCGTACATTCGCCGTAGTGAAACGTACTCCCATCCGACAAAATATGGCTAGTAGGACATGCACAGTAAAGCGTTTCAGGTGATAAGATGAATTTTCTTTTTCTACACGCCTCCACACAGTGAGGAAGCTGCAGTAACCCACGCCCTGAGATCATAGTGTCGTATTCATTTTCACCTGTATGAAAATTGTGGTTACTACGATCCCAGTGGGCACCGAACTTCTGTACATGCCTCATCGCCATGACTGGCCTGTACACAGACAACGTGCGTCCACTTCTCCGCAAGCAAGATGAGACGTTATCACTGCTGCCTGCGACTGCAGTCCACCACATTCGAAGTTCGTTTCCTCAGCAAGAATAGACGATGTGGCTGTTTTTCATAGCTTATATTCACCATGTCACCACAAAAGTCCGACGTTATCGTTCGTCATCGCATGGTCCGCCATCATAATCATCATCATCATCATCATCATCAACAACAACAACAACAACAACATCATCATCTGCCTGGTTACGCCCACTGCAGGGCAAAGGCCTCTCCCATACTTCTCCAATTACCCCGGTCATGTACTAATTGTGGCCATGTTGATCCTCCAAACTTCCTAATCTCATCTGCCCACCTAACTTTCTGTCGCCCCCTGCTACGCTTCCCTTCCATGCCTAAAGCTTATTCAAAAAGCCAGTTTCGTGCAACAAGCTAGACAATTCCTCCAGGAGCACAAGTGGGTTCTCTTCTAAAAATGAAAATTGGCTGTGAATGCGCGTGTATTTGCATAATTCGCAACATTATTTCCGTTTTTCGCGTTGAGATATGCGGACATGTAATTAAAATGTGCAGTATTGTTAACAATTTGTGGCATTTATTGCAATTTGGTTGTTCTTTCTTCGTCAGTGAAAAATTGTGTGCATCCAAGTGGGGGAGGGGAGGTGTATCTGAAATCGACAAAAAGTTACTTCAGTAAGGGCTTTCTTGAGGATAAGGCGTTTCTCCTTCACCAAGGACCGGTTTAATAACTTGCAGCTCGTTGTCCTCCCTCGGACACCGTTCCCTTTAGTTCCTTATATTACAGAAATCAGAAATAATACCAGCTTTCTTCCAAAATCAGACGCGAGCTGACGTGGACGCACAGCCGGGCGTCTATACACCGGTGCACCTTTCCTCACGGTCCGCTACTAAAGCATGTTCTTTCGCACTATATTTGAGACTCTAAATAATGATTTAATATAGCCTGCGATGGATAGCACAATCCTAAACCTTGCACTGGATTACAGGAAGAAGCGGACGTCACTTACACGAGAAAATGAAAATGCGTGATTGCCAATTAATATATCACGAATTAAGTTTTCTTTTTCTTGCTAATGACTTCATGGCACGTACTGAACTTTACGAATTGTAGCCGGTGAGATTGCAGGGCATATCGACTTGGGAACGAATTCTGAAAAATGGCACCGGCTGCAGGATATCCACCGTCAGGTTTGCGGTAAGAAATGCAGCGTCGTTCTACTTACGTTTCTTCACGAAAACGTCGTTCTATACATCGAAGCACAAAATTAACTGGACCGCCAATGAATTTCGTCACCCGCCTTGGGCATGAATATCCAGAAAGTGGTGTTATCCCGAAAATTCGTTCCAAGCTCGCCTTGCGAATCTACCAGCTAGAATCGGTAAATCGCAATATTTACGGTAACGTAATTACTTCGAAACTTAATCAGCAGAACTTTGTTTTTTATGAAATGATTTACCTAAATAAATGAATATACCTTTTTATGAAATGAAATGATATCAGTCGAATAATTAATAGTACCTTATGCTAGCGGGTAGTCCGATCACCTCCCTTGTCAACAGTATAATTCAGAAAGTGAGGCGATAAAAAACGAAACGACTGCTTCACTGGCACGCTTTGAAGAATGCGCGCGCTAACGAAATGCATATTCACACAGTACTGCCCATCCTGGCGTTTGTACCTCCACGCCGCGGGAAGGTCGCTCGAGCCACGGAATTAGAAACCTTTTTTTTTTTCCAGACTCTCCAGCATTCTGTCTACGTAACCCCGCTTCCAAGCCACTTCCACAGCGTGTCACGCCCAGCTGACGGTCGAAAGTTGGAAACGTTCCGGTGTGGCCATCGTGCGCACCCCCTCCGTCCCCCTAACTCCGCCCTCCTTCAACAAACCCTCCGATCTTTTCAAGTGGTTCTCTCTTCGGATTCTCGAGCCAGCCTCGAAACTGGGCCGGCGGGCTTGTTTGGAAGTTTGGGCGTCGCGATTAGAGGAGATTGTCGGAAGCAGGACCGCCACGCACAAAGAGGCAGGCGACGTTGCGACAATGAGACAGACTGGTCCGTGGTATACGCGCATGCGCGCCGGGGAACAGGCACGTATAAACGGCGCATAAGCGTTTTCAAAGCGTAGCTTTGTTTGCGAATCCTCGTTCACTTTCCTGAGGGTGGCTGCTGCTGCTGTCTTACAGAATAGCTCACACTTAAAATATAGTTGAATTATATGCCCGGTGATCTAATCATTAGGCCATAATCACATTCTTTCTTTCTTTTCCCGCATACATACATACGCGTATGTACGCATTCACGCATACATACAGCATACAGTCATACCAGCCCAGCACGGCCTGAAGAGAGACACGATCAAAACTGGAATTTATTCATCAGCCCTTGTAACCTATAGGGAGCCTGTCCGGTTCCGGTCCTCGGAGTTTATGCACCTGAACCATTCTATACATGCAGATTCGCGGAAGTTATACTCCTTCGCGTGGTTTCACGTCCAAATCTGCACGGCCATTCCCGACAATCAAATACTGTGTAGGCCAGGGAACACTGCCATGTCAAATGTGGCTTATAGTGGAAGAAGGCATACCGTTAGGCCACAGTCGCACGTGCACTTCTACCGCGCGAACGCCAATCAGCTTTTCGAGACGATAGACGTGTGCGTGGCGTTGTGTATAGCACGGGTGCGCGATGAACGCGAGCGCGTCGATTTCCTTTTCGCCAAGGGCGCACGAATTAAAGTGGCTATTCATAGCAATTGGTTACCCGCCGTTCGCGAAAGCTTCGGTTCACATAGATTCCAAGATGTGCGCTGGATGTGCTTAAATCGTTTTTTTTTTTTGCATACGTATAAATCTTATGCGACAGTCTTTCCTTTTTATCATTTTTTGACGTGGTATAAGGAGATGTAGGCAAACAAATACGGCGCCGGCTAGTTTTTGGCTCTTGAATACGTGGTATGTAGAACATATAGTTCAACGTAGCAAAATAACACTATACAACGTAGTCACAACAAAGTTGCGTTGTCACACATACAAGTCAAAATAGCATCACGAGATTACAAAGACTTTCTTAAAGCAAGTAATGTGAAGAACGATGTCACAAACAAATTAAACACTCAGAGAACGTTGCTAATCACAATAATATCACACATACAACTTGACAATAAAAATAAAGAATTCTTCTATGAAGAATTCTTTCTTTGCGTTAATGTGCGGGTAATAACGCCAATGTCTTCCAGAAACGTTGTTATGCTATCAAAGCGAACTATACTGCATTGGTATTGTTGGCCACGACCACAGTACTTTATTCAAACTGACAGTTCTACAGCCTAATGCCGTTAATGGCGATTTAAGTCGGCGTCTTGATGTGTGATATAAGGAGTGGATGTATGCTTTCGTCAACAATGCCACAATCACATTGTGGAATTTCAGCACGGCCAACTATTTGTAAAATGTCTTTTGTTTTGGTGGTGTCCGGCTGTAAGCGATAAAAAAGTTTACAGTCACTTTAGCATATACGCTGAAGAAGACGAGGGCGAAAGCCTGCGCACTCACAAGACGTTCAGTAAATTACATGACATTCTCTTTCGAATGCGTTGTTACTTCCTATTACTTGCTTTTTCCCACCAAAGGTCGTGAATTCGAGTGCCTTAATTACCTTGGCCTTAATTAACACCGAAGGTCGTGGGTTAGACTCCCACCTAAGGTTGGGGGATGAGTTCTTTAATTAACTATATCTTAATTACCTGTGCCTCAACTAACTTCCCCTTAACACCAAAGCTCATGGGTTCGAGTACCTTAATTAAATTTGCCTTAATTGACACGAAAGGTCGTGGGTGCGACTCCCACCAAAAGTCGACGGTTCGAGTGCCTTAATTAACTTTGCCTTTATTACCACCAAAGGTCGTGCATTCAACTCCCACCAAAGGTCGTGGGGCTGAATGCCTTAATTAACTATATCTTAAATAAATGTGTCTTAAGTAACTCCTTCTTATTTGACACCAAAGGTCGTGGGATCGAGTGTCTATACTAAATTTGCCTTAATTGACACCGAGGGCGTGGGTGCGACTCCCACCAAATGTCGAGGGTTCGAGTGTCTTAATTAGCAATACCTAAATAACTGTACCTTAATTAACTTCGTCTTCACACCAAAGGTCATGGGTTCGACTTCCACCAATGCTTGTGGATTCGACCATCAGTGGTGGCGCAATGCATTTTAGTGCCATTGAATGTTGGTCCCACCAAAGGTCGAGGGTTTGACTCCCACCAAAGGTCGTGTTTGGAGTGCGTTAATTAACTTTGCCTTAACGCCAAATGTCGTGCGTTCGAGGCCTACCAACGGCCTTGGATGGGACCATCAATTTTGGTGCCATTGAATTTTGGTTGCTATAACGATGGACGTTCAATTTTTGGATAACGCCGGACAGTGGGTTTTCCGGCCCATGAGGCACTTAAGGTTTTCGCCTTAATATGAATTGCTTTATTTCTATCTAAACGTAATGGAATATTGAATTGAATAAGCGTATCGGAATTCCTGGAATGTTGGTCGAACTAGATTGGTTAATGAGGTTTACCGTTGACGTGAACGAGCCTCTCTTCCATTAGGCAGAAGGCAAAATGTTTACGCAGCGTTTTATATAGCAGCAACAGAGCGTTACTTCGTATTCTTTAAATGCACGATATTTAGGACGTGTCGGTGCCTTCACATGGTGGCGCCCACTGCTTTGCAGATGGAATTATTACGTAGACAAAATCAAGTAAACGCGCGGAATTGAACGATAGAAAAACCACCGGGATAACAGTCACACGAAAAACGCTCAATTGTAATTTGACACAAACACTGAAAAACTGGGTCACAAAAACGTCACCGGAACAATCGGCGCATCAGGAACTCACCCGGATTGACGAGCAGGGCAAAAGAAAAAAAGAGAGAGAGAGAAAAAAAAAAAACTAGACGTTAGATGGCGACGCTCACTTAGCGGTGTTTGCCCAGCGAGCGTGTGTGCTCACACGCGCGGCGTAAATTAATAATCAATTGCGGCACATCAATTCGTTAGCAAATGGCTTTCTCGTTAGTAATTAGGTTGTTATTAGCCCAGCGTACGAGCGGGTGTGCAAGGCACCTGGGCATATGCCCGCGAACGCCATGCCGCTCCACCCCTTTAATTTCGATCGGCCGCCGTCCACGCCGCGTGCTCTCTTTCGCTTACGCCTCCAACGGGCAGAGTAGCAATTAGTGGGCGAGAAATGACACCGCGCATCGCGAGAGGTGAGCAGAACGTTGTCCCCTGCGCGTGCGTGCTCGGTGACGGTAAAAGAGCGCAGCACTGCGAAAGCCGGAGCGGGTGTCAGGCGGTCAGTGGCCGAAGCTACAGTGGCCGAATTTATAGTGGCCGAAATTATACCGAAGCTTCACGTATCGAACATTCGCGTTTTCGCATTCTCGGTGACGCTAAAAATCAGAAGTATGCAACAACCACTAAAAGAGATGTGAGTTTTAGTTATCGCTAAAGAATATCCAAAAAGTTCACAAAGCGACTCGCACTTACGTTACCGTGATCACAAAATGGGAGGTTTGGCAAAGCATCCACTGGAGTTGTTTGGTATGCCACATTGTGTAAGCTCGCGTGCACAACACACAAAAACGCACGCTTAAACGCATGCATACGCACGTATGTGTGTTTGCATGTGTGTTCCCGCTGTCACATTTAGGGTTTGCCGGTGCGAAGCGTCGCACGGGAACTGCGGTTCCAACCGGTGGACTGATGTCACTCAATGCGCAAGTTAGGACAGTTACGGATGTCACTGTTAATTCGGCCTAACCCGCGCCCGTGCTCTCGCTAATCAAAGCTTACGGCAGTGTGACGGGAAAGGCGTAGTGCACGGCTAACCACAAACCATTCGCGAGCTCCGACAGCTCTGTCCGTTCGGTGTCTGATTTGCTGATTATAACGCCTTCGGCAGTGCTGTACAGTATTAATGATGAGGTATGGGGCCGCCGCAGCTGGGTGCCTGGGCGATTTATGCGTCGGCCGGCCGCTAACTGGCCTGTCAGTCGGGCTGCGTTGATTAGAGACCGCGGGGCCCCTTTGCGATGCTGCTGGCCGCGTAACTGCAGGTGTGGAAGGTGCCGCCCGGGCGTTTCGCAAGGACTGGCTGGTCGTAGTTTATCGTTATAAATTATTTTAATTGCTACGTTTATTTTGTGTACGTATGCCCGCCGAGTCGCTAAGTATGGACTCGTCAATGTGTGGCTAGTAGATAGAAGTTTTTGCCGCGTTATCCGCCAGCACATTAGGCGTCCGCCGTTTCATTGGTCGTGTTCGACAACCTTCCACGATACCGCCCTTTACAGGTGGCTTTGACTTCAGTTGTGTTCTTGTGGCTGTATTTGCCAGTAACTACTACTACTACTACTACTACTACTACTACTACTGCTACTACTACTACTACTACTACTACTACCACTAGTCGTAGTTGCAGTAGTTAGGATATCAGTTTCGAAAGCTGTACTCACTGGCTCAACTATGTATACCCTGATCTATGCAGGTCTGAATATGAGTGTTTAATGCTGCATGTTGTGAGATTTGTCGGACGATCCCACCGCTGGCATACAGTTGTAGGAGTTGTCGGACGATCTCGCCGCTGCCACCATATGTAAGGGTTGAAGGTCGTAGAGATGAACTTGGGAGGAACCAGGTGAACAGGGTTTATTTACAGTATTTACATTTTAAACAAGTGATACATTTACACAGTCTAGCGTGACTCCCAAATGGAGCCCGCAAAACGAAGCATACACCATACGAGCTCACAGCTCACGAGCACAGAGCACGACGACGAGCACCCCTAGCAACCGACAACGGCCGCTTATAAGCACTTCGTGTTCCCTAGACCCCTAGGTGAAGCAAAAACGTTCGACGTCATCGCAGCCGGCCCCCTTTTGAGGGAAGGGGGGAGGGGGCTTACACACACACGTATGCACAGCTTTCACTGCCGATTCGCAGCGTCAAATGTCAACGCAGTCGACCCGCCGCTTGACCATTATCTTGAGTCTTGAAAGGCGCGTTGGTTCCCCGAGCTGACCCCCACTGCTTGGCCGCCGGTTGTCCCTTGTCCGGCGCCACAAAATTCCAGAGCTGCCTTTCTCCTGTAGTCGCCGATTCCCCGAACGAGGCTCATGGGGGATTAACGCCGCCATAGTCAAGTTCTCCAAAGGTAGTTCATGGTTGGTTAGCGCTGTCGTTCTCGCTGGTTCTCTGAAGGGCGCCACCACCGCGCATCGATCGAAGCACATGCAGCGGGCTGAGATAGTTTTGCAGAGCAGTACCCCTGCAGGCCGACCCTAACAATGTATGTAAGATAGAAATACATCCACCAAGTGAATGATTCGCGTTTGTGAAATTTTAGCGGGCTCTATCCATCTAACATTATTCTTATCTGAAATATAACATTAATCCAGCGCTGGCACCGTTAGCACATCTTTTGCATACTACACATCTGCATTAAAAAAAATCCTCTAGGCTAAACAAGACCCAGCATGCAAGCAATGTGAGTACTTTGACTTCAACTTTAAAGAAAACAATTCCGCATAACCCATCTCACAATAAATGTCGACGTTAATGCGATTAGCACTAAACCAATGCAACGGCACACTGCATTGCTACTGCCGAAACGCATCATGTATGAGGCGTGTATGCGGCCGGGCTTCTACCTCGCGCTTCCCCACTGGACATGCTGCGCCATCCTGTGGCGGCTCTTCTATATATATATATACGGATAAGATTGCCTGAATATATCTGAGACGGGTTACGTTCCGCCGACCACCGAATACATTTCAGAGCACTATTTTATTGAATAGCGGTATGCGCCGCTGGGTATGCCAGTGGGATAGCGTGGGATGCCAGTGGGATCTATCTATCTATCTACCTCTCCGTCCGTCCGTCCGTCCGTCCGTCCGTCCGTCCGTCCGTCCGTCCGTCCGTCCGTCCGTCCGTCCGTCCGTCCGTCCGTCCGTCTGTCTGTCTGTCTGTCTGTCTGTCTGTCTGTCTGTCTGTCTGTCTGTCTGTCTGTCTGTCTGTCTGTCTGTCTGTCTGTCTGTCTGGTCTCCCGCCAATTTGGGCAACCGGGTATTACGTGGTCTAATGAGTGGAGCATCGAGATGCTGTGCAGAAGGAACCATGTTCCAAATGAGCCGTCGGACAAACACAGGCCACGGGTATATGAGATTGTAAATGTCCCGCTCATCAGTTAACTCGTTTCACGCCAACGTGCGGTATTGAGTGCGTGCCACCACTTTTGTGGCGTCCTTCAATGAACCTCTTTGAGGTCAACTTAAGTCACTGAATATGCGCCACTCGTTATGT
The DNA here is from genome assembly GCF_023375885.2 of Dermacentor andersoni. NCBI lineage: Eukaryota > Metazoa > Arthropoda > Arachnida > Ixodida > Ixodidae > Dermacentor > Dermacentor andersoni. The sequence continues at coordinate 123,655,958 of NC_092817.1, read as the reverse complement.
GCCACATTTTCTATGAATCCGTTTGACATCAACTTTGGCCACTCTGTGCGTGCTACTTTTCATTCACACACACACACACAAAAGAGAGAAATGAGAAAAAAGAAAATGGCGGTGCATCCATCTTTCAGATATGATTCGAACTTTAATGCTATTAGCAATCTGTTTCATGGTTGGCGGGTAATTGTTGACGGTATGTTTTATATAATGAATATTATGAAAGATAGCACATACCCAATAACCCAAGTTGACGTCGAAGAAGTTCATTGAAGAGCACCACGTGCCCAGAGTTACATCCCCGGTGACCGAAGTTTGCCGATGGCTTATTCTGAACCATGTTCCTGCAAAACAGCAACCCGGTGCTCCATACCCATTTGACCGTGCACTACCTATCGACCCAAGTTGGCCGACAAGAGGTTACGCGCGGACATAGACGCATAGAGGGATACCGGAAACAGGGTGTTCTAGTAGCGTAGAAAATCCTTAAAGATTTCTCTTGCACTTGGCGAAATCAAACCCACCTCACATATATTCAGACAATATTGTCTGAATATATATTCATAGATGCGTCACGCGCTGACTTTGGTGGCGCCGCCAGTGGGCAGCACGAGAGAGGAATCCGGCGTAACGCACGCCGCGTACGTGAAGCGTTTCGGCGGTGTCAGTATGCTGTGTCGCGACATTGGTTCAATAATATCGCATTACCGTCGACATTCGCCTTTTTTTGTTCACTCGCACGCAAGAAAAAAAAAAAATTCGGCAGAACCCATCTCACGATTGCTGTCGAAGGTAGTGCGCTTCGCACTGAAGCAAAATAGCGACACACAGTATTGCCATCGTCGGAAAGCCTTATGTACGAGGCGTGTACTGCAGCGGGATTGCTCTTTCGCGCTTTCCTAAGAACACTCGGTGCCATCTAGCGCCACCACCGCAAAGCCTGTGCGTGGCCTCCGAAATGCACGGCGCGCCGGTGGGTGTGAACGCTGAGAAAGGCGTCATTCGGCAACCGGGCTCCTCTCTCGCGCTTCTTTCTGGATACTCGGCGCCATCTAGCGGCACTGCGAAGAAGTCCGCGCGTGGCCTCCGAGACGAGAAGCTTGGCGCGCCGGTGCGTGCGAACGCTTAGAATCGTTCCCTCGCTTGCCGCACGCTCATTGGCACATGCTCAGTTACCCAAGTTGGCGAGATATGCATTGAAGGGCGGCACATACTCAGTGCGTTCATGACGCAGCTCGTTAAAGCGTCGGGTCGCTATCCTTGAGGAACCTTTGTTGACGTGGGCTCGATTCCGCTCAGCAATGGAGAAATTTAAGGCACATTCTTTGTGACACATACCTAGTTACCAAAGTAAGGGTCAAAGACCTTCATTCGAGGGCGGCACATACTTACCGGCACATACCCAATAACCATAGTCGGCATTAAAGAGGTTCACCGAAGGCCAACACAGACCGAGTTGCACGTAAGGAGTGCGCCAAGCCCGCGTGAAAGAGATCCCTCGAACAATGGTACTACGCAGTCCCGCATCTACTGTGACCCACGTGGGCCTGAAAATGGTTCGTTGAAGAGCGGCACGCATTTGCAGATTGCCACATGCTCAGTGATCCAAGTTGGTGCGATGTCTGGTTTCCAACCCTGTTCCCTCAGCACTGCAGCCCGATGCGCTACCCATTCGATCATGGACTAACCAGTGACCCAAGGTAGGCGGGGAAAATGCTTAAATACAAAAACACATATATACAAACGTACATACATAGATAGACAGATAAATAGCCCCCGGTAAGTGAGTACCCTAAGAATGCCAACGCCTTAAAACAACGACGTCTACGTCACCGTTTGTTTTCAGACCATGACAACACCGAAAGCACCCCTCCTCTTGCTTCTTGTTGCGCTAATTCAACACGCAATCCGAGAAATATCCCCCAGTGGACCTTCCTTTCGTAAACAATTTATCTCGCTACAACACGCACGGAGCCTTCGGGTCAAGTCGAGCCGAGCCAGTTTGGCGCCGTGGAATTCGTGCGTGTTCGCTTTATTCGCGAGCATGATCTATATAGCCTAGGTGGGGCGAGAGGTGGAGATGCCGCTTTGCTCCGGCTTTAATGACGGGTGCGCAGTCCGGGCGTATTGAGATGGATGAATTTCGGCCGTCATTGAGATGGATGGTGCTCGCCCCGGAGAACCCGCGAAAGCGATGCGTTTTAAGGCTCGCAGTCGGCGAAGGCGACCCCAGCGAGCGTGTGCGTTTCATAATGAACAGCGCGGTTTTCTCAGACGAGGCGCGTCTTTTGAATAAACTTTTTCGAGCAGGGGCTATATTTTTGTTCTTTCTCTCTTGGCGGCATTTCATCTTCCAGTGCGCAATGCAAAACAGTATAGCCCCTCCCTTCCCGTGTGGTGGCTGTTTGTGCCACCTTACTACTGCTTCATATATATGTATATATATATATATATATATATATATATAGTAGGTCCCCGCTAAAGACTAACCGGGAGGTATAGGTAATATTTTTTTCGGATGAACTACAGTCATTCACAATATTCGAAAACGGCTGATTCTAAACAATAAACGCAACATCCATTAAACTTAAGATCTAAAGTTAGATGTATAAAAACTATATAATGAATTTCAATACTACAAAGTATAGCTTCATACGCACTATTACTTCCGAAAATGTTGCTTGCCATCGCTGTACAAGCCTCTCCGCTGTCCTAACTGCTGATGCTTCCCCCATAGCTACATGGGTGAATATCGCAATCGACGGGCTGGGATTTACGTCATATCCTCTAACCACCAGTGGCACGGGCGTCGTCCGCTCAGGCGCCATACCAAGGCGGCTAATAGGAAAATAAGACGGTTGCCAGCCCCGCAGCCTCGCTGAAATTATTTCATTAGTGCGTAATAGTCGCGTATAACGAATTTAGCCAAAGGTAAATTTCGTCCCACTTGTCCTTGAAGTTAAAAGCGCGAGAAATTTCCTTATATTCTGCAAGTGGCCATTTCCGTATACGTGGGAAGAAACAAACAAAATTTTTTTCTCGGTCGGAGCCGTTGAACATAGCTAGCTAGCACCTAACTCAGCAGGACTTCTGTGCTTTGCTTTCCTGAAGCTCCGTCACAAATAGCGCCGCTTTTCATCATGAGCCGAGATGTTGTCTATGTGCTGTATTTCTGTTGTTAATTCAATCGAATTGACACTTAAAAGCCTTCCACCCAAGCTACGTTGGCGCTCCGCTTTCCTCTCTGCTGATCACTTTCTTCTTTTACATTTACAGCTAAAGATTCCTTGCAAGTTGCTACGAAATAAGGGCGTAGCCCTGTGTCTCTTGATGTCTAATGACCCTCCCCACTCGTAACTCCCGTGCGAACATCATCCCCTTGTCTGCAAGTACCGCCAGATCCGATGACAACCAAGGACTTACATCGAGCCTGCTGCTGGATTATCCAAATATCCATTGCTTTCCTTAAAAGGACAGAACGGTTTATTATTCGTAACCCAAGAAAAGATACCATAGAGAGAGAGAGATGCAAATGAGAGAAAGGCAGGGAGGTTAACCAGACTTAAAACCTCCGGTTTGCTGCCCTGCACTAGGGGAAGGGAAAGGGGAAGTAAAGACGGAAAGAAGAGCGTGACAAAAATAAAAGCGTGAGAAAAAAATATGAAAAAGGATGAAATGGGGTCATTATAGTCTTTCTAATAGGCCACTGTCACGTAGAAAAGTCAACAAAGCCTTGACCGACTTTTGCTGCGACGACAGTTCACGTCGGCATTCCAAAACTGACTGTTCTGAAAGTAAAAGATACCATAAATAAAGATTATACAGTTTGGACCCAGGTACAACACAAAATGAGTTGTGTAAGGATGTCCCTGTATCACAGTGTTGCCAAAAATTAAAAAATACAAGCGAAACAAAACTGGGTGTGCGTGTACATGTAGTAACTGTTTGACACTATACAATGGATAGCAAAAAATTAACTATACAGAATATAATTTAACAAAGAGAAAGAGGGCTGTATGAAAGTCGCATGCGTAGATAGCAAGAAAATGTGGGGATCGAACGCTCGATCATGTCGTAATCTATCCGAATCGAAGCTTAAGTAATGCTGTTAATGAAACGCTTCACAACTAACGGCGATGCGTACAATTTGGTGACGCGTTTCATTAACAGCAATTATATTAGTGACAGAACCGCATATAGTCCTCTGGTTTATGACTTCATGTCTCTGCTTGCTGAGGCTTCTCATTCCGGGCATGCCATCGTGCTGCAGTGGATTCCTGGTCATTGTGGAATAGCTGGAAACGAACAGGCTGACGCAGAAGCAAAACAGGCGCACACTGACGGAACTATTATAAAAATTCATTTTTCCCGGTATGACATTAACGCCTTGCTCCATACCTCCCTTAAAGCTTCTACGGAGCGACATTGGGACAACCCCGAACATCGACAAGAGCGCCTCCATAGACTTGACGCTGGATTACAATTCCGGTTTCCAGTTCGGTTGCGGAGAAGCCAGGAAACACTCATTCATCGATTACAGCTGGGTGTGGCATACACCCACCGATAGCTTCACAAGATTGGACAAGCACGGTACCCTGAATGTAGCGCCTGTCGCACTCTCGAGACAATAGCTCACGTACTTTGCGTGTGCCCTCAATATGCGGCCGAACGGAGAACACTCAAACCTACTGTTGACAGCTTGGACTCCCGCCCCTTTTCAGAAGAAAATCTTTTGGGCGCGTGGAGGAGTGTTCACTGTGCCCAACGTGCCATAAAATCACTTTTGAACTTTTTAAGTGAGACTGGTTTAGACGATCACCTCTAGAAGCTGTGAGACGTGCAGCCAGTGCGAAATGTGTTTGCGCAATAACTTTTTGTGATAAGATTACTTCTTGTATGGACAAGATTACTCTGACGCCTATTGCGTCTACAGTGCGCATCCGCACATTGGACAACGTGTATATAGTATCTCATTGTACCATAACATAATCACTCGCCACCTACCTTTCCCTGTATTTCCCACTTCCCCTTTCTCCAGTGAGGAGTAGCAGGCTAGAGACACGCTCTCCAGGCCGACCTCTCCTCGTTTCTCTTCATTAAAATCTACTCCTCCTCCTCTGGTGACGGCGGGTGCATGCACAAAAAAAGTACGGCACGTACCATGCCAGATTTAGGCATTCTGTACCTCTTTTGTCGCAGTGGGACATAACCATTCCGGAAGATTGGTCAAGAACGGCACACCTGCAGTGGCACGCACCTAATGGACAAATCAAAGAAGATAAAAGTTAATCCGAATAATATGTGAAATATGATTAACCATTCTATTAACATATTGGTGTGCTGTAGAGATATGTGTGCGAGCCGAGATTACGTCTTCATGTTTTATGTAAAAATCGTACATAGTGGGACATGCCCAATCTGGACGATTGGACGGCAACCCAGTGGCACAGACTTAGGGTCCTTCGTTTTCGAGTAAAACCCGACCTCTCCCCGAAGTTCGCCCTTTCGTAGGGGTTAATAATAAGTGCAGTCATTGTAAAAAACATTGAACTCTGCTCGTCTGTTGCGAGCAAATTGTCAATACATATCATATTAACATTAATGTAGAAATAAGGTCATCATCCCCACCGTCATCATCAGCCTATTTTTGTGTCCACTGCAGAACGAAGGCCTCTCCCAGCGATCTCCAAACAGAAATAAGGCATATGCCTCGTTTTCGCTCAACACTGAAGCGGAAACTGGCACATATAAAAATATATTCAGCACATACTGCAGGGCCTAGAGTGAACAAAAGTGTGTCGCATTTTTCCCCCTTTTCTTCTTTTTGTAGCCACGTTTACATGCATACCGCCATGGCTTATCGCATTGCATTTCCCGCACGTCGCATACATGTAAACGGCGGTGATGCGCTAGAAAACGACTCAACGCAGCGCTGACGTTGCTCTGCATTGCCAGCTATAGTTGTGACGTCGAGAGGACGTTGATAGTGGGACATAGTGGGACATGCCCAATCTGGACGATTGGACGACAACCCAGTGGCACAGACTTAGGGTCCTTCGTTTTCGAGTACGTTAGGTTCGAACCACGGGGGCGGATTCGTTTAGTTGCTGTTACAATAATTTTGTTGCTAGGTCGTATATTGCGAGCCTGTAAAACAGGACGACAACCAACGAGAAAAGCCGGACAAAGTTCTCTCTCTCCCCCCCGCCACCCCCCATCCCACCACACCCCTAAAATGGACACAGAAATGCTCGCAATCTATATGATAATATACGTCAACAAGGGCTTTTGTAAGCTAAGAAAAACCATCACACCTCCGACGAAATATGCCCGTGTGAACGTCTTTCTTGTGCTTCTCTTTATGAGCAAAAAAATATGTATCTACAGAGTACAAAGTAAGGAAGGGATCACGAAACCCTTCTCTGTGTGTTGAATTGTATTATTTGAAATGGTTTATTTGAAATGTAATAATAATGCCCGACAATGACGATTTGTAGAGATGAGTTCGTCACATGATTTGCGGTCAGCTCTGTCTGCCAATGCATGTTTTTGCGAGTGGTTTAGCTAGGTTAAATAGAGCGTTTTTGTAGAAATGGAGACCAATCCTTGTGTTAATCGTTTGTAAAGGTTACCAGAGAAAAAAATTGCGTATTTTGGGCTGCCCGACAACAAAACCTGCGATTTCTCCCTAGCTTTCGTGCCGGACAACAAAACATTACTCTCCGATTTCTCTCTTCAGAAATAACACCTGATTTTTACTCCCCTAATTTCAAATTATACAATACCCCAAAACGAAGGAGCGTCAACACACTGAACGGGTAAATCTAATAATGCGTTAAATATATTTCACCATTCCATTAACAGATCGGTGTGCTTGGGCATATAATGCCTGTGAGCCGGCATTATATGCCCAAGTTTTATAAAGGAAGTAATTATTTCTTTTGTTACGCAGAACCGAGCTAAATATATGTCAGCATACAAGGTTTACATGAGCCAATTCATGGGTATACCTTCATATAACTTTCATGCCTATATATCCACAAATACATTCGGCAAGCCACGGCCCGGAAAGTCTGGGAAGGTCCGCAACGGAAGATGCAAAAAAATAAAAAAAAAGACGCCGTTATTTCCGCCCCACAAGACCGTTATTTGAAAAAAACCACCTCATGAAGGGGGTGGGTGAGCAGTACATTTAATAATTAAGGTGGCCCGTATACATTTACTAGCTCGGACAAACTGCTCGCGCGCTTTCTTCCCGCAGCCACGCACGGCTTTCGCGAAACCCCAGGAGGGGCGGGGGGTGGCTCGTGCATGCGTCAGGGGCACGAAGACATATCTGTGCGCATAGCATGCGAACAGCGCGCACCCCGGGGCGTTTCTCGCGCAGAATCAAGGGTCCTCGAATAGCGTGTGCGCATGCGCAGAGAGGAGGAGCACGGCTTGACGAAGGGTGGCTTAATCACGGCCTGAGGGAGGGGATCGAGGCAGCCAGCGCGTTCCGGACAACGCGCGCGCGATGCCCGTGCAGGATTCATGAGGCACTCGCAGCCCCGAGCGCAGAAGCCCTGCAAGGTCAACACGTTGCGAGCCACACAAGTTGCGTGCATCGCTGTAGAGCTTGCGTCGGTGTAACTTGAAAAAGTCAGAGCATGGGCCCGTACCTAAAAAAATGCTCTTACGCGAGCATCGTCCGCAAGAGCCAATTCCGGCCCATCCTAATAACGGACTGATGTATTTGATCCTGATAAAATTTCCGAAGGTGGCTGGCCAACGGCAAAAAGCACTTACGAACGAAAACTTCTGTGAATTCAGCCCAATGCTCCCGCCTATACTGAAAGTCTCACTGTCTCTCAAATAGCGTTTCGTATTTCGTACAGAGTCACTTTCCATACCTGAATGCAACTGAAGTCAAGCTAATTGAGTGCCTGGACCATCTAAAGCTTTCGCTAGTCGCAGGCTGATGACAGAAGCGATAGATCGGTGTGAAGCGCCCGTTCAGTGACGCTACAGCTTTCAGAAAGCCTATAGCTGGCGCTTCATCCTCTGTCGCTGTACCTTCGCAAGTCCTACTCCAAGTGAGAAAGGTGTCGCCCTCTTCCCTGGTGACTGAAACATGCTTTCGTGACCACATACTGTTTAACCTATGGCATATGCTGTACCGCAATTCGGTCGTTCTGATCTATTGGGTCACGTCAAGAGGCTTCGGTGACGCAGTCTGTCAAGCTCGTAGACGAGGAATAAGCAATGGTATTTAAGCCCTCAGAATGCTGTTGGAAAGCGTCAGTAAGAACTGAAGCTGAGAGACAAGCCTTGAAAATAATCAGTTAAAACTCTTGCTTGGGCTAGTTGGTTCATGCTTGAAGTAGCAAAGGCAAGGCGCAGAAGACCAGGACTCAGGACCTGTCGTCTGTGTTCTTCCTGAGTCCTGGTCTTCTGCGCCTTGCCTTTACTACTTCAAAAATAATCAGTGCAAGCTTCCTGTTCCTCCGGTGGGGCACGCAGCTCCGGCCGGCGTTGGTCGTCTTCATTACAAAGTGGCTCTGACAGCCTTCCCCTGCACCGTCGACAACCATCTTTAGGATGCGAAGCGTTAACAACACATCGCCATTGTTACTATGTCTCACGCAACGTTCATCGCACACGTAACACCATATTCTGTGCGTTCGCTCGCATGACTGAACGCTGGTACGGGTGCCACCGCCCTTTGACTCCAAGATTCTCGCGTACCCGGTGCACACCAACAGCGCGGTGCAACGACCCAGAGCTTCGCGCGCTCGCAAATAGAGGGAGCCGGAGGGCGACCGGCAGGTCGCCCTCCGGCTGGGCGAGCTTGCCGGAAAGGGGTTGAAGGATTACCTCCAAGAGCGGGCGGGGTGCGGCGACGACGTTAATCTGGACGTGCCGCGACCGGTCGAGAGCGAATTCGGCGTATCTCTTCTTCAGCCCTTCCTCTATAACGCTTTATCACGCAAGCCGCTCCCTCGTCACCCTTCCTTATCCCCTTCATCGTCACTCTCTCGACCTCGCCGTCCCTAATTAATATTGCAAAAGGAGGCGCGCCTTCGAAGGAAAGCGACAGCTCCCTGCTTTACCCGTTCGAGAGCAGTCGGCGACTACCGCTGGATGCTGCTGCTGTTTCTGTGTTAGTTTGCAGCTTTCGCTCTTAGCTCCTGGCGCTCTTCACTTGCATGCAGGACGAGTACCTTTTGATGTTGATGCTCACTAGCAGCCGGCCACGGTGTTTTCTCGCGACGTTGCCTGCTCAAGAAAACGGCCGTACCCTCCTGGTGTTCCCCGTGTTTTTCTAATGCATGCTTACTTGCAAAAGGAGGAAGCAAGAAGCTCGCTTGTTTTGTCTGGGAGCGGCGCTTGCGCTGTCGCGTATGCAGCATGTGTCACATGATCTTCGAAAGCCCTATCCTTCTTTCGCTAAGGCTGCAGCTATTCGACTAACTACTTTGATTTCTCTCGGCGTCTGTTACATGGGCCGTGAGAAAGGCGTCGTCGTGGGAGATGCTGAAAGACACCTGTCGCTGAATGGCGTATCGCTTTTCTTAAATGTGTCTAATAAGAAAGTCTTTCTTTACCCAACTGTCAAAAGAGCGAGAGAGAAATAAACACAACAGGTACATTCCATGTTATTGTTCGTTATTTTCAGAGAGGGAAAGTTATCCAACGTTTACTGCGTAATAACTTCGCATACGGCGATGAGAAGTAGGCGCAAAAGCATGATGTCCTACACTAGCTACAACATCAGCATCCATACCTCGTTTCGAGCTTTTCTTTCCTTTGATCTTTTAAATCATTCTTATGCTGTTCTTCGTGGGCGGTAATCATTATTTTCACAGTTAGAATCATCGCGCTTAAACGCCACGGTTAAGGATAGTATTAAGCACTACAATATAAAAAAAAGAAATAAATAAAAAGCTAATGTGAAAGAACCAATAAATAGCAATTGGAGCAAAGTATATCCGATTTGGCTGCTCATCCTGCTGCCGTTGAGTGTCTTGTAGAATCTTTCGACTCATCCGAAAACGTTGCGAATCTGCCGAGTATTATTAGCAGATCCGTGGAAGATCAAGTTGCCACTGTGAATTCCCGCTTATGCCAGCTCGAGGACAGATCACGTCGGGACAACCTTATTTTCCACGGCCTCGCAGACAATGCATTCGAAACGTGGACACAATTTGAACAGCAGGTACGCGACGTCCTTTATAGAACTTTAACCTTAATTCCTCTGATGAAGGTATCTCCCGTGGTACGCCCCCCCCCCCCCCCCCCCCCTAAAAAAAACGCCCCGTTGTTAAATTTGTTTCGTCCAAACCACGGAACAATATAATTTGTCGACGTTGCGAATTCGATGTCTCAAGCCTGTCGATTGGTGAAAAATTTTGCCGGGCTATGGGACGTCAGGGGAGTAAAAGGCTGCGTGAATTCAGAGAAGCTAGGGGCTAGCAAGCAATTCACGATCTGTTTCACTAAACTGTACATCAACACGAAGTGCTGTGTATACGGTCGCACTGCCCGTCAAGTCCGTGAAATGGATCCTTCCGATCACAGAGTTTGATGCAATTACTAGAGGGAACTGCGACGCTAGTGCCTACTGGAGCTGCCAGCCAGCGTGGAAATTATGGGTAGTGCGTGGATTTGCCAAAAGTTCGTCCTTCTGGCTTTAAATGAGTTCGGGACTTTGCAAAGTGATCCTTTTTAAGAAAGCACTGCGTTATAAATAATTAAATAAATGTTACTAAAATTGTCCGACGGCAGGATTCGAGCACAGGACCTCTAGCACAGAAGCCCGATATTCAACCCATTACGTCACGGATGCACTGACAAGCGGGACCACTGCAATTATCCGTGATTATGCGCGCTTGCGCCGTCTTATTACCCTCTGCATTAAAAAAAATAAAGTATATAGTGCTTTGAAATTTAGGCCAATTTAGGCCCAGATAAAGCGTAATTAACGAAGCCACAAGAACGTCTGAAGCCCCAAGCACGAATATCAGACAAATCAATGTATTGTCACTCCCATGGTGGCTGGGCGATCACAGCGGTAGAGTACCCTCCAGCAATTGCAGGAAACTCTATGCTTCCGATAGCCCATCCACTAACAGTACAAATATGTCTGCTTCCGATACTAGTAGTTCATGCATGCCACAGTTATAGTTAGCCCAAATTACAAAAAAAAAGAGAAAGTAAAGAAAAAAGGGAAATGAAACAGTTTGGCGTCCGTCATGTATCGGAGCATACGCAGCGTACGCAATAAACGTGACCACTGGCGGTCCGTAGTTATTTACGCATGTTTGGCCAATATTGTCGTGCTCAATGATACGTAACTTTGAAGTAAATTCACCCATCGCGAAATATTGCCATGTCAGAGCAATTACAACTTTTTTTTTTAACGATATGATCGCGAAGTTCTGGTGCTGTGCTGATAGCTGTCCGTGACGGGCTTATCTGTAGCAACACAGCGCTTTCATTACCTCTTCAATGAGTATGCATGCATATACGTGCCTGGAACAGGGACTTCATATTTTTGCTTTTGTTGCCACTCACCCAAATAATATAACACATTTTGCTCAGACTTTCGCGATGTGTTCAGCGGTCTGACCGTAAGATTTCGCTCGTGTCAATTTCTATTCAACTCTAGCTGACTTCATCGACTCTAGTATTAATTGGTGTGCTGATTTTCCTTCAGGAGTTGGTAGTTACTCAGAGTACTTGCCTTTCGTCATAATTTCTTTGGACTTCAACTTAACGCAGCTTGCCCTTAAACCAACTCGGTCGCACAGCACATTTTGTTAACATTTTGGATTTCATCTTCGCTACGGCACCCCACCTCGTTGTCCACAATCACTTACTTGCCAGGTCTAAGTGACCATTGCATAATGCAGTTTGACTTACGCATTTCTGTTCCTTCTGTTATATCACCAAAACAACTGCGCGACTATAAAAATGCTGACTTTGATTCTATTAACAGGGTTCTAGAATTTCTCATCACTGACTACTTTCCGAACGCACACTAAAGAACAGTCGAACAAAATTGGCGCTTGTTCAAGTGAAGTGCTTCCGCTAATTAACCGATACATCCCACTTAGAGAAATCACCTCTAACGCGCAAGCACCGTGGATCCACGCACGTCTTAAATGTGTTCCAAATAAAAAGAAGATACTTTCCTGGTGCACCACACCCGCCGTGGTTGCTCAGTGGCTATGGTGTTGGGCTTCTGAGCACGAGGTCGCGGGATCGAATCCCGGCCACGGCAACCGCATTTCAATGGGGGCGGAATGCGAAAACACCCATGTACTTAGATTTAGGTGCAGGTTAAGAACCCCAGGTAGTCAAAATTTCCGGAGTCCGGATCCGGATCCACGCCGGATTTCCGGATCCACGGAGGAGGAGTCCTCCACTACGGCGTGCCTCATAATCAGAAAGTGGTTTTGGCACGCATAACCCCAGAATTTATTTATTATTTTTTTTCGTGCACCACGACAGCCAGTCAGGCAGACCGTTGGCGCGCCTACATCTTTGCTGACCGCGAACGGAAGCAGGAAATCGCACGTACTAAGAGCGAATCTTATCACGTGAACCTGCCTTCAGTTTTTTCTTGATAACCCGCGAAATGTTTACAATATAGTCAGCTACAAGAAGTCGCTTCGATTAAATTATGTGATGGAAATGTCGTTTCTACACTCCCACGATGACTGCAGCCGAAGTACGAAAACGATGCATTCGTGTCATTATTTTCTCCTACATCATACTTACCTTTCTAGAGTTAACTAACTTAGGTTCACTTTTGTAGCGTGACCTTCAGTGACCGGCCCTACTGTGTGTGATCTGTACTGTGTTCTACTTTAGTCTTTAGATTTGTCCTGTTGCTCTTCCTTTCCTCTTTCCTTCCCTCCTTCCTATCTCCCATCTCTGTGTTGCTGTCACCGCCCATCAGAAGAGTAGGCAGGCGTTGTGCCCCTTCCGGTGGCAGTTGCCAGCCTGCTCCTCGCTTTCCCTTTCCTGTTAACTGCGTATATGTGTTCAAAACAAATAATAATAACCTCCTACACCACCCACAGCTTACGGTGGCATCTCGGTAGCCGATTTCATTCCTGCAAATTCTGTTTCTTTTGATGCTGTTGGTATTGCTTGTTTGGTAACAAGTCTAAAGATCTCTTCCTGCGTTGGCATTGATCATATCAATTCTATGTTTCTTAAAAACGCACTGATGCATTCTACTTTAATACTGTCACGCCATTTTTTAAATCAGTTACTACAGTCTTGCACGTTGCCAAATAATCGGAAAGCAAGGAATGTGTTCCCACTGCATAAATCAGGTACGACAGACTCTCCATTTAACTACAGGCCCATATCAGTAACTGGCGTGCCCTGTAAGCTCTTGCAACGTGTCGTTTACTCGCATCCTATTGATTTTCTTGAATCAAACTCGTTTTTCACCAGCTGTCAGCGTGGCTTTAGGATATTTTTTTTTCATGTGACACTCGGCATCTGGTATTAACTAATGATTTATTCAGTGTCACAGACAATGGACTAACGAAAGATTGTATGTTCTTTGATTTCGCGAAGGCCTTTTGATTTAGAGTCTCACAAATTGCTCTCCCCTAAGTTGAGTAAACTTAATCTCGATACTAATATCCTGCGCTGGATTGAATGCTTCATTTCTAATCACTTCCAATAAGTAAATAACTATCTGCTAACGGGCATGGCTCTACCATCGCTTTTGGAGTACATCAGCTAGGGTTCTGTCTTGGGTCCACAATTGTAAGTTAATTTTTTATCAACAACCTCCCCATGCGTGCTTTTCTTGTCCTTTCTAAAATTTTATTTTTTGCGACAGCAAGTAAGTAACACTCCAATCGAATTTTCGCAGTCGGCATTGCCGTCGGCGTCGGCGTGGTGGTCCGCATGGATGATTCAATGCGATTGACGGGCTGCCCAGGCGGCGCTGCGAAAACGTCGGCTACTAAAACAGAGCCCTCCATATGTCGCGCTAATCGGTTTCGGGTAAGTACAAAAACGCGAGGTCCTGCTGGTGAATGCATGACGCCGCGGTATATCTGCTAGCCTGAGCTGCGCTGTGGCGGTGGAATTTTGGAGAATTGCGTGCATCGGAGGCTTTGTAGCGTGCCGTCCTTCGCCAAGGGAGCAAAGCGCCGTGCCGAATGCGTGCGCATGCGCACGAGAGGTCGCTGCAAACGCCGTTTGAAAATGCCTCCCGGTTTCGTACATGCACCGCTCAAGTCGCGCTACGTCGAGCTGCAACGGCACACTGGATTGTTGCGGTACGCGTCTATTCGCATGAGCGTGGTCGCGCAACTCGGAACCGTGGCCCGTAAACAATTAAATGATTAACTAAGGAAAGTAACATGAGCTGCTAGCGTTAGCACTGGGACTGAGCTTGACCCGTTCTGGTATGCGTTGACGCCAAGACTGCGGGCCACATGCTGCTTGCGCCGCAAAAGCGCATTTCCGGACACGGCCATCGGTAAACACCACGAGTGAGCGTGCAAAGAACGTTGCCGCAGGGATAGCTTCGTTTGTTGTCCTTCATTTGTTTACAGTAGAATATGCTGTGACAACGGCTGTTTATACACCGCCTTTTACGTACTGTTCCCGAACTTAGTGCGGTAACCGACTCTCTGTACCACGTCAGTCGATCGATTTTCTTTCGCTTGTCCTGTAGCTCGCGGCAACGTGTTCTGAAACAGTTTAATCAGTTCTATAAATCATTGATTAATTACGTGAGCAGCTTCACGATCATGAATTCTTTTAAGTTCTGTAGATTCCTGAGAACGACAGTTTTCTAACAACAACAACAAAATTGCAGCAAAACCCACCTCACGATAACTGTCCACGGTAATGCGTTAGCAATGAATCGATACAGGGTGTCCCTTAACGTTAGCCAAGCTCCTAAAAATTAGACGAAAAATGTAAGTGAACGCAACCAACAGTATTCTGTTGGCAGTGACGTACCGCACCAGAAGGACTTTTTTTTCACAATTGAACTATCGATAATAGGATTAAATTAATTAAAGAGCTTTTTAACAGCCAAACTGAAGGCGCAAATTTTTATAGAAAAGTAATAATTGTGTTTTAAAACACTCGATTCAGTTGTTTTCAGAGTGCTATGTCTCGCGTAATTAGTTTTTTTCCCGCGTTATAAAAAAAACGCGCGAGATATGAAAATAGCCGCATGGTTGCTCGTCCATGCTCTGCGATGCCAGCGGTCCCAGGCGTTCCTGGGAAGAATTAATTAACTCTGCTCAATGCCCGGCTCGGTTGTCACGTGAAAGTGGCGAGGCATCGGTAATAGCGTTGGTCACCGTGAACTGTGAGCTGCCTTTTCCGCGTGAAGCGCCAAGTGAATGCAGTGGACAGCGGCTTTGAGGAGGAGGACAAAGACATCGAGCGAAGCTAATTCTTCCGAGTAACTCCTGGGACCACTGGTGTCGCGGCGCACGGACGTGCAATCATGCGGCTATTTTCATATCTCGCGCGTTTTCTTTATAACGCGGGAAAAAGTAATCACGCGAGACATAGCACACCGCGAAAACAATAACGGCACCGGGTGTTTTAAAACACGATTATTACTTTTCTATCAAAATTCGCGCCTTCAGTGGGCGGCGAGAGCTCCGTCGAAGAATGTCTCCACCCTGTATACGGAGCGGCGGGGCGAGGAGGACATCGGGTCCCCCTATTCAAGACTTCCAGCCTGTCAGTCGCATGCTAGGATATAGATGTTCCATTATTGAAATGTCAAAGTTGCTCTGAACAGGTTTTACGGTCTTGATTGAATGCTTCATCAAAACTTTTAATAATTGCAGCTTGCGACAAACAGCCACGAAAAATTTCATTAACAGCCTATACGCCTTTACCTTACATTTTCCGAGTCAAGTAGGAGGAGGAGGAGGAGGAGGAAAGAAAGAGAGAAGGCAGGGATGTTAACCAGAAGTGAGTCTGGCTGGCTACCCTACACAGGGGGAAGGGAAAGGGAAATAGACAGATGAGATGTAGAAGGGGGGGAAGGATAGACGTGGTGAGTTCGCGCACGCTCGCGGAGGGAAAAAGTGCAAAACAATATTAGGGCTCACAGCATGAAAGGGATGTAATTTCAATAGCGCCGGTGGTCCATTGGCCTACATTTACGGGCAGCGTATAGAAGTTTGCGCGATGCCACTAAAGACCCTACACAGCGTACAAAATCTTTCAAGGGCATCGCAAAGTTTGGCGCTTCAAAGCTTTATGCGGACAAAAATTCCCCCATTAATATTCACCGACTAAGCCTGACGTCGTCACTCGATTGAATGCAATATTAATAATGCAGACGCTGGAGGCGCATTCACACCGTCGTTGCCGCCGCCGGCGCTGTAGTGCTATCTCATCCACAGCGCAGGCGCGGATGGCGCGCGAATGATTACAATGTCTCCTGAAGCGTTCAGTGCGTTTCACTGCGAGAACGACAAAGCGAAGAGGACGCACCGTCAACGCTACGCTACGCTCAATCGCCTCGGTGGTGAGGCAAGCCGAGCAAGTACTTTGTTCTGCCTTCTGCTGCAGGGATAAGCGCGCGCGCAATACAATAACACTAGCGCTACTGCGGAGATGTTGTATGTTCTTGTCAGAGCAGTATATGTCGAACTAGCATCATGTAATGTATGTAACTGGACACTGTCTAATGTCGACGGTTTCCTGTCGGTCTCGTTTCGCGAAGCGCCGAGGTGCAACGCCGGCAGAGACCCCTTGCGGCGCTCATGACGCCAGCGTTCTGAGACGCCTGGTCGCCAGGGTGCTGTTCCTTCTGCAACAGCAGGCTTTGTTTTGCGTACTGCGTCCCTCAAACGTAACCTGTCGCCACCTCGTACGGTTAGAAGTTTCGAACACCGTCCGAGTAGCTCAAGCACAACGCTAAATTTTGCTACCGCTGTCAATGATTTGCCCTTCAGGCGAAACGACCAGTATTATTTTTTTTTTCAATACAATTTTTCGCCGACGCCTGCATATTTTATCGCGTCATCGCTAACACATCTGGTCATGCCGCCCTGCAATCCGGCCTTAACGTCATAGCTTCTTGCTGTTCCGATTGGTTAAGGACCCCTAAGAGTAATAAATGTAAAAGCATATGCGTGCCTCTCGGGCTTTCTCTTGCGCCTACGCTCTCAATAACACACTATTAGCCTCTGTAACATCTTGCAAATATATTGACATAGATATTGCTAGCAATCTCATGTGCATTTCGAATGCATATCCAAGAACGCTAGCAGCACGCTCGGTTTTATGCGCCGAAAGTTTTCCAGTGCGGCTGTTCTTGTTAAGTAAAAGCTTTGTAAAGCTTTTGGTACGTCGCAAGCTCGAACGTGCCTGCTTGGTTTAACGCCCTGGTCAAACAAATATAACGAAACTTCTACAATTTCTTCAGAACAGAGCCGCCCGTTTCATTTTATCAAGTGACACCCTTCATGCAAGCGTATCATCAGTAAAACTGACTCTTGGATTGCCGGACCTTGTGTTACGTCGTAGGTTACGTGATTATGCCTCTTTCACAATACTTACAATACAGTACAAACGTGTTTAGTTTGCAAGAAAAATACAAACATTCCCTGCGGGACGCAAAGACAAACGACGAAAAAACCTGACGAGGTCTTGACCCCCTGATCAATAATACAGTCTGCAACAGCTGACACGATATAATATACATCTCATCAAGTACATAGCGTATGTTTCTTTCTTTTTTCTTTCTTTTTTCCATGTGATCGCATGAGTATTTTTTTATACATGTGCATTCAGCATGTTCTACATAAAATATACATCGAAAAACATACATTGGAATAGACTCAAACAATTTTGTTGAATTACTGTAATTTCCAGCAAAAATTGAACCAGAAAAAATTCAACTAGAAACATACAAACACAATTTGACAACTTTTACGGATTGACTAAGAGGTTAGTAGTGAGAAAGAATCATTGATAATGTCGTTTGAGTTACTTGGTCTGTAATGTAAAGTCAATATTCAACTCACGGAGGTCTAATGATAGCACTATCTTATATTTAATGGCTTGCTTGCCATTGTTTGTGCATATATCTTTAGTTTTCCGGCTAGAGCTTCTGAAGCCATGTTTTGTGGATACACTGCTTGAGAAGGCATCCTGTAAATTGTGTTTTTATTCATGTGTTGCATCAGCTTTAGCCCATATATTTTTTAACAAATAGTATTTTATGTTTTAGAGGAGGAGGAGGAAAAACTTTATTTGCTCTAATTGGTTAGAAATTAGCGGTGGCAGATGCGGTCGGCCGTCTTCACGGTCTTCTTCCCCATCTGCGCAGGGTCGACGCCCCTATTCCAGGGCACCACTGAGGGTGGCTACTCGGCGAGCGTGCCTTACTAGTCCATGCTGGACTTTCGGGTCGCTGCTGGAGAGCACCCTCTCCCACTGCTCCGCACTCGGGTCTTTTATTTGAAGGAATTGTTGATTCTGAACGCATTCCCATGTAATGTGATATAAGGTGGGCTTGGCGCCGCACCAGGGGCAAATGTCTCTATATTGGGTGGGAAACATCTTGCTTAGTGTGTTTAGGTTTGGATATGTTCCTGTTTGCAGCCTCCTCCAAGAGGTTGCTTCATGCTGATTTAGGCTGTTGTGGGGTGGAGGGTATTTGATTCGGACCCCCTTATAGTAATTCAAAATGTCTGAGTAGCTTGGGTTGACTGGTATGGGTTCCTCAGGGTCGGTGCTTGTGGCCGCTCGGTTTGTGTGCTCTCGAGCTGCCTTGTCCGCCCTTAGGTTCCCTTCTATTCCAGCGTGTCCCGGTACCCAGAAAATTGTATGCCTGACTTTGTTGTTAGCCCTGCAGGAGCGGAGGATGTGAAGCGCTCTGCGTCCTATTCTGCCGTTCATGTAATTCCGACACGTAGTTTGCGAGTCGGTGAGTATTGTTAAAGACCTTTCGGATCGGTAGCCCTCCACTGCCGCTAGAGCTACGGCTATTTCCTCAGCTTCCGTTACCGAGCAGTCCTGCATTGACGCGCTGCTGATCTCTTTGTAGTCCTGGCTTATTACTATCGCAGCTGTCTTTACTATGTTTGTGCCTCTTTGCTTGGCGTATACTGCAGCATCTGTGTATACTGTTGTGTTTTTTGTGGCCAGGTACTTTTCGACGTATTTCGCCCTTGCGTCCCTTCGCGCCGTGTGGAGGTTTGGGTCCATGTTTTTGGGTAGGGGGCTAACAGTGTATGTTTTCCGATATTCATCAGGAATCCCCTCCGTTCTTTGGGTTTCTTTGATTGATTCCGCGAAGCCTAGCCTTATTAGCAGTTCCCTTCCCGTTTTGGTCTGCTGGAGTCTCATGAGCTGTGCGATACTTTGGGCTTCTTTTAGTTCTTCGAAGGTGTTGCTTAAACCAAGTGCCATTAGTTTCTCTGTCGATGTATTGTTCGGCAGGTGAAGTGCTGTTTTGTACGCTTTGCGTAAAATTGTGTCCGCTTCTTGTATTTCCTGTTTGGTGCAGTTGAAGTACGGGAGTGAGTATGCGACCCTGCTGACCACTAGGTTGCCAACCAGCTTAAATGTGTCTCCTTCTTTCATCCCATATCTCTTTTGTGACACCCGCGTGATCATGCGTGCTATTTGGGTTGTTGACTGCTTGAGTGTTTTCAGCGTGTGGGTGCAGCGCTGGTTGGATTGCACCCACATTCCAAGGATCCTGATTTGTTGGCTATCGGGTATCGGCTGCCCCTTTAGCCATATGTTAAGGCTTTCTTTGCTTTTCTTGCCCCGTGTAATTCTCAGAAGCTCGGATTTCTCCGTGGAGCACTCAAGGCCTCTTTCCCCGACGTATTCTTCCACGCAAGTGGCTGCTTCTTGCAGATAGCTTTCTTTTTGGCACAGCGAGCCTTTAGTGGCCCAGATGGTGATGTCATCTGCATAAATGGCGTGTTTTATGCCTTCGATTTTGCTTAGTTTATGCCCTAGATAAAAAGTCTCAATTATAAAATTGTAGAGCAACGTGAAAATTTCCCAGTACAGCTATCTGTGGCTCAATATGTGCTACATAATGTGTTTTTAGAGCATGAAAGAAGCCTGAGAATCTCGCAAAGTGCCTTGAGTATGTTTCTGTGTGACAGCGCCTGTGTTGTGTTCTTCCTTCAGTCCTCGTCCTTTGCGCTGTACTAACAGTCGACCTCGAGTGGCCATTCCCGTGGCAGTCTTGCATGTATTGAGTGCTTGCCCTGTATAGGCATGCGTGTTTCCAGTAAGCAAAAAATACTGAAGGAGCCCAACGTGATGTATTTCAGGACAAGTGTATGGTGTAAATTACTATGTGACAATAAAATAAACTGAAACAAGACTTCACAGTAGAGGTATGCAGGTGTGTGCATCAGCATAATGACGAAAACCTCATGCAAGTTTAGAAAAATATTCATTAAGTTAGTTTCTGTCATTCTTCTCTGTCACATTATTATTGCAAAAATGTGCTCTCTAGTATTGCACGATTAAAAACACAGTTCAAACACATCATTTGCTGGAACCTCGACATTCATAGCAACATAGAGAGGAATGGTTAAAAATTTGCTTTGCCTCTCTGACCTTCATTTTAGGTCTTTCTCATGTTTGCTAAGCTTCTTAAACTATCATAGACCCCTTCCAGGGTTTACAGGCAGCTTGAGCACATTGTGCCAGATTGTGGAGAAGCTGCAGAGGTCACAGTGTGTATAATGGTGTGCGGTAAATGCAAGTTTATTGCAAGATGCATTATGCTCAGTACCAATTATATTAAGTTATAATTTTCGCAAAAATCTCTGTTTTCCAGATATATATCAATGTGTCTCCAAAGAACTGCACTTTTTAAAAGAGTTGCTCATTCTCTGTCTACTGTTCGGTGTTGTTAAATGCATGTATGTTGGACAGCATAGTGCTTGGCCTTCAGCTGAAGGTAGTAGTGTAGGTAGTAGGTAGTAGTGTAGAAAGTGGTAGCAGTAGTAGCTTTATGCATGTGCATAAAGCTGCAGTAAGCCAAATGTGAAAAGATAAGGGCTAATACGATACAGCCATGTAGCAAAATTTACACAAGCAAACTGTTTGATGCAATCCCTAGGAAACTAAGCAAAAATATAAGAATGTGCTTATATGATAAACAGTACCTATGTTTCAGGCGCATGGCCTTCTACCGCCATATTCCATAACAGTTCATTATTTAACACTTTAAAACTACTTGCCCTGTTTATGTCTAACTGCTCTAAATTCGAAAATTTTCATTGATTGCACTATGAAGGTTTTGGCCGTGGCTTAAGTTACTGCTAGAATTAAATTTACAGTTGTGGCCGTCCTATGTGTGATAACAAAAAGCCATTTTGGAACCAGGTGACTGTTATGCAGTATGCTAAGTGTGCGTATTAGAACAGCCACTTATATTTTCATTGTAACCATGTATAAAGTATGTATGTACACATCTCGAAGCCATAGACTGTGTACTGTTAATTGGAGGTGTTATTGTGTGGAGTAGGTTTTTTTGTAAGCATTGTCTAGAATTTGCACTACATTAAGGTGTAGTGAAGCCAAGCGAAAAATATTGACAAAATGGCTAAAGTACATTCTTAAGAGTATTAAGCGCACTTAGATGACTTTACAGCATGTAGTAAAACAAGAATGGGAACTGAAGTGCTTAATTTTTGTTCATTATTACCATATGGCACCAACATGCAATGAAGACAAAAGAGGAAGAGAAGTGCACTAAAGGGCAACTCGCTCCTGATGGGAGCTGCATTCACATCTACATGATGCATGCAATCTTTGAGTTATAGCAGCAGCTAACCACCTGTTCACATTGTTGCACATTTGTATTGTTTATGTACTAAGTCTGGCCCTGGAAGTGTTAAGCAGTGCCACTTTTGGCATTGGTGCTGCATGCAAGACATCCTTCTAACCACAGGTGTTATGTATTATGTAAACCTAAGTTCTTTTAAATTCATGTAACCCACAAAAGTTCCATTTGAAAGGATGTGCCATATTTGCCACCATTGCCATGAGTAGCATTGGCTGACAGTCACAGGGCGAGACGTTAACCTTGCTCAGCTATTATGCAAAACTATTTTACATACAAATGTGGTAATTAGTATACATGCCGAAAGCCTCACAGAATAAAATTTTTTATTCGCATCTTACAACGATTGTTATTTTGCTTTAACTCAGGAGGCCTTTCTACCTGCGTTGCATCCTGTGGCTGGACCACTCCCACGATCTCGGCAGAATCGTTACACAGGTGTGTTCTTTTGTGATTCTCAGTACTGATATTTTCTAGTTTACGTTCAATGTAAATGCACAGATCAAATGAAAAACAGGTTAAAAGATGAGCTCACAGGCACTGTATCCAAATGTTTGTTAGGAAGGAAAATCTTTTTTACAAGTTGTCGTTATAGCAACACAAGAGAGTCTGCACATCACACCACCAGTACCTAGCAAGCAACAGCATTATACCGTAGAAGCCAGAACATCAGGCGAAAACCTGTACTAAACTAGGGACTGTATTAAGACCTTTTCGAGGCTTAAACTATTTCTTGGGTTACTCTGTCTAATTGCTTGAACTGAACTGACGTGTCCTGCAAAACAATTTGCATTTGCATTTGATACAATCTGCAGCAAAATATGAACAAAGGGCTGCAATACTCTAAGGGCCTACTATTGAAGTTGCAACCAGTCTTCCCAGTGTACTGCAGCCTCAGGAACATGAAATGTGGTACACTGTACCACATGCACACACAACAAATTTTAATCCATGGGCATCTGTACACTGTGCTTGTGCAGGACTGCGCAACTGGCTGTTTATTCGTGACTGAAACAGCTACGTACATCAAGACTGTATTGGGAAGCCACCATCTTTTTCAGTCAGTGTAACAGTCCATAAACATATGGATTTCCATGAGCATTTTGTCTGCCACACTTTTCTTTGTCGTTTTTTTTGCACTCCAGCTTTGATGGCTGCAAGACACTTCAGGCTGGCTGAAGAGACAGTGGTAGCCTAGTAGGTGGCCTCACAAAGTTGTTATTTTGATTTTTAAGAGCCGACTTGCTTTGGACAATGCTGAATAACACATCAAAAGGCACGGGATTATTGACAAGGTTAGAATGACTTTGAAAGAAGTTTAAGGCTTCTTTTAAACTCTGATCTGTCTGCTGAGACCAAATCATGTCAGCTTTTAATGAAGCAATGTTCAGGTTGGAAAGCTGCAAGGCTGTGTGGGTACTCAAACACCATCATTGCTTCATATAGCTGAAGTTGCTGTGACATCAAGGCAGAAGGAAATGACATGGCAAAGGAAAGGTTGGTCGACAAAGGACTCATTGGCAATTATGTAGGTTCAAGGGCTATTGCACTGAGTAAGAAAATGTGTTCCTGATACAGCGTGAACAGTGTTAATGCTGAAGAACAAACTGACACCATCTCCCCAGTCCTACACAAGCACGTGCATAGAAAGGGATGCCTGTTGGCCTTGAGGGCCACCACTGGAGGGATCACCTGCTATCGCTATGACATAGAATGTGACATCAGATGACTATAGTTCACACCTTTGCTGCAGCTCGCTGGCTGGGCAATTGAAGCCTTGATTGTAAGGATGAAAAGTTTCAATCACAAGGTGGCAATTTAGTTGCCAACTCTTACAGCATGGTTCACTACTCAGTGCTGCAGTGCTGGACGTATTTGACCAAGCCTGGTGCGAGTTCTCATGAGTACCCATGTTCAAGCTGCCGCTAGATACTTAGTTGATAAAGTCACTGAAAATGAAATTTGGTCTTCGAAAGAGTCATGAAAACGATGCACACAAGGCTTGTAGCGTGCTTACTTGGTATGGCCTCAGTCAAGACACCCTGTGTAGAGATGCTGGCAAAAGTGCAGCAGAAGTGTGGATTGAGGAGACAAAAATATAAGCTGTTCAAGTTCCACATATAACAAACTGATAATAAATCGCCGTTCAGCAAGAACTCCGGCAAAAGGGGCAAGCTGCACTCCCCACAACGAATGCTATAAAAACAGTACTGTTATTGCAGCAAAATTGCCTATAGCTCTTTTGATAGCTTGATAGCTGGTAGCTACTTCATGGTAGCACTTGATAGCTGGTATCACACAATGTTTTCTATGCCACGGAAATATTCCAGCACGTGGGGGCCACAATTCTCCTAGAGGCCAATACAGACACAGGTTGCCAGCAAGCATGGACTAAAGATTTTTCCGTTTGCATTGATGTAGTCTACCACATTTTGTTTTCTTGGGTGCACAGTCACACTGGGGTAACAGTTTTCTGTCTGAATATTCATCGCAGGGAGCACTGCAGCCAGCTAAAGCAAGTTTTTTGTTCACACCTTGCCACAGATGTGGCAAGATGTAGACTTGACCCATTTTTCTAGGCACATTTGTTGGGTTCAAGAAAGAACACAGAGTAGCTTAAGAACTTTATTCCTTCTAGATTTAAGGCGTGGGGCCAGGTATTAACCATTGTTTTAAGAATTTTCCCAAACCGGGAAAGATTCTTTCTTGAAAGTCTTCTCATATCAGCTTGATACAGTCCCTGGCTTAGTATGGGTGCATGTGCTGTGGCTTTGTCTTAGTCTGTTTAAAAGGTCGTTTTCCTTTTGAGTGTTCCAGTCGCAAAGAAATCACAAATATATTTTGATTTCAGGAACCCTTGTGACATTACATAATTCCTTTACATGTTGCAACCAAGCTTATTTTTTAAACACATGCCTTTCTTTCAACATGAAAAAAACATCTTAGATGAAACAAGGCAAAAATGGCTGCTTATGCATTTGTACGATATTCCAACTGAGAGGGGTGAAAAGTAATAAAATGTTCTACTTTCATAATTTTTCTACCATGTGTACAACATTTCTTAATAGGCATGAAGCAAGTTCACTTTGATCACTAGCCTATTACAGAAACAAAAAATGACAAACTGAGCTTTTAAGGGGGCCCTCAGAAGGGCCCAGTCCGTGCGTCTTCTTTTCTAGCGCCATGGCTGTGAGCGCAGCTGAGCACATCTGCAGCCTGCACACCCTGTTCTAGAGGTGATCTGCTGCGTGTGGAAAGACTAGACGTGCTGATATGGCGTGGTATTATGTGCACAGTCTTCCCACGTGTTTAGTACACGGGGTTGCATAATCTGTAGTTTCAGAGATGCATTGAAGTTTGATACAGACAAAGCATTCACCTCCACTGCCAGCACTTTTCATGATGGTATCGTTCCATTGTGTGTGGCAGTATCAAAGAGGACAGGGTGGATGCGAAAGCAAGGCTGGGTTTGCTTCATGCTACCTATGTGAAGGTATCGTTAACACACCGTGAAACCGTATCTTTGGTCGCTGACTCTCAAATTCAAAATTTTTTTCTCATTCAGATTTGTGTTTTCTGACTGCGGCCCTTTCCGTGGGAAAACAATCCATTTGCAAATGTACTTATTTGACTAAACGGTCGACTCTGAGTACAACAAACCAAATTGCTGATTTTAGTGCATTCGTTATGTTGGGGTTCCTTTGTATATGACTCCAGAAAAAGCCGACCATTGTCTGCTCACACTCCGCCGCGCCCGCCCATATAGGAATAAACTTAATTTTGGTTGGCCACGATGCTTATTGGTGTAGTAGCTGTCGTGTGTCCACCCATACACATTTTGTTGGCTTCCCGAAAACCTCAAAGAACAGCGGTATTTTGCTTATGTGCATTCACTAATCAAATAAGTACATGTTTGCTAGAATCCCCATAATATTGAGTCAGCTGGTCTGCTTGAAAATGTTCAAAATATGGCAGTTAGATTTGTAATAGGAAGTCATACTAAAAGGCTTTGTATTACTGAGAGTCAGTGTAAGCTGCAATGGCAGGATTTAAAAGACTGGGAAATCTCTTCAGTTAAGATTATTTCAAGCATATACTGTTCCAAACATGTAGAGATAGAGAAATTCATATCAGGCTATCATCATACCTCACAAGAAAGAGATTACACTAAAAAGGTTTATTAATTTCCTTTACTTATAGGTGATGCCTCACATTGTTTTTTCCTTGGACCAAAGGGACTGCAAGGTTTTTCAGCCTGCAATTGTTTGCATAGTTTTCAAAGATAATTCCCTCCCTGCTTTGTGTGCTTGATTTGAATGTAAGTTACATTACACAGAATGTATACCCCCCCTGCAATGCCAGTACAGGCGAAGCAGGTACTAAATGAATAACCATGAAAGGATTTTGGAGCGAGCAAAAATGGCATGTGCAATAGATATGCGTAGATGTCCCGTTGGTGTTGCTGTCAAACAAGAAATTGGGATATCGAGGAACTGAGCAAAGTAACTACATGTGTGCTTGCCAAACTATAGCTGTCATTTACACCTTGATTGTGACTTAGCTACCAAAAGAAGTTTTTTTGTCTTGTTCTTTTTCTGTTAAAATGTACTTTTTTCTTTGTCTACTTTCGTTTGGGTTTTTGTAGCTATATCGTGCACATGTGACCAATAATGCCGTGTGGAAGTTAGTGGTTGTTGGTATTTCTCACTGCCTGTCGTTTGTTCAATGTGTGTACTAAAGTCAATAGAGCACCAACCAGTATAAACTAGTGTGTTGAATTTGTTTTCTTGTTTTAGTACAAATGATCTGACTGGTTATGTGCCCAAATAAACAATTAGATTATGAAGACAAAGTTCATCAGAACATGTCATGCATTTTACTTACAATTACCCTATTTCAACTGCACAACCCACACATTAAGGCATGTAGATTTAAGTGGAACAAGTCTTTTTGCAATCCTTAGTTCTGAATAGGTGAGAGCAGTGCTAAGGGCACAAAGTGAGTCCACATAGATAAATGGCATGGTGCACTGTGCACTGACTAATAATTGATGTGTTTTTGCAACAGACAAGCAAATAAATATCCAGTAATGCCTTGTCAGAGGCACAAAAGCACATAAAGAGGCAGGGGGTGGTCAGATACAAATGTGCTGTGGTTTCAGGTTTGTTAACAAGCATACCACTTTTCTGTAACTTCAGAGAACAGGTGCTGCGCTGACACATTAATCTTTTTTTTTCTTGTTGTTATTTTGTGGGATTTGATTAGTTTCTGGGTTAATGGTTGCTGCTTTTGCTAACATGTTGCACTTATGAAATTTGGGCTGTCATCGGCACTGTTTACAGTGTATGTACTCTTATGGTCACATTATAGTGGTGCTTAATCGTGAAGGCTCTCATTCAAATATAAGCTTGTCTGGTCTACATATGCTTTCCTTCATGCCAAAGAAATAAGATATACTATGTTTATGTCAGAAGGAAAGAAATTGAGACTGGTGTCTATTATTGCACATAAATCTATGCTTAGTTGCGTTAACATTCTTGCATAATTTCAACAACTTATTTAGTGCATTTCTGTAACATTCACACTCTTTCTTATCCACTTAGGTGTAAGGAATAAAGGAAAAAAGTAAAGCATTGCAGTGGATTTAACTTAATGCTCTTGATTCTTGTTACCTTCTTGATAGCTTTTCTATTTGGAAGAGCATATGTACAAAAGCATGTTTTGACCAAATAGGCTGCTGTTTGGGAGGCTTTGCAAGCACCACTATAACGTGACAAAAGCAGTGTGTGGCCATTTGGTTATATAAATTCTGGTGTAATGACACCACAAAAAGTAAACAAAGATATGTACGCACATGACACAAGCACCGGATCTCACTTCAAGCTTTAAAATAAGGAAACAGGCAATATTTAATAACAGGTGGAGACATGATGTGATGATATCTGTTAAAAGAAATTCTTTATGCAGTGCAACTAATGGATCACTGATACATTCGTCATACTTTTTAAATGTTGCAAGCCACAATTACCTTGCATGTTGTCAGGTCGTAATACCTGGCTACAACGCAAGTTTTGTGGAACACAGGACCGCAGTCACATTCTTTGCAGTATTTAACATTGTGTGATGGAGGATTGTTTCACACGGATGACTCATACTCCCTCAATTTCCCTGATTTCGCATTAATAGAGCATCCCATCTGTCCAATGTAGGCACGGCCTTATGATGGCAGCAGACTACACAACGCTTGCGGCCTAGCTCACTAGATGCATATTGTGCTTCAACCACAACCAACCTTTTCCTTTTTTTGGCTTCTGCCTTTTATTACAGCACAAAACTCTCCTAACAAGGGCCTGAGAAAACAATGATTTGCGCAACTAAATTAGGCATGAATATGGAATATAATGAATGAGATGAAGTAAAAAAGTGGTTGCAGTTGTTTCGTATGCATTTGTAATTTTCATGGGTAATTGTGTAGCTGGTCTCTACGGGCAGAAATTTTTTTTCTGTATGAAACATGTGATGAGAGATTTGCTCTGATGAGAAAAAAAGACAAGCCAGGAAAACAAATTAATTTGTTGCGTGCAGCACAATTTGCAGGCGGTGCACTGTGCAACGGAGGTTATGTACAGTCAGCCATTCCCATCCAGTCATGCTTGCATTGCATACACACATTGTATTAATTTGAGATTGCGGCTAATGAAGTTTGTGTGGAATAACTCATTCGCACATAGTGATGCACTGCAAAATAGATTGGTTCGTTCCTGTGTTCATAAAAACTTGTAGCCAAAAATTATGAGCAGATGTACATAAGATAATTAAGCTTTGGCAGATTAGCACGAAAAGGACAAATGCATCAGTCATTCTCAGCTACATTGCACAAAGAATTTGTTTTTGAATTAATGACATCACTTCCTGTCACTATGTGATGTATATGATGTCTGTTTTCTTATTAAAGCGAGAGTTGAGGTTAGGCACTTGTGTCCTGCATGTCTTTGTCTTCGTTTGCTTCTGTGGTGCCATTACACCAGAATAAGTCCATGACAGGAGCTGCCAGTCTATGCAGTTATACTACATTGGGCTCAGTACGCCTGGCGGCCTGAATGTGACGAGTGCGAAGTAGCAGTAAGAACTTCAGAAGGGTAGAATTTTGTGTCGGTGGTGCATATTACAGTATGGTGAAGCGCTATAGATGGAACAGTGTGAGGTGAGACAGATGGGAAAGTGCTACAGACAACTGTGAATGTTTACTGGAAAGTTTCGCTGCAGCGGGACAATGCATGCGTTATCCTGGTGCAGCAAAATTTGCCAATGTTCATAGTTGTCAGTAGTACTTGCCCATCTACATTACACTTCACCGTACACTAGTAGCAGTAACAACATAAACCAACTGACCCGAGCAATAATGAAAGCCCACAGAATTGCCAAATTGTAGGAGAAATGTTTCAGTGTAACACGTGTTTTGTTAATTGACAAGCAAATGGCATACATGTCTGCGAACCGATGATCAGATGCATTTTTCATGCACATACATTATTTTGTACAACTGCTTCCTGCTTTGGTTTTTTATGGCTTTTAGGAAGCATTCCAAAGTACTTAACTGTTTGTCTGTTCTAAAATTGAATCTGTTCTCAGCCAGCACTATGTGGCATTACTGCATAAGCCCTTACTTCGTCAGTGTCCTTCGCACTGTTCCCAACTAAATATGAATAACCAAATAACCATGTTTTTAAATTTTCAGATTATGAAGAAAATACTCTTAATATGTATTTCATTAGAAAAATTTTCTCAATTTTAGGAAGAAGTCTGGCTGGCCCCAAGCCTGGTGCAAAATGAAGAAATGGCACTCCACATCAATTCATGTTTACTTGTCGTCATAACCAGTCTGTTAGCTTAATTTTTGGTTCTTCCTATTGAATTCTCAAGAAAGGTACCAACTCTGTCATTCACTCTGCAAACAAATTTTTGCACTTGGGGATGCAGCCATGCACAAAGCCTTTGAGCTCATTAATATCTTTATTTTTTAAAGAAAGTGCAGCTGCTGCGTGGAGCAATAGGTTGAATAAGACGAGGGTAAATGAAAAGATGGCGAAATTAGTCATCAACAGTTGTCCAACAAAGGAAGTCTCAAGCTGGAGGCAACATCTTTGCAAGAGAACCAAATGGCTCCAGCCTGAGACATTCGTTGTTCAACCTGGCAAGTCTCCTTCTCTAAATATTTCCTCTAGCCTGAGACCTATATCCATTCCACCACCCTTGACCAACAATACACCTATACATTTGGCAACCCATGGAAAGGTAGCAAATTCACATTCAAGGAAAGGGAATGTAGTGTGCACCCTGGAAGGTAGCATGAACAGTATTTTATTTACTTAATGAAATGCAGATTTGCTATCCAATTACTTTATTTTGATCCCCGTTTTATAATTGGACAGCATGGTTCCTCAGAGAGAATAGTAATTCGAAGCTCACACAATTTTGCTCCTTTATGTCCGTTAAATCTGTCCTGGTTGCTACACTATCAGCCCTGTCTGCAATTGCGTAGCAGTGTTTTGAGCATGCATCCAAATTCAAAAGAATAGTTAGACTTCTACCTCAGAATGTTTGCTACTGTGTTGCAGCTCGAATTCTATGTCTAGGTGGTCACTGTGATGCCATGTGCTTTTTAAATAAGACCAATATGCTATTTGAAGGGCAATTAAATGCAATCTCAAATGACCTCAGCTCGGGGAATGACACAATTGGAGGTCAATGTGATAAGGAGGATTTGATTTCTGAAAACAAGGCACTTAAACGGGAGAAAGCATGACTAATTTCGTATAAAGATGCTGCTTTTGGATATGATCAGGGAAGGTACTTGTTCGTGGCTGCATTTGCAACATGTGACATTGCTGGCTTTATATATTGCACTGGGTACAGTGAAATGTTGCTGCTTGCACAATATTCAACTAAACATGGTAGCCATGCTAATGTGTCCATGCAGAACACAACTCATCCACTATTATGGACTACAGTGGAATCTCGATAAACGAAAATCGCTTCGAAACTGCCGCTTAAATAGGACACCATCCTGATAATTGGTTGGCTCTCTGCAATGTCTCTCAGTAAATATAATGCCTGGTAAATGGAACCAATTTCCCTGGCACCTTGAGGCTCCATTTAAAGAGCACCCACTGTAAAAATATAGGGGGGATCGTGTTTGGAACTTTCGTAAATGTAGTCTTAAACAAAACCGCATTTCAGTGGGAGCGAAATGCAAAAGCACCTGTGTACTTAGACAGGTGCATGTTAAAGAACCCCAGGTTGTCCAAATTAATTCGGGTTACTCGCTATGGCATGTGTCATAATCAGAAGGTGGGTTCTGGCTCGTAAAATACAATAATTTTTAATAGCTTGCTCAGAAATCCAGCACTAAATTATGTAGCTTGTTTGTGTGATGAGTCCCAATTTCTTAATTTAGTACTTTGACATTTATCATATTTGTGTGCTAGTCCATGTAAAATACCACTGATCGGCCTCATTATACCAGCCACTGTTAATTAGGAATGGCTTAGTCAAGCAACTTAAACTTACAGCACAAACACCTAAGACGAACCACAAAAGGAAGATACAACACACACTGGTGCTAACTTCTTTATTTCTTCGTCGTCGATGCAATATAAACCCTAGGCCACACTACCGCGCAGGCACTCAGATTACATTACAGAGATCTGCCAAATTATCACATACGCAAGCTTAGGAAGTCAAATTCAGATGGATGCAGGGACAAAGATATCTTACTAATGCAATTATCGCCCTGCCTTTCTTGTGGTAAGCCTCTAAGGCAAGCCGCACATGCTCATTCTTGCTTTTGCCAAGAATCGACGTCCCATCAAGTTGTGCCTCACAATTGTTGCAAGAGTTTATATGCGCACCAAGGTGCGCTCCTCTATCTACATTTTTGTTTACTTGTTGCGCATGTTCCCTGAGTCGCTCATTGATGCAATGCCCTATCTAGCCAAGCTATGTCTTAGCACATGAGAGTGAATTGTATAAACCACGCCGACCGCGCACAACATGTATGAAGCATCATGCCGAATTCGGCGTCCTCCTCTGCCCTCTCCGCAGGTGCGGGAGCATAGCTTTAAAAGCTTGTTCGGTGCAGAAAACGCCAAAGGAACACTATGCCTGCAAGCAATTTTCTTGAGTTGATAGATGACCTTATGTGTTTAAGGGACCGCGCAGGGAACATGCACAAAAAGTAAACAAAAATGTAGATAGAAGAGTGCACATTGTTGCGCATATAAACTCTTGCAAAAATTGTGAGGCACGACTTGATGGGACGTCGATTCATGGCGAAAGCATGAATGAGCTTGCGCGGCTTGCCTTAGAGGCCTACGACATAAAAAGGCAAAATGATAATTGCATCAGTGACATAGCTTTGTCCCTGCACCCATCTGAATTTGAGTTCCTACGTTTGCATATGTGATAATTTGGGAGATCTCTGTAATGTAATGTGTGCGCCTGTGCAGTTGTGTGGCCTAGGGCATATATATGCATCGACGACGAAGAAATAAAGAAGTTGTCAGTTAGTGCCAGCGTGTGTCGTATCTGCCTTTTGCGGTTCGTCTTAGGTGTTTGCGCTGTAAGTTTTAAGTTCACAATTATGTGCCAACTAGGCCAAATGAAATTTTACTCTTAGTCAAGTGAGCTCAATATATAGTCTGTGCAAAAGTGTGGAGCGTCAGTACAAAGTAACAGTTCAAACACATGGCTCTGTAGTTACAGTTCAGTATGAAACGAGATAAGATTTCTTAGCATTTCTTTCATTTACTAATTTCATTGTATTAGGACATGTAGAATACTAGCAACTGGCATGCTTACAATGTACAGTGCTCTTTTTTAAAATCCAGACAATTGTTTTACTGGGGCAGAAATGTGCTTTCTTTTGGGCCCGGAAGTGAACATATTATATTTCTTACATTTGGTGTAAAATAAATTTTCTTCACTGTCAGTGTGTGTCTCGTGCATTTTTCCTTTCAGCAAGTAGCAACTGCTCTCGAAGGCGTTTGCTGGCCTCGGAGGCACTGCCGATAAGCTAGGACGACTGTATAAAAGCTTTGCAAAGAGGGGCTCTGTGATCAGCGAAAGGGAAAAAAAATGAAGACGTGCGGTGACGGGTTCATTCGCCATTGGACCACGTGTGCGCGTGACTTGGTCGATTCAGCGGTGGCCCTGTGCCGTCGATTGGACCACGTGTGGCGAGCCCGCGGCGAAATGCTTCGTGGCGGTACGCCGCGCCTATGCAGCAGCAGACGGAACACCGCAGGCCAAGGTGTCGGACGCCGGCGTTCGCTCCGAGCAGGTGCGACGCCTGCTCGGGTGGCAGCTCACGGACGGCCGAGTTCCCTTGAGCCTTGATCGCCGGCGTTCGACATTTCGGCCTGCGGTGTTCCGTCTGGTACTGCGTAAGCGCGTGACCCGCGCCACCATGCATTTCGCTACGAGCTTGCCGCACCTAAACTAAAATGCCTTTAATTCCTTCACAATACTCCCATTGTACCTCCCAGTCAAATAGGGGGGGGGGGTGAAGTGGGCGTATACGGTACCCCCGTTGTGTGCCCAATTAATGCCCACGTCAATGGGAGTTTTATCGTACGCCCTTTCAATGGGAGCAAAAAGATGTACAAAAGGGAATGCGCTAGAGGACAAGCAAAAAACGCCCATCTGGGTGTTTTTTTGTTTACAGTGTGGGTACACGTTGTAACTTTCCAGGTACCATTCCAGGCGAGTCAAAATCATTCTTTCCATTATTTTTCCTATGCAACTGGCCAGAGCGATGGGGCGGTACGATGACAAATCTAACGGGGATTTGCCAGGTTTGAGAAGCGGAACCAAGCGGCTGCATTTCCATTCACGTGGAGCCATACCATTGCGCCAAGACTCGTTGTAAAGGTTTAGCAGCATGAGTCGTGCTTTCTGCCCAAGATTGGCGAGCGCCGCATAGGTAACGCCGTCCGGCCCAGGTGACGAAGAGCGCCTGCAAGTCGCTAGTGCCGCTTCAAGCTCCTCCACCGAAAAGATTACATCCATGCGGGGATCCCGTGGCACAGGAGTGGCACATGGTGTAAGGGCGCGTTGAGGCTGCGAGCTGGCAAGTCTTGAGCAAAATTCTTCGGCAACGTCTATTTCGCTGCGACCTTGTTGCAAAGCGAGGCACTTAAAAGGAACACGCTGTTGCGGTGATACGCGAAGTCCACGCACAGTTCGCCATATCTGAGATAGTCGCTGACGTGGATCCAACGACTCACAGAAACGTTTCCATCTTTGAGATTGAAGTGCATCAATGCGGCGTTGAATCTTCTTTTGCATCCGCCTTGCCTCTCTGAGATCATGGATGGATTTGGTTCTCCTGTATCTTCTTTCAGCCCGCCGGCGAACTGCTCGTAGTCGCTGCAGTTCGGCTTCAAATTCTTCGTATTTCGGGAAAGGCTGAAAAGCACGCGTAGTATCTTGCATGGCTTTTTGAATTTCGTTTTCCAGACTTGAATGGTTCCCTTGCTGACATACTTCCTCCATGTGCGACCGAAACGCCGACCAGTCAATTCTCCGGAGTGTCGTGGAGGGGCATTTAGATAGTCCCTTGATCTTCAGGTACGTCGGAATGTGGTCGCTTCCACGGGATTCGATGTCTGGAAACCATTGCACGTTTCTTTCAAGACGCCGAGAAACCAGGGTCAAGTCTAGGCAGCTGCTGTATGTAAGCCCGCGTAAATATGTTGGACTACCATCGTTGAGGCAGTTAAGGTCGTGCTGTGTGGCAAAGGATGCTAGTCTCCTTCCCCTGGAGTCCATCTTCAAACTCCCCCAAAGCGGATGGTGAGCATTAAAATCTCCGGTGAGAATCGTAGGGTCGGGTGTCGCTGATAGCACGTCGTGCAGTCGCTTAGAGTCGAAGCCGCGTGAAGGAGCAAGGTAAACAGCGACGAGTGTGAACGTAAGCTTGTTCGTTTTCACAATTAAACAAACGTACTGGTTGTCGTCGTGAGATGGGACTGGGTGCAACACGTATGTCAGATCACATCTAATATATACAATTACCTTGCTCACATCACCACAGGTTGAGGACATGAATGCCTCATAGCCAGAAATGCGTATAACATTCTGCACGTTCGGTTCGCAAATCACAAGTATGGGAAATCGGTTTTCGAAAACGTAGTGTCTAAAATCAGAAATTCTCGATTTGAGACCACGGGCATTCCACTGCAATAGAGATGCTTTCTTGACTTCCTTGTGGAAGGGCAGCGAGGGGCGGGCCATGGTGCTATGCGATGCTTTCAAGTACTGGAATCAGCGCGTCCAGCACTTGCAGTGCACTACGAGCAGCCGGAGTGTCCATGTTTGTCAGTAGTAGACGCATGACATTCGTGAGGGATTTGAGCATAGCAATCACTTGTGAATCCTTGTCTCGCATTTGGTCAACTGAAGTGACATTTGACGTT
Organism: Dermacentor andersoni; assembly: GCF_023375885.2. Classification (NCBI taxonomy): domain Eukaryota; kingdom Metazoa; phylum Arthropoda; class Arachnida; order Ixodida; family Ixodidae; genus Dermacentor; species Dermacentor andersoni. The sequence goes on along the minus strand of NC_092817.1, from coordinate 123,620,657 downwards.
AAGTGGCGAGTCATGTGCTGTGGCTCTGGCGCATGGCATGTCTTCGGCAGTGCTGGCCACACCTCACTTGATGAAGCAGGAATAGCAGGGCCGCTTTTATCGTTGACATTCGTGCTCTTACTGGTGACAGATGGAATAGGAGGTGGCGTTGTCGGACGAGACTTTTCCCTTGAACCGAAAGAGGATTTCGTAGACTTTCGTTTCCGGGAGCGGTGTCGCCTTATCGCTGCAGAAGCATCTCTGTGTGATGATCCGTCTCTGGCCATTTTTCGCAAGATTTTCTGCTCTTTCTTTAGGCGTGGACAGTCTTTTGAGGATGCGGCGTGTGGGCCTTGACAATTAGGGCACTTGAGCTCTGTTGCACGGCAAGCGTCCGTGTCGTGTTGTTCGGAACATCGTGGGCATGTCGCTGTATTTCGGCAGACAGCGCTCACATGTCCAATTCTTTGACACCTTCTGCACTGAAGTGGTTTGGGTACGAAAGGTCGTACTACATGCCGAAAGTGTCCGACCTTTACATGTGACGGTAGGCAGTCACCTTTAAACACGAGCCTTACACAGGTCGACTTGCCGAGGCGCCGAGCTTGTAGTAAGGCAACACCATCTGTGGCAGGTTTGATTAAAATTGGCAGGTCGCTGTCGCTAATCGATGTGTCAATATCATAAACAACCCCAGCCATGGTTTCGTTGTCCTGCGGAATGAGGTAGTGGACGTTGATGTTGCCCAGGAGCTTTACTGCCATCAAAGCATTGATTGCGCTTTGGTTGTGGACATCAATAGCCAGGACGTTCTTTCGAGTATTAATTCTGATATCCTTGATTTCTCCTGGGACAAGAGCCTCCAGAGAAACGGAAATCGCTTGTCTATTAAGGCGGTTGAGGTTGTCGGCAGGTGTGTCCGGTACAAATAGAATTGTATGCGCAGATGGCCTTCGCTGTAGCATGACGGTAGACTTACTTGACGAAGACCGTCCGCTGATGTTTCTTCTCTTGGCCTTGCGATGTACCACTCTTTCGAAGCCTTCGTCATCTGAGGCGTCATCGCTTGAGCAGGAGTACAGCGCAGTGTCCTCGCTGTCAGGTTGACTAGGAGGGCAATTTCTCTTCCTCGGGCCGGTACCTGCCGAAGCAGCCACGTCGCGTCGGCATTCTGCCGACTCCACTTCCATTGCCGTGGCAATGGGAGCGGCGTCACCCAGTAAAACACGGGTAAAAACCGAAAATACTGCAGCGCGAAGGAACAGTGGTCTCTACGAGAAAAGAGCGCGTACCAGCCGCCATCGCCCTCCGAGCTCAGCCATCTGGGTCGGCGCCTGCGGCTGCGGCTTCGGCCTCGGCGTTGTTGCTGCTGCTGATGCGGTTGTTGGCGGCCGCGGAGCTCCTTGGTGTCCTTGAGGCGCCGCTGGCAGTCCCTGGTTCCGGTTAGGTGGGCTCCTCCGCATACCAGGCACTTCGGTTGGCATTGGTGCCCCTCTGGGGGGCTAGTTGCTCCGCACTGGCGGCAGATTCTCGTTCCCGGCTTTGGGCACACGTCCGAGCGGTGTCCTTGCTCGCCGCATACAAAGCATACTTGTCTAGTTGGTCTGTAGGGGTGGGTCTTGTACTCGCATGCCCCAAAAATGACGTATTTGGGGATGAAAGGGCCGTCGAAAGTGACGAGTGCAGTCTCCGACTTGCCCAGCATTCTGGCGCTCAAGATCTCCACTCCTTGGGTGCGTAGGCGCAACTTGGATTCGAGTAGGTCCGCCGCGATTCCCGGGGGTAGCCCGTGAATAACGGCTCTTTTGATGTCTTCCGGTAGCGCCACGTAGGCGTTCACGTCGTAATTTTGCCCGTCAAAGTTGAGGCAGTTGATCTTCCTGATCATCCCGGCTGCTTCCTCGTCCGAGGCGCTTGCGATGATGATGTTGGAACCTGGCCGGAGTCTCACCAGGAACTTGTCCTCTCCGAATTTTCGGCCACACGCTTCCACGATAGCGCGTGCCGCTTGCATGACCTTTCTATTTTTCTAAAATACGAAGCACGCGCTTTTGCAATATTAGTAACTTATCGTAATTGGTTTTAGTTGTTGTGCCTCACACCAGCATTTCGTACAGTAGTTTCGAGTAAAATGATGTGTAGTACAGTGATTCAAATAACCACAAAGGGAGAAGAGAAGCGATCCTACTCTGACATCCTACAGGACGAGCTAAATCGGTCAAGAGATGATTCACGTGTGGTGTCCACGGCAGGTGTTCGTGGAAGCAGACTCCTAGGAATTTCTGTGCGTTTACTTGTTCGAGGCGTTGGTCGTTATAAGAAATTATTATGTTATTGCTGATGTGCTTATTAATTGACCTGAACACAATAAATTTAGTTTTTTTTTGCGTGTTTAGTCTTTGTTCTTTGTTAAGCAACCTGAAAGTTTAGAGAGGTATAGATTTGTTGAAGCTCCTACTTCGTGAATTGTGCGTCGTGTGAAGAATAGGCTAGTGTCGTCAGCAAACATTGTAATTTCAGGTGTATGGTGAACCACTGTCATATCATTTATATATAGAAGGAAAAGCACAGGACTTAATTTAGAACCCTGTGGAAAGCCTGTTATTTAAGCTAAGGTACTGGGACACTTCATTGTCTATGTCAACAAATTGATATCTTGATGATAAGTAGCTTCTATAAAAGTCCACGAGAATACCACGAATTCTCTAGCGGCTTAACTTCAGGAATAGAATATGATGGTCAATAGAATCGAAAGCTTTACGCAAGTCAAGGAAGACACCTAACGTGAACTTTTTATTTTCGATATTTTCTATTATGCAGTTTTCAACGCTTATTAGAGCTTGTTTCGTAGTTTTTTTTTATACCCATTTTGATACGGTGGCAATAGATTCTGTTTGTCGAGATACTTCGTGAGACTGTTATTTATAAATTTCTCATTTATTTTCGAGAATACGAGTAGCACGGGTATTGGTCGATAACTTGTCAATTCACAACCTTTGCCGCCTTTATGGATAAGAGTAATTTTTGTGACTTTATAAGTTTTGTCGGAAAAGTTCCCGCCAGAAACGAAAAATTGATAAGGTATGCTAATATAGAGCTAAGTATAGATGCGACAGTCTCAACTGCAGACACTTTTACGTCATCATAACCACTTGAAACGTTGGTCCTTAGCGGGCACGTACCCAGAGAGAGGGGGGGGGGGCGTCCCCCCCCCCAAAAAAAATTAGGCGCCATACTCCCCCCCCCCCCCCCCCCCCGCCCACGCTATCACTCCTCACCCACATTCCTAAAGCGCCGCCAAATCAATCTTAAGACTTGACAGCTATTCGGTGGTCAACACTGGGCGGCTGCAACACGGCTGCACTGGATAGCTGAGCGGGTCAAGGGGAAGCACATTGAACTGAGGACGTGAAACAGATTGATATTCTCCCAGCTAAAAGAATGGCGGTATGTTTCCGCCTTTCTCATTATTTCGATATTTGTTTCGAAACCTCAAGGTACTGCCGCTGGAAAGGCCCCAGTGATATATCTTCAACGATCGACGTTTCCCAGCCATCTAAAAAAAATTTCAAAATTTCAATCAAACCCTGCAATAACCGTTGAACACATAAGCAATATGAATGTCACCCATTACCTCGTCTGCATTTATTTCCCTAATTATACGGCACTTTTCGCGCAAAATTAGCAACGGTAAACAAGAGTTGCAAGAAGCTGAAAAATTAAGCAATCTACTAAGGGAGAGAGCTGAGGCAACAGCCAAACAGAAAGAAAAAGAAAAAAATTAACGAATCTAACCGTTGTTCGTGAAAATATTTATGAATGAAAATCTTTTTATTTAAAAAGGAAGTAGAGGACACGCCGCCGGAAGTGGAGAATGGTTCCGTGTGTATTGAACGAGGCTTCTACAGTTATCAGTCAAGCCCCCCGACTTCGGCACTTCTCTGCTGTGCTTATGTGGGTGTTTTTCTAACCTTCCGCGATGGGCGCAGTACTTGTAGAACCGCAGCGTCCTGGGCTCGATGCGGTTGTACGGGACTGGCGGCCACGCATCATTACGCAACCTCCCCAATTACCTCCCCAATTACAATAAGATATATAGAAAAGTGTCACACGCTTTATCTAGTTCTTTTTTTTTTCTCATGCACATGTGACCAGTAAGCTCGTTTCATTAATTCCCTAAACGTAATTAGTGATTTCTCATTAATACTTCAATATCGCGGGAGGTTTGGACGTTTGCCTTTGAGGAATAAGCTTTGTGTAGAAATATAAATGGGCAGGTGTTCACTAAGGCCTGAGCACAGTATACCTGCACTGTAGTCGTATTTATTTAGGCTTGTTATACAGATTTGTAACTATTGTGAGTAGTTATAGGATGCTATAAGGTTTTCCGATCAAGCGCATATAAGTTTTCGCTCATCATAATAATATTCACATCGCCCATGACGAAATATGACGTTTTCTATGTCATTAAAACAATGGGGAAGTTGTTTCAAATGGCTTAGAAAAACGACGCTTGTATCCAGTTGGAGGTCTGTATATAACAGCTGTGTCTTACCAGTACTCACGTACGGGGTAGAAACCTGGAGGCTTACGAAAAGGGTTCTACTTAAATTGAGGACGACGCAACGAGCTATGGAAAGAAGAATTATGGGTGTAACGTTAAGGGATAAGAAAAGAGTAGATTGGGTGAGGGAACAAACGCGAGTTAATGACATCACAGTTGAAATCAAGAAAAAGAAATGGGCATGGGCAGGACATGTAATGAGGAGGGAAGATAACCGATGACCATTAAGTGTTACGGACTGGATTCCAAGGGAAGGGAAGGGTAGCAGGGGGCGGCAGAAAGTTAGGTGGGCGGATGAGATCAAGAAGTTTGCAGGGACAACATGGCCACAATTAGTATATGACCGGGGTAGTTGGAGAAGTATGGGAGAGGCCTTTCCCTGCAGTGGGCGTAACTAGGCTGATGATGATGATACTACAGTAAGCAGAAGCGAATTCGTTTCTATTGCTTGGCATTCTATGTCACCAATACTCGTAGAAAGATCATCAAGTATTTGAAAGGAATATTGCTGTATCTGGTATATAGCTAACCCTCCGCCTCTTCCGGCGCGATTCAATCCTACTGCAGAATAATTGGTGAACTCGGGGGACATGCCAGTGTTACCCAGCCATGTCTCTGTAAACAGTATTGCATCAAAGTCTGTGTGAAGAAAACTAAAAAAATAAATCACTCTTCCTCCTTATTCTTAATACTTCTTATATTTTGATGTAGTATGCTAAAACCAGATCTAAAACAAGCATCACTACTCATCGATGCTGTTTTTTCCATTGACAAGAAAAAAGAATTTTTTTCATCCCTTCTTTTTCTCCATTTTTTTCACTTGATGAGATCTAAGTCAGCAGGGCTCGTTATCCGGATTAAATCAGAAGTTTCATCTTTGCGTCCAAGAATTTTTCCTCTACTCGTCCACACATAGTTCCATTCTGCGTTTTTTTCCCCTTGCTATGGCTCTTCCAAGGAGTTGTTTATACTGTCGCGTAAAGTGTTCGTTAACGAAGCTCGCACTTTCCGTGCCCTTGTGCCCGAATTCAGTCGAAGACATCTTTTGTTTCTTTGATTTCGTGAGTAGGGTATCACGTTTTGTGCGTGAAATGAAACGGACAACAACCAATGTTTCGTTCATTATTTTTGCCGTGGATACCCCGTGGCGTATGTCGATATCATTATCAGAGATTGGCTCGCCTACGAGCTCGCCTATCTCTTTTTACCACGACAGTTGAGTCAAGCTCCTCATGGTGCACCTTTTATTTCATTGTTGTTACTCCTTTAGTATTGCTCAAGTTCTTAGATATTCTTTTCAAGGCGCTGATTTTCGGTCGTTAGTTTTTCATTCGGCGAAACTAGTGTTTGCATTTCGGCTCCAGGTGCCTTGATATCGCCTTCACGTCATCACATGTATCGCTGCAGAACTTTATGCTTTCTTTCTCAAACCTTTTCTCAAAATCTAGACATTAGTGTCGAGATATTTTTCTTGTGACCCTTACTCATGATAAGAACTTCAGTCAACAAGTTTCAAAGTAAAGTAATTTGTGTGGCAGCAGTGCAAGAAAGCAAGGAAAGTAGCACGGGGACACCTGCAAAGGATTGCGGATCTACTTTTGGCCGCGCAATCGATTTGCGTGCTGCTGCCGGACTGCGCTACTACGCTAATCCTGTTCTTAAAGAATGGCTTGCTCCTTCGCCCATGCTACATTTCACTTTGCGCTCACGTTGACGACCGAATGAAGGTCGGGCCATCACCATGCAACTCCAACTCTTACATTCACTCGTTCAAACCACGGTCTACCGACGACAGTTCCCTTTCCCGCTTCCATCGCTTCGATCTCGGGCGTCACTCAATTCAAGAAGGTTTCCAACCAGTACATATGTACTCACTACTCCTCGTTGTAATGCCACCGGGTTTTGAGAGTGTGCAAGTAAATTAATTAATTAATTAATTAATTTACCTCCCCCGCCTCTCCTTTTCAAACTCCTGTTACTTCATATTTATTCAACTCGAACACCAGTAAGTCACTCGCATCTGCATATCATTGATGCAATTTGCTTTCTATCCATTTAAGCTACGCTTACCATGTTGCTTTGCACAGTTCACTGCACTATTCTAAGCTTTCATTCAGCCTTCTTTCCTTGCGTCAGAATTTAGACCTCGTAGTCATTCCTAGCAGACACCATTGATTATTTTTTTTGCCTCGCGGACATTGGTGACTCGTTCATTCTCTGCGAGTGTCTTGCCTTCCTTGCCAGCAAGACCGCTCAACCGTTGGGTATCGTCCCGCGCATTTCTTTCACGCTTCGTGTCCGCCAGGTCTCTTGCCCTCCTCCCTTCCCCCCCCCCCCTCCCCCCAGTAATAATATAAGTTGCATGGTAGGCAATAAAAGTAAAAGCAAGCTCAAAGAAACGCTCGCGTACACAGAAGTCGCAATCCAATCGGAAAGCGAACGGTATAGCGTTGTCTGCGCGCACCAATAGCTAATCAATCGCCGTCTATTGCTTAACGAAAACGAATTGACGCGCTCCGCGTCAACCAGGCAAGACTTACCCTATTCTAAAAGCGAAAAAAAAAAAAAAATAGAGAGAGTGGTCTCAAAATCAGAAGTACCCAAAACAATCCCCCCCTTCCCTTCCCCGTCTCTCTTCTCGAAAAAAGGCACTCGGTCCCCATCTCGCTCGTTCGTTTTCCGACAGCAAGCAAATGGTCGTCTCATTTTGTGGAGTTTGTCTGGCTCCTTTAGTGAACTAAGAAGACTCGATTCGGCTGTCTCTTGTCTTGTACTTCTCCAGTGTTGCGCACCTCTTCGCTTTTTGTTCTTTCTATTTGTTTTCATACGGGAGGACGAAGCTGCTGTCGCGAAAACGTTTTAATCGAACCTGACCCGGTCCGCAGCAGTACTCTGTTCTTTCAATGTATGTAACGCCTCAGCTCGTAAATGTTGTTGTTGTTGTTGTTGTTGTTGTTGTTGCTGCTCCTCGGTCATCTGCTGTAACCCACTCTGGGGGACCAGCAATGAATTATGTGGTGCACGGGTTCAAAATAAATAAATAAATAAATAAATAAATAAATAAATAAATAAATAAATAAATAAATGCTAATTGCTAAGTTCCAACCAAGAACTGATAACTGGAACTTGTGCAAATTAATGTTTGCCTCATAGAGATATGACATATACTCTATCTACATATGACAGAATATATAGATCTGAATTACCAAAAAAATACGAAAGCGAACATTTGAGCAATGAATTATTTTTGCCTCGCGCAGAAAATTGCAGAGAACATTTTGTTGTTCTTGTCATCGCAGTCGTCGTCTGTAAGAAGAAAGAGATGAAATAAAGTAGCAAGGGCCAATATGGCAAAACATCATTAAGTTTATAGACAAACATAGTAAACTGAGAGAATAAAGGAAGTTTAATTGCATGCATAACAAAAAAGATATGACACTCGCTCTCTATATGCAAGCCAAAGAAATGTGCAGCTGCTACTTATACTGGCACACGCATAGAGAGATAAAGTAAACTTACGTGGAACGCCACTGCTGTATCGCTAAGACAAAAGAAGACAATTCCTCGTGGCGAAACTTCAGCTTCTATCCGAGGCTTTTTTTCTGCCCACATGGTTCATCACTTCAAGGTCTCGCTTCAATTTGCACTCCTGGTTCCACATTTATCTGGAGCTATGAGAGAACTCTTTTTCTCCTGACCGCCTAACTATGGTTCCTTATTCTTGATGCAATGGCGTAAGACTTCGTTCGCAATTCAGTCCGTAGAGTCAAATTGGAACTCGAACAAGTGAAAAAGACAAACATAAATAATTACATTCAGTGCAGTGTTCCGCAAAGGTTTAGTCGGATACGAATTATTATATTAGAAGATACGGCGAAAAGCGTTTTGTGTCCGCGAGCTGCTGTCGCTTCCGTATAGCGTGAGCGTTCCTTTATCTTAATAACGACTAACCGGCGAATGGTAATACTGAAGTGGTGCAATTGAATTTGTTTCCGCTGGCGACCTGGCCATCCCCATCAGTGACAGGAACAACGCCATTTCGTCGTCTCAGACATACAGAATCAATTAATTTTTTTCGCGGAGTGCTTTCTGCTGTCCCTGAGCACCGCATTCTCACGTATACGCAGGTGCGTTTTCACGACAAAGTCAGTCCCAAAAGGTGGCCCCCCTCGACGACGTGACAAATTAGAGCGTCACGGCGACAGCGAGGGCCAGCGCGCTCTGCGGAGCCGCTCTCGGCTCGGCATATCGGTATACGACGCCACCCGCATTGAGAGTACGAGGACGATTAGGCGCGCGCTACGGCGATATACATTTGCGTTCTGCAGCAAAGCGCGTCGGTGCAGTTGCGTATACGACGCAGAAAGAGGCGCGAATAGAAACACACTCAACCGATGCTCGAGCAGGAACAGCACGCGGGCGTCCCGCCGATGCGCGAGAAACGTTTAGCGCATAAAAACGAGGGGGCAGCAGCTTCTCTCGCCCAGGAGGGGGGCGTTAATAAGCCGCGCTCTGGAAGAATCGCGCCGGAGCAACCTAAGGAGAAGCAGCGGCGGCACAAATGGAGCAACCGTCCCCGGCGACCGTATCGCACTTATCCCGGCACACACTCCTGGCGTCCGCCCGTATACGGACAACCGGCGCATATACTTTAGCTTCGCCCCCTCAACGAAGGCGTATGCGCTGTAGCACAGCATAGCGCGGGAGTGTATACGTGCGCGCACATGCGCCGAGCATCTTTTTTTATCCCGTGAACGCCGCGAGCATCGGCGGGCCACGCAGGGTATCGCAGCGGTGCGGCGCGCGTTCCCGAAAATTGAGCGCGTAGCCTCGCAGCGGCTATGGCCCGAAAGCTCGGCAGCGGCAACGGCGTCGGAGCGGCCGCCGGAAGAAAAATGATGTGGCAGATGGCTTCGAGTGCCTCGTGGACCACGCCCCTCAACACTTCTCTCCTCCCTTTCCAATCCGTCGTCGCTGAAGAAACGAGAGGAGAAGGAGGGGTGGACGATCATGGTTCGGGCAGCTCACCATGAAGGCGTGATCGTTTCTATGCTTTCCCCTTTTTGTTCATTTTAACTGCTGACTTCGATTCTGTACATCGTTCTTTCTCTCCCTGCTTTCTTTCGCCCTCTCGCTTCGTAACGTGGCACCTGCTCGCCAGAGGCAGCGGCCATTGCCTGCAGATGTCTCTCTTTCATCTCCCAGCGCGCGCGAAGCAGTCAGTCAACCGGGCGCGAGGAGCCGATAATCACGCCCGATATGCATATTGTATGGAGCGGTTCACTCGCTCGCTCTCTCTTGCGCTCTCTCTCTCTCTCTTGGGAGGTATACTATCGAGCGTCGAGGCTTATGGAGATCAATTCCCTGCTCGTAAAGAATGCCTCCACTTCCGTCGCGTCTATACGTGCGCTGTCTCCGGAGGCGATATCCGAGGGATATGTTGCGCGCACGGTTTGAGTACTGCGAGCAGTGAATCGGAACACCGTAGATCTCTTCGACCCCTTTCAGCCGAGTTTGCCTAGTGCTGTCTTTTTTTCTTTCATTTCTTTTTTCTTTTATCTCTCAGTCTTCGCGTTTGGGTGTCGTCGTTTCGTCGCTTTCCATTCCGGGGTCGGTGAAACGGCTCGACTACGAGTGAGCAGAGAGGCGCAATACTCTTTGAGACGATGCGTGGCTCTGTGCAGAGTGACACCGCGGTCCAGGCATGAATGATGCAGAATTAATGTCTTCTGCGCCCCCTTCAGCGACACGATATAGCTCGCCGATCTCTGCTGACATTGGTTCACGTCCGCGCACCTCTCTTCCGGTTTTTTACTTACTCAGCAAATCCCGGACCAAGTCTCGAGATCCGGTGTTCTGGCTGTTATTGGTTCTCGCCTTGTTTGTTTGTGTGAAAACAATTGTCTGCTGTGTGTGTGTGCTTTCACGAAACGATTCGTTTTTCTCTCTCTCGCTTCCCCGAAGTCGTCGGCGAAGTATTTCGTAGGTTCCTGTCATTTGCTCTCGCTTTGTTTTTACTTCTTTCGAAAATGTACGAACTCGTTTTTCCCCTGCTTTGGCGGATGCCTGCATCTCTCTCTTATGTGTTCACAGTGGCCCTCGGCAAAATACCTCACAGCTCTGCCGCTGCATCCTCTTCACGCATGGACTTTCTCCAACTGTCCTGTCGGCTTAATCCTTGTGATCTCTGTATTTTTGGTGTTAAAATCTGTTGTTCGTGAAGCGACGCTGCATAATTGGTGCCGGGTGCCGGTTGTCGCCTCAATCGTGTTAACAGCCAGCTTTTGATCTTGTTAATTATGGAATTATTGCATCTGTCAATTTACAAGTATGTGAACGTGATTGAAAGAGGAGGACAGAACGACCGATGGCTTTTGCGCTTAGCAGTACTTTGTGCTGCCACGCGCCCAAAAACAAAGAATGGAGCGGTGTTTACGAAAGCGCCATGACGCTGCAGGACTTAAAAAAAAGGAAGAAATTACTCTTTTGTAAGCACCACATCAATATTTATTCGATGGATATGATATGTCTCGCTTAGGGGAGTCCAAGTGGAAACGATATGCGGAGCAATATGGCCCGGCGGGGTAGTTGCTTGTAAAGTAGAAGAGCGAGACAGAGCAAGACACAGAAAGAATGAAAGAACGAAAAAAAGTTAACCGACGATTACGATACTCCCTAATGAGAAATTTGAGCGCAGCTCTATACGTGTTTTCGTTTCATCATCATCATCATCATCATCATCATCATCATCATCATCATCATCAGCCTGGTTACGCCCACTGCAAGGCAAAGGCCTCTCCCATACTTCTCCAACTACCCCGGTCATGTACTAATTGTGGCCATGTTGTCCCTGCAAACTTCTTAATCTCATCCGCCCACCGAACTTTCTGCCGCCCTCTGCTACGCTTCCCTTCCCTTGGAATCCATTCTGTAACTCTTAATGACCATCGGTTATCTTCCCTCCTCATTACGTGTCCTGCCCATGCCCATTTCTTTTTCTTGATTTCAACTAAGATATCATTAACTCGCGTTTGTTCCCTCACCCAATCTGCTCTTTTCTTATCCCTTAACGTTACACCTATCATTCTTCTTTCCATAGCTCGTTGCGTCGTCCTCAATTTAATTAGAATCATTTTCGTAAGCCTCCAGGTTTCTGCCCCGTACGCGAGTACTGGTAAGACACAGCTGTTATAAACTTTTCTCTTGAGCGATAATGGCAACCTGCTGTTCATGATCTGAGAATGCCTGTCAAACGCACCCCAGCCCATTCTTATTCTTCTGATTATTTCAGCCTCATGATCCGGATCCGCAGTCACTACCTGTCCTAAGTAGATGTATTCCCTCACCACTTCCAGTGCCTCACTACCTACCGTAAACTGCTGTTCTCTTCCGAGACTGTTAAACATTACTTTAGTTTTCTGCAGATTAATTTTTAGACCCACCCTTCGGCTTTGCCTCTCCAGGTCAGTGAGCAAGCATTGCAGTTGGTCCCCTGAGTTACTAAGCAAGGCAATATCATCAGCTAATCGCATATATTGAGGCAAAATATTTGATGAAAGAGACATGTAGCAGAGTCGGAAATCGTCGGAAATCTGATCTGCGGGTCAAGCACGTCGGCTATTATACATGACTCGTCCAAGGTTACAGTGTAATCACTGGTGCCGCATGGCTTCCATAATGTACTACACACTTCGCGTCGGGCATACAATCAGATTACAAAACAGTCGCATACCATGACAATCGAAACAAGCGCGGACGAGACCAAACCGAGCAAACCAAACAAGCGCGAGCGAGAGCTGACGCGATCAGACGATAGTACGAAACGAATGGCGCGGCTGAGACCAGATACAAGTACGCATACTGCGGTCGCGCGGGTTCGCATGACGCCAGTTTCCCGCACGCACGTCACTGAAGCGGCCGCTCGCATTGGTCTCCGCAGTTCACGGCTCGCGTCTTTCATCTGCCGCTCCGCGTTCATTCTTTTATGTTTCGCTGCGCTCGTTCGCTCGGGTACGCCGCCGACGCTGACGCTTGCCGCAGGAACGGGCGCCTAAGTGCTGCGCTTTAAAAAAGATTACGCAAAAACTCCTCTGAGAGTTGTCTAAGAATGCGTAAGCATTCTGCCACTTGCTTATCTCCACGCAGTTCGGTGTCAATATCAACGATATGAAACTTGATCCGACCTGTAGAAACGACAGCGCTGCGGTGACACAAACCGCTGTGGACGGCGGCGCGAGGTGAATTGATGACGTAAGAAAACTACTGCAGGTGGCGGCGCCAGGTGCGCTGATGACGTTCCGGCCGTTATAAACCGTTATCGCTCTTCAGCGCTTTATGCAATTGCGTCGGACTATTATAAACCGTGATGAACTGTACTCCAACGACGGCTGCGTCTGGAACGGCCGCGCGGATCGTATCTTGAAAGCGACCTGCGATGGGGACAGAGGGTGGCTACTGGTGATAGCTTCGTTTGTTCTGTGTTCTTGCCGCTTAGTTCGCGTTGGAGGGAGACGCGCGGGCCGCTATATTGAAAGCGATCTGTGATGGGGCACAGTGCGGCGAGTGCTGACAGCTTCGTGGACGCTGTGTTCTCTCCGCTTATAGTTCGCGTTGAACGAGAGTCAGCATCTACCTTGAAAGCGATCATATTGCGGGATGGACAGTCGGACGGGCGGATGGATGGACGCTTTTCTTCGTTGGGTAAGCATAGAAATGCTTGCGCATTTAAAGCTACTGAAAAGCAGAGTGGTTCGCTAGCGTATTTTCGCACCTGCTACTTGTTGCACAATAATGAAAGAGTACGGTGTTGACCACGTACATAAGAACACTGGAAAGTTAAAACAAACAAGTGACGTTCCGGCTCCCATATGAGAGCCTTGTTCATAATCTGAAATATTGGTCATATACGTACGGTCATATAGGTATACGCCGAATTTGTATGAAATCTTTGGTTTGACGAGAAGTCCTCTGGTCGGGGACGATCATGGCGACCTTGGTGCATAATACACGGACACACACATTCATAATGGAAGCAGGCTTAAAGAAAAAAAAATACAGGTGGATCTTCTAGTGTTATAAAATGGTGGGTGTCAGCGTCATGAAATACCGGTGCCATGATCATCGCCAACCAGACGAGTTTTAGTCGAACTCTAGATTTTATACACGTTATAGGTCAGTGAAATAAAAAAAGCAAATGAGAAACCCTGGAATGAACTGCTACCATGGAAGAATAAAAAGAAAGCAAAAATAAATATGTGAACCTTAAGTTCTGTCTTGATTTTACGACAGACGCTTTAGAAGGTTAAGGGAGGCGTTTATCTTAGAACTCGTAATCTTGGAACCTAAGATGGACAAAACATGATCGATGAGTGGAGGATAATCAAGCACAGTTCCGCAAGCGAGCCTGTTGGATCAAGGTAGTTCAAAGCTTTGGGCTGCTTTGATGAGCAACATCATCGACCCATCATCCTTTCTAAACAGGAGGGGCGTTGGTGGAGCATTTCCATATTCACGGGGTCACACGATCTGTAATCTCCCTAATACCTGCATTCATTCAAGCAAGCCATGGTAAGGTGACTCCGAAGCGCTACACTTTGTCGCATCAAGCAGCTGCAGTTGGACCATTGCGACAAGAATGCTTTTTTCGTATCGAACTTCGATCAAAAACTAGTGTTTGACGGTCTCGAAATGCTAAAGAAGACATCGCGGAAGTTTTGGTGAAAGCTCTGGGTCAGCATAGGCTTAAAAAAAAAGGATATTAGTGACTTAAAGGCAATGACCACGATTGTGTTCTATACGACTAAGTGGGCACATGACGCTTCGGCGATAGCTCACTCTTAATAAAGACTTCTCGACAAATTTTCAGAAGTGATCTGGTCGTCGCTCTTACGATGTCTAATACAATATTTAAGGCTAAGAGTGTTCTACACGAATAATGGGACGTCTCACACGCGCACGTCACATTTCCTACAATTACATGCGTCGTTCACACCCCAATGAATTTGCCTAATCGGTATTCACGAACCGACCAAGCCGCGTCGATCCGCGTGCCCATTGCCGACTGCGCCATAGTAACCTGGTAGCCACTAACAAAAAAAAAAAAAAGGAAAAAGAGAAAGCGTGACTTTCTTCCTTTGCATGGTGGTGAATAATTTTCCAAACCTCGAAGACAACTCTATTTTGCATGGCATAACCATATTTGGTAGCTCCATTTTGTATAGGGCTGCAGCGTTGCCTGTCCATTATCTGAAATTTCCCCTCCAAGGTGCCATGGGAACCGCAAAGTTGCGCTGACGCGTGGCTGCCCGTTGTTTGCGGGTGCGCTGACCGAATTCGCGAATCCTCATGAGCGCGCGAAGAGTGACTGTGGGAGTAGAAAGACCGGAACGCCCTGGTAAAAGAGAGAGAGAGAGAGGGAGAGGAGGGGAGGCAGAGAGAGTAAGTATCGTGGCAAAGAAGAAAAATACTGTCCGGCAAAATATAAAAAGAGCGGCAGAGCCAAGTTTATCATGCACGTTGTTTGTGCGGCGCGGGTTGCCATAACGTTTTATCGGCGTTTAGACCCGCTCGCTGCGTGATTACTTTATTCATTTATCTGCAAACTCCTGGGCGTGAGCGGGGACTCGGAGCGGCAATTTGTGGGAGTGCCTCGGCGTATATGCAGCGGAGACAAGCTTTTTCAGCCCGTGTAGTACGTGAGGTGGTGGCCGCAGAGTGCGCTGCAAACTAAATCAACCGCCTGAAGTGTGCTTCAGGTTATTGCGTGAACGCGGGGGCGTGCGATCCCAAAGCCGTACGCAGCGTTACTTACACGTTCCGTGCACCTATGCCGCCTCGTGTGGACGCGCGCGTCGCAAGTGGCGCTTGAGATACTGAAATCTCGCGCATTTATACGTGTGCCTGTATGCGATACGTGACCGCTTCCGTAGGGGGTAGAATAAGCCTCGAATCGAGGAGTGTCGCGAACCAGCACTATATAGGGAACGGGACGTGTACGAAATGAAGGTCACACAAACACGGCCCTGAACAATTGAAGCTTTATTCTCATAAGCGTTTGAAGAAGTATTGATTACGGTACGAAAACGACGCAGAGGGAGGAGAAAGCCAAAAAATAAAAGAGATGAACAAGAAACGCAAGTGTGCAGATGGTGTGCACTAGCAATTCAGAGTGAATTTTTTTTTTCAAGGCGCGGCGGCTGACTGTTAGCATCGTCGAGCGAGCGTTAGCTGACACAGTTCCTTTCCGTTAGGCTTGCTTTGTGAGGGCTGAATACCAGAGGCGTAGGCTCGGCAGGGCAAAGCAAGCGGTCGCACATAGGGAACATCACATTTAATAGATGGAAATGAGCACACCATAGGCGCGTGGCTGGGCCGATGGCCGGCATTCAGAAGAAGACGAAGTGCGTCGCGCGCCACTTGGGCCTGGCGTTGCAACGCTGGCGAAGAGGAGCTAAGGTGGCGCTAGCGATGTGATCGACTGTAGGATCTCACAGCTTGCTTATCTATGATTGTGCTTGTGAATCTCGTGGGCTTCTGTGATCTCCCTTGGTTGTGGGTCTGCCTTGTTGGTTGGTGAGATGGAAAAGCACCACTGTTTGTCTTTTTTTGTTGCTTTCAGATTTTGTCGGCATGCTTGCGTATTTCGCGTATATTACGCCAACGTTGGGTCTGTAGCTGGGTAATGGGCTGAAGGTGCCCGTCCTTTCCCAAGAATGTTGATGGTTATCGTACAACTATAGAAAAAAGATAACGTGGTGGCGCGTGTAATTGAACCAGCCCTCACGAACGTTTAAGCAGAGCAGCCTAATCCCCACCCCGCCTTTTACTGCACAGGCAGTTATGATCCAGGAAGTAGGCTGAAAGTTTCCATCCACGGTTGAGCAGATTCCCCAGACTGCGCAAAACGATGCGCGCATGAAAAAATGATAAGAAAGAAAGCGACAGGCTTCGGCCCTATTTATTTATTTAGTTAGTTAGTTAGTTAGTTAGTTAGTTAGTTAGTTAGTTAGTTAGTTAGTTAGTTAGTTAGTTAGTTAGTTAGTTAGTTAGTTAGTTAGTTAGTTAGTTGTTTATTATCGCGATAACAATTATGATGGGCACTCGGGGCTAATTTTGGCCTTGCCTTTGCCTCAATGTTTCGTATAAAGTCCAAGAGCAATAACATCCAATCGCACCCCGCGCGCCCTATCAAAGCCACCTAAATAGCGCAAGGTCTGTACACTCTGCTTTATGACGTCATGCTATTAGGGCCGAATGCCGTACACTCCAATGGGAATGCCGCCGAGTAAGCCGTGGTGATCTTGAAGTCGTCGCTTTCGTCACGCCAGGCTTGGCAATGGAAATATCGGCCCTTGTAGCATGACGTCATAGGGCAGAGTGCGCATGCCTTGTGATATATCGGTCACGTTGGGCGCATGCTGTGGCTGCGAGGGAAAGCGTGAGGGAGTGAGCTGAGACGGACGTTGGCTTTATGCGCATTCTTCCCGCGCTTCCAATGTTAGAGATCACATGATCAAGCGCGCTCTAGGGGAGGAGAGCGCGCGTCTCCTGCTCTAGCCTGCAGCCATGCATGCTACGCATGGCTGTCCGCGCGGCTCAGCGCATGCGCAGCCCTCGCACGCGGCACTTTGGACGTAATTTGTGGCGCGTCAAAGTAAGGCGAGCTGAGATGGCTGGCCGCTTCACTCGCGCTGTGCTCCGCGCACTTTGAGGCAGCGTAAAATCTCAAGTTTCCGGCGCACAGTGAAGTGAGGGGTAGCACGAAGCGTTTGCTCCCCGCTGCCGGCGCTCTTCATCACGCCGCTGTTGTGACAGCGAGTGTTCGTGGTTATGCAGCGACATCTGTTCGTGTTTTCTCATGCGCACGTGACACCACACCTGTTAATTTGATTAGTAAGGGAATGTTTACTGCAATTTAGACGGCAGATAAAACTGCGAACCTTGATTCACGTAGTGGTTTAATACTATGCTATCGATGTCAATGGCTCACCTACCAGGTGATACTGCGACTTTTTGTCAACATCTTAGAATAATATTCCACGTAATAAAGGCCATGCAGTTCATGTAGGATTCAAGTTTTCCTGCGAGAGGCTGGTTACGTCATATGCTACAACCCCTCCTCCATCGTTATCGCATTCTGTGACTTCTTGTCAGAGCATGTTCACACAGTTTGGATATATTGAAACGCACAAGGAATCACGATGCCGCATTTCGCTTGGAGCACGTGGCTGCCAAGGTAGCAGTACTGAAGCTAATGAAAAAAATAAAATAAAGCAGAGTACATCGGAGGGACAGATTTACGCGTAAAATTTCAAACTGCTGCAGCACAGCGACAGTGTTCCCGCAGAGGGCCTGCACAGGAAGATCCAAAGCCAGCCGAGTTAATACATTTGATTAATCCAAGTGTTTTCATTAATTCCTTATCTCATTAATTAAGGTGATTTTAAAGATGCAATTCATCCATAAAGTAGCTAAGCTATTAGTCTAAAGCCGCGACATCTTAAAGAAAATAATTAAATATAATGGTCTTAATTACTCTTGAGGACCTGATACATTACAGATAGGAGTGTTATAATGAACTAGGACTGCTGGTGTGGTGTCAGAAAGGATTCTAAAGAAAACTTCGCACCGTATCTCCATAACATTTTAGCATATATGCCGTCACGGCAGAAGACGCTGGCCAGCGCACCAGAGGTTGGAGAGCCGCAGCCTCTCGCATCGCTTCGAGCGACCGAGGTCGGCAAGGCAGCAACAGTCGGAAACGAAGCCGCCCGGGAGCGCATGTGTGCTCGCCCCAAAACGCTGCAGGCAGAAGATGGTGCAATGACCGATGTGTCAAATTCAGCAAGGAGGCTTTGCCACCATATAACTCGCCCTAACCAACGTGGCCACGTTACCGCTAGTTAGTTAAGGCTAGTTAACACTGTTAGCTAAGAAAGCTAAGTTTGAAAGCTAGGGTGGTGCGGCGAATTGAGGGCAGCATGCAGAAATCATTTTACCAGTTCGTATGTTGAGAATTTATGATTTTAACGCGAGGTCTGCTTCCATCTTGGTTACGTCAAACGACTTCAGTGGACAGGCGCACCTGCGGGTTTCGCACATCATCCATTAAGCGGACCTGGAAAGTAAAAGAACCGTGAGAAGATAAAAAGCGCCATAAGCGCTGTTCGCTGTAACAGAATTAAGGTATAACCACTCAGTCACGTGAGTTCGCCAGCTTTCTCCTTGCGCGCGCACGCGTTCCAGCGTTCGTTGGCGTTTTCTATAGCGCGTTAGATGTTGTGACGTCGAGAAGTCATAAACGGCACTTCATATTCCGCGCCCCGCAACTAATGCATCACCGCATCATGATGTTCTAATAACGGAACGTAAGCCAGGCAGCCGGTTAATCTCGCCGCGCAGCCTGGAGGGCTTTTCAAGTGATCGATGCTCTCCACCCTCGGCGCAAGGAAGAGGGAAGGCCGTTACCGAAGGTCGTTAAGTGATTATTTTCCCATTTGCCCCAGCAAAGATGCGTTAAAGCCACTCGTAAATTTCTCGGCTAGAGGCAGCAATCACAGTGTGCTAAGCTGGAAGCTTTGAAGGTTATGTGAGGGAAAGTTTAACAGAGACGTTGGATTGCAAAAGGCAAATATCAAAAAAATAAATAACATAAAAATAGGATATAAAAGCAAATAAATATATTTGTGATACGTTTATTTATTTATTTATCTATTTATTTATGTATTTATTTATTTAGTTAGTTAGTTAGTTGTTAGTTAGTTAGTTAGTTATAAATTTGAAAACTTGGCAACAAGTATAGTGTGTGGTAAACTACTCCCCAACGTTACAGAGTTGGGGAGTAGGATGACGAGGGTATGGGAAGTGAAACCTTTCAGCCTTTTAGCAGTTGCGGGGCAGCCACCTGAAATTCAGAGAAGGCAAAAATCTCCAGTTCCGCACAGTCGAGATATCGGTTATAGAAAACGGGGCCCGAATTCCCGAAGCTTCTCTTCCGTAAATGATTTTTTTGCCATTGGCCGGTTGCCTTCACTAATAGTAGTATATCCAGTAAATACGGGCTCAGCCTTTTAGCATCCGAAGGCACTTGCTGAAAGACTTCACGGATAGTGACTTTAAACGAGAAAGTAAATGAGGGAGGGAGGGAGGTAAAACGAAGGCATTATTGATGTTAACAAGTCTAGAGTCCTTTTGATCATACGCTGGGAGAATTAAAAAGGGGTATGGAAAGAAGGGAGAAAAAAGAGAGAAGGAAGATATATATATATATATATATATATATATATATATATATATATATATAGTTTGTCCCCATAACACCTAGAGGGATATCTGGCGCCACCGTCTATGGGAGTTTCTTAAGGGGGCACCGTGCCGTCATGGGAATGACGGTATATGTGCCTGCGAGGCTCGTGTTGGCTGGTGTTGTAGGAGGCTTCGTCTAAAGCGTGGATGTGGCTACACAAATAACGCGTTCTCAAAGTAAAATCTTTATAAAATGTTTCCATTCACGCATATTACATCTTTACTCAGCTACAGTGCATGACCAAGCGAAGAAAAGCAAGAACAGACGACAAACTGTTTCAAAGCGATCGCGAACCTTGTCGTCTGTCCTCCAACTTTAGCGGCCCGCTGATACTTTTTACGGATCATACAATCGTACACGCAATAACAAGTTCTCATAGTTAAACAAAACATGTTTTTGCCTAATAATAAAACCAAAACAGCTTTTCCTGTGCTGTTTTAGTAGAAAATGAATCATTGTGACAGACGGAACGGTGCTTGCCAAGCGCGTCTTCAAGGTTTCCTGTCTCTCCGAGAACGATGCCAATCCGAAGACACAATATACCGGCATTCCCATGTATACCACAGCGCAGCAGCGCCAGATTTCCCTCTAGGTAATGTAGTGAGCAACTCTGTGTATATAAAGGAATGCGGTGATTGTGGGCACGTGCACCCACAGCCCTACACAGTCAATGGCGCCTGCATAAGCCAGTCGTTCTGAGAAAGCGAATGCTTGTCTCCGCTGCCTTCTGAGCTCAGAAGGCAGTGAAGTGCCCATTACGAGGGCAATGAGTGTTGGACAGAAGAGCGTTGGGCTCAGTACTCTACCCTGAGGGACCCCACGTTTACTGCAATGCTCGGGTGGTTGGGCCATCATCGGTAAGTATGAAAAAAGGATCTCGTTTGTGGGTAGCTATGTATCCAGGGGCTGTATTCACAAAGTGTTCTTACATCTGGAAACGCTGGTAAGAGCAAATCCTAGATAATCCCGATGCTGAACGAATTATTAAAAGAGGCCGCAGGCGAATGGCAAAGACCACTTACGAAAGAAAAGCTTTGTGAATTCGGGTTCAGAAGTAAACCTTGCCGCCAAGCTCGACTACCTCTAACGTGTTGAAGATCGCTTCATATGTTACGTTATCATAAACTCCTTTAACATCCAGAAATAAGGCAAGAAATAATCGTTTGAGGGGCTTCTGGTGCTCTACGTATGCCATCAAATCGACAACGTTGTACATAGAAGAATGGCCACGCATGAATTCGGCCATTGAGTCCGGATATAACTCGTGATGTTCGAGGCACCATTCTAATCGTGCTAGAACCATCATCTCCACTAGTTTTCCCTACGCAGCTGGCAAGCGCATTCGGTCGGTATAATGCAATGTCTACAGGCGACTTGCCAAGCTTGAGCATCAGAATCAGGGGACTAACCTTTCATTCCTAGGCACTGTGCCTGTCTGCCAGGAGTTGTTGAACAAAAGCAAAAACACTTTCCAAGCACGTTCGCTAAGATCAAATAGAACACAGTAATTTACAACGTCGGGTCCTGGCGCAATGCTTCGAGTTCGTCCATAGAGAAAAGGCTTTCTATGCGTGGGTCGGGTGAAATCGGTAAGTGGTCAAGCGTCGATGTTCCAGCGGAACTAGTTTCGCCGGCAATCCTTCTGCACATGTCCTCAGCGATGTCAATTTTTGTGCATTGTTGGTGAAGGGACAAAAACTTGAAACGATGGCGCTGCTGAGAGGTTCCACAAAGACCACCAACAGTTCTCCATGTGGGAGACAAAAGCTTTTTTTTTTTTTTTGGTTTCAAGAGAGAGAGATGCAAATGAGAGAAAGGCAGGGAGGTTAACCAGACTTAAAACCTCCGGTTTGCTACCCTGCACTAGCGGAAGGGAAAGGGGAAGTAAAGACGGAAAGAAGAGCGTGACAAAAATAAAAGCGTGAGAAAAAAATGTGGAAAGGGATGAAATGGGGTCATTATAGTCTTTCTAATAGGCCACTGTCACGTAGAAAAGTCAACAAAGCCTTGACCGACTTTTGCTGCGACGACAGCTCACGTCGGCATTCCAAAACTGACTGTTCTGAAAGTGGCCTGTCGTCAAGGCGTGCCAACGTGGTCGCTAGTGACAGCCGGTGCGCGCTGTATTGAGGACAGTGGCAGAGCACGTGTTCGATGGTCTCCTCGCCGCCGCAGTGTCTGCAAGCCGCGCTGTCGTCCATACCGACTCGGAAGGCGAAGGATCTTGTGTAGGCGACACCAAGCCACAGTCGGCAAAGTACTGCTGTTTCTAGTCGAGAGAGTCCAGATGGGGGTCGAATTCGAAGGGATGGGTCCAGTCGGTGTAGACGTGTATGCTTTAAGCTTGGTGAGTTCCATAAAGTTTTCATGGCTTCATTTGCAAGCACACGAATTTTCGTTGCAGCGTCTGTTCTTGAGAATGGAATGGAGTCCTGCAAGCCCTCCTCATGTGCAGATCGTGCTGCTGCGTCGGCAAGTTCATTGCCCATTATTCCACAGTGGCTTGGAATCCACTGCAACGTGATGTCGTGTCCTTGCTCGACGAGGTGGTGAAGCAGCAGTCTGATTTCTAGAACTAGTTGTTCGTGGGGTCCTCGGCGTAAGGCAGAAACCAAACAATGAAGTGCAGCCTTGGAGTCAGTGAACACGCTCCATTTCTTGGGTATTTCTTCAGAAATTACACGAAGTGCACAACGAATAGCAGCAAGCTCCGCGGCAGTCGATGTAGTCTGGTGAGAGAGTCGAATCTTTATGGTGGAAGGTTTTGCAGGAAAGATCACCGATCCTGCAGACCCATTCACCGTGGTTGAAGCGTCAGTATACAGATGATGATGATCGTTGTACGTCTCGTACAGCAAGAGCAGTGAAAGCTGCTTGAGCGCTGGAGATGAGAGTTGGGCTTTTGTTCGTATGCCTGGTACGATAAGTCGAACCTTTGCTTGAGCCAAGCACCATGGTGGAAACGGAACTTTCGCTGGAGCTGTATAACCTGATGGAAGGTATGCACGATAGGGCAGGACAGTTTCACAAAAGGAAGCACGTGGTCGATCCTCTGGCAGTGTGGCTAGATGATGGGCAGGGGCTCGAGCAAGGTGTCTTACGTGTGCTCTGAGTGCGTCCATGACTATGGTTTCAAAGACTCGCAGAACGACATATACCTTTGCGACGCGAGTTTGTTCGTTTGAGCACGTCTTTTGAGCGCGTCTGGCCAACCTCAAGCCATACTTCGTACACTTATTACCTCGCTCCCAACGGTGACGAATTGCACGAAGCTTCTCCAACTCAATGTTGTAGTTGGTGCATGCAGACGTTCTCGACGACGAATGCTTGGCCGCTTCTAGGACACTTCTTATGGCGCCCTCAAGGCCAGAGGACAAGCCATCACGACAACCACCTTCCACAATTGATTTGAACATCGGCCAGCCGATACATTCGGTGACGCCGGATAACTTCAAGTCCATAAGCCCTCCAATCCTAACATAACTGAGCAGGTGGCCACTTCCCCTCGTTTCAATATCCAAAAACCACTAAACTTTCTGGTGAAGAAGCGAGGTCGTGGCAGCTACTGTAGAACCTTGATTTCCTGGCAGCTACTGTAGGCAGTTCCACACGGAGTGTCCAAGTCAGGCTTACGGAAATAGAGACAAATCTTGCTTCTCTCCAGCTTTATAATGAAAAGGTTCTAAAATGCGAGGAAGCCATTGACACTATGAATCGGGAGATGGCTCGGTTAAGCAATAAATTAGAAGACCTGGAAAACAGAAGTCGTCGGAACAATTTAATCATATACGGTCTCAAAAAGGGAGACAACGAAATCCCGGCAATTTTGGAAAAACGCGTGATACATGACATTTTCAAGGACATTCCTGCAGTTGAAGTTAAATCTATTGAACGGATTCATCGTATCGGCAAGAAACGTACTGCACGTAAACGCCCAATAACCCTTCGTTTTTTTCAATTTCACTGAGAAAATGTCTGTTCTTCGAAACTGTTCCAAGTTGCAAGGTGAACAGATATCTATCTCGGAAGACTTCTCACCAGCAGTACGGGAAATGCGCCGGAAACTATGGCATTCATCCCAAGAAAATCGTACCAGAGGAGACAAGGTCAAGCTTATATTTGATAAAGTGAGGATAAACAGCGATCTGTATGCCTGGGATAGCACTGAAAATAAGAGGACACTCGTGAAGCGCGAAAGCCGTATGGCTTATGAAAACAGTCACTCCAGCTCGTGACAAAATTCACCTCAACTCTCGCTATTATGTTTGAATGCAAGAAGCGTTGTCAATAAAACCGAAAAATTAGAAGAAATAGTGCTGGTATACAGCCCCCATATAATTGTCATCACTGAAACCTGGTTGCATTCTCACATTCATGATTCAGAGGTGCTTCCCAATTCCTATTCTATCGTTCGTTTCGACCGCGATGGCCGGGGAGGGGGCGTTGCCATAGCTATTAAAGAAGGCTTATCATTTAAGAAAGACGAAGGAATACCCAATGACGAGAGTGTGTGGTGCCGTATCACTATCAATGGAATGTCAGTGTTCGTTGGCGGCATATACCGACGACCAAATGCACCAACTGACTATCTTGCTGAATTGCATGACTTTCTGTGCCGTAAAATTAACGAGCGTACTAAGCTAACCTTAGTCGGAGACTTCAACTTAACTGGGATTGACTGGGGAAATCTGACAATTGGTGGAAACGAGCACAGTAGTTGTGAAATGTTTCTGAATCTTATGTTTAGTTTTTCTTTAACCCAGCTTGTTAGGGAGCCAACGCGTATACAAGGGCAAGCAAGCTCCATTCTTGATCTTGCTTTCGTTTCCAAGACGCTAAACCCTGATAGCAGTATCGAAAATGGAATCTCGGACCATAAGATGCTTTTACTTAGTTTTGATAACTTCAGTTTCAGTCCCAACCAAATCACCAGTATATCTCGTATATCTGTCAAGGATTACAGCAGGGCAGACGATGTCAGTGTTATTGATTACATTGAAATAACGCTAGATAGTCTTTTACAGTCGGGATTTGAAAACGTGAATGACTTATGGTTAAAGCTGAAACGAATAGTAGCGTACTGTGAAGAAAAATTTATCCCATCAATAAAAAAAACGAGTAAACAGGAAGACACCTTGGATTACACGCAGTATTATCCACCTCAAAAGAAAGTTACAAAGAATGCGTAAAAGGAAAACCAACGTCGATGCTATAAATGAACTTTCGCAAATGCTCAGAGCAGAAATTTCTTCAGCAAGAAACAATTTCTTCACAAATACGCTGACCAATTTTATGACACACGAGCCAAGAAAGTTCTGGCGTTACCTGGCAAAACCGGGGGCGTCTATCGACCAAATGGAAATAGACGGAGCCATTACGGATAACACAAATTGTATCGCGAACGCCTTTAATCACTATTTCCAGTCTGTGTTCACCCGTGCTTCTACCTCAGAATTCAATCAAGCGGAATACCATTCCCGCATGCCTGACCTTGTCATAACAGGATGCGGCATTCTTAACTTACTTCTACAGCTTGATGAAAAGAAATCGCCTGGGCCCGACGGATTACCCAATGCTTTTCTAAAGCGATACGCGCAACAACTGTCTCCCCTTCTTCAAAAAATGTTTTCCTTATCCATGGCAACAGCATCCCTGCCCGCCGACTGGCTTTGTTCGAAAGTCGTCCCGGTGTTAAAAAAAAAAAAAGAAAATGGGAATAGGCTCTTGGTAAGCATGTAGCATGCTTGGCAGCATGGCTTGCTGCAGATTAATGGAGCATGTAATTAACAAAGCAGTCATAACTTACCTGGAAAGCAACAAGCTTTTATATGTAAACCAGCACGGCTTTAGGAAGGGACTATCAACAGTTACGCAATTACTTGAAATTACACATGACTTCGCGGCTGCTATTAACTCTGGTTTGCAAGTGGATGCAGTGTTCGTTGACTTTGCCAAGGCTTTTGATTCTGTCCCACATTGTAAATTAATTGAGAAGCTTAAAATTATTGGTATTAATTCAAACATAGTTTCCTGGATTGCAGCTTACTCAAAGGCCGTACTCAATATGTCGAAATAAAAAATGCCATATCCATTAGCCTAGACGTTTGCTCTGGTGTTCCACAGGGATCAGTATTAGGACCTACACTTTTTTTATTCTATATAAATGACATTTTTTCCTGTGTCACTCCAGATGTTGTACTGAGATTATTTGCAGACGACTGCGTTGTGTACACTACGGTTCGTTCGCAAGATGACCAAAATAATTTGCACTTAACACTAACTAACATTGATTCTTGGTGTAAAACTTGGGATATGAAAATAAATGTAAGCAAAACGTCATCTGTCACCATAACAAGGAAAAAAACGCCCATCTATTTTACTTACCTTTTATCAGGATCTGCTGTGACGCGTAATAATGAAGTAAAGTACTTGGGGGTAATGTTTACTGAAAAATTGAGTTGGGAATCCCACGTAGATAACATATGTACAAAAGCATACCGACAACTTGGATTCATCCGACGAAAATTGTCAGCTGCACCAGCGCATGTAAAACTAAACGCCTATATGACTCTAGTAAGACCCAGTCTGGAGTACAGCGCCATAGTTTGGAACCCCCATCAGTCTTACCTGAAAAAAACGAAACTTGAAAGAATTCAAAGCCTAGCACTCCGTTTTATTTATTCCCGTTACTCCCGCTACGATAGCGTGACACTTCTCCGTAAAAGGGCTAGCATCTCGACGTTAGAATGCCGACGGCTAACAGCATGTATGAAATTTCTTTTCCTGTTATATCATGATTGCATCAACATAACTAAAGACGTGTACCTAAAGCCACCTCACCACCGCTCCAAAAGAATCAATCACGACTTGTGCATACGGCCATTTGCTGCTAGATGTAATTTATTCAAATTTTCTTTTTTTCCTCGATCCGTAGAACTATGGAATAGCCTCCCCCGCCATGTTGTGAATGATGTGTCACTTGATGTTATTGTTGCGAATGTTGAATGTTTCTTTGAAAATGCTTTCGTAAATGTGTTGTAGTCATAGCCTTCTTGATTATGAGTCATGACTTGTATGATTCTACAGCTGTGCACACGTTTTGATTCTATTATTTATATAAGTTATGTATCTTTTCATTCATGTTCCGGAACACCAAACCTGTTGTACCACCTATTGTACATTCCACTCCTGTCAGAGCCTGAGAAGGGCTCACAGTATTATGAAATAAATAAATAAATATGAAAGGTGAGGCTTCCATCATTTGACAAACGTAACTCTTGTTTGGAGGCAAATGTCACTAATCTTATGTCCCTCGTGTTCACCTTTTAGTTCCCCCAGAGATAGCGTTGAGGGTGCAAATCTACAGTCATTACCCAAGGCGGCGGAGTCACTTTCATGGTTCTCCGTAACTGCTCGCAGTCCAGCCGACTTAACTGAGTGCGATATCTAGGCTCCAGCTACTGTGAAAGTGAGCTTGCTCTTCTGTATTCACTACCAGACGCTCGTGCTAGTTTTCATGGCCAGGCGGCACTGCGTGGTCGGCATACGTAAACTCACGACGTATAAAAACGATAATCTTGCTGTTTTCCGTGTGTGTAGCGGACATGAAGCACTCATACCCGGACAGTCTGATCTGAGCTGATGGGGCGCACTCACAGATGACCCTAATGGGGAACTGACTCATGAACACAAACTGTCGAGAATCAGACATGCTTTTTCTGCATTCCTCTGGCATTCACTCTGGCAGTCCACTGAAATATTGACGCGTTCCAGAACTCGTCAAAAAACGACGCCCCCCCCCCCCCACCCCCTCCTATTCTGGCGAGCCATGCTTTCGACTATAAGGGCTGCAAGCACTGGACTCAAAGTGTCCAGCACTTGCAGTGCGCTTTGTGCCAACAAAGTTTTCATGTTGTTCAGTATAACGCGAATGGCATTTATGACAGACAACAAAATGCTGATTACCTGGTAATCATAAGCCAACGTCGCTTCAAAAGTTGCTGCAGGCGTTGAGGTCGGTGCGTTTCGACGTGACTCGGCAGCACGTTCTGCCCTCCCTAGCACAGGTCGTTATTCAAAAATGGCGAGTCATTCAACTTTGCTTGTTTTCCTTGTATCGTCTTGGTGGTGCTGCGGGTTGATGTGCGGCAACCTCTTTGACAGAAGATGGCGTGGCACTCTAATTGCAGCTGTGATTTTTCGAGAACGCCTTTGGTGTCAATACCGACGCCGCCGATGAGTGGCGGCAGCCTCTCAATTCATCGAATTGTCCCGCACCATTCTTGTGTGGATCGCGAATTCCTTGCGCACCCGGGGGAAATCCGCTGATGAGGCTTTGTGCTTACCACTGCAGTTAGGGCACTTTAGAACGTCTGTGTGGCAGGTGTCTTCTGAATGTGAATCAGCTCACCGCGGGCTCACGGCGTTGTTCACACAGACACCCTTTACGTGGCCAATCTTGCAACACTTCAAGCACTGGAGAGGCTTCGGTACGAATGGTCATATACTGGATAGCGGACATGTCCTTCTTTGGCGTGAGGAGGAAGGCTGTCTCCTTCAAAGAAAACCTTCGCACAGTACGTGTTTCTAAGCCTGGAAATCTTCGTAATGAAAGTTCCTTCTGTCGCTGGTTTGATTAGTATTGGCAAGTCGTCTTTCGGGTTGGCAACGCCAACGTCCTGAGTGACGCCCGTTGTACCATCATCGCCTACAGCGATTATTCATCGCCCTTGCACATTGCCGATATCAGTCATATATAACGTTGTGCTTGCAGGGCGCTACGGTTTAACACGTGAACTGCTGGGAAACTTTTTCGCGTCTGTATTCTCGCGTCTTTTTCTCATATGGCGCAGTTTTCTCAAGAAAGAAATTGAGGGTCTGCCTGTTTAAGAGCTGCACATTGGTCATCGGGCCCACGGGTGTGCTGCCAGCGCTGCCGTGAAGTAACGTCTCTAGTTGAGCGTTGGTTTCTTGCGAGTCAACGGTCGACTGAAGACGACTGGATACGTTATGACGCAGCGCAACCCGAATGCTTTTCTTGGCGCACTATCGACCTAAAGATTCAGTCTTCAATCATTAATGTTCTGCAATAATGCGGATATGGAAGGACTCTCTGTACTCCTTAATGATGCGGCTGGAGAATTTGCGTGCGCAATGAAAAGTTCGGCAGGTCGATAATCACTCGCCTGTTTCTTCGCTCTCATTAGCTAGCGAAATTGTCCTTGGCTGGGCTTTAATGCACCTCACAGCAGCAATAATCCGAACTGTCATTACCCGGGGTCGAAGCGGTAGCTCCTCTTCAGCAGTGAAATTAGGGGTTGACGTACGGCTGTCGCCAGTTGGCGTCGTGAACCAGACAAATGCCTGATCAAAGTAAACATGAAGCAACACCTTAATGCAGTATTGAAACCATGAAAATTTGTATTTATAAGTGATAACCGCGGTTCCTTAGACAACGAAAAAAGTATGAATCTTACAGTCGCAACTGGTGTAACCATAACGAACAATTCAAATATGCAATCTCAGCATTAACATATGAACCATAGTTGTCAGTACAAGCTAAATTTTCCGATGGTTAACGAGGAAGAAACATTAAAAGTTCGCACTTCTATAAATCCAATGCTAATAACATATAGTGAACTGTATGTTACTCATATAGCAGTTGGTTCGCACCGATGCCGTTTGTAGTAAGTGGGCCTCAGTGTCGGCAGCTGGTTTTGGGAGCGGAGACAGGCCGCGTTTCTGTGTTGGGACGTGATGTCGGCGTCCCTGCTGACCCGGGTGTCCCTCGGCGGTCGTTTATCGTCCCCGAAGGAGACTGCTGAAGCGTCGAATCGGCTTCTCGAGGCGTGGGCGCTCACCGCTACAGCTGTTGCTACACATGCGCGAAGCGCACGCGTGCGTACTGGTAGCGACCGTGGTTCTCACTCAACTACAGATCACCTTCACTTGGTGAACAATTTAATCGCACATAGAACAACAGTCATGGAATCACACAGCTGCACATATCTAATTTGGGCGTGTTGCCGCTGCGGTTCAGACCGCACACACACACACAAACACACACACACACACACACACACACACACACACACACACACACACACACACACACACACACACGCACACGCACACGCACACACACACACACACACACGCACACGCACACGCACACGCACACACACACGCACACGCACACGCACACGCACACGCACACACACACACACACGCACACACACACACACACACACACACACACACACACACACACACACACATATAGCACAACAGCCACAGATGCACACAGCTCAAAGTAGTACGAACATAAACAAAATGCGGTGCACGTGGGCTTCCGCATCCACTCTTAGAGAAGAGATATTTGGGAGGCCCGCACTCAGAAAAAAGCTCTTACGCTACGGTTGTTCGCAAGAGAAAATTCCAGCCTATCAGGATCGGCTGGACACATTATCAGCGAAGGCGGCCAGCCAATGGCAGAGAACGCTTACGACCGAAAAGCGTTCTGAAATCCGCCCGCATTCGAGAAAAAGCCCTTACAGTGCCGGGAGAAGAGGAGTAAGTTTCATATCCCTTAGTTTTATTTTTATTGGTTCTTACGTAAGAAAGTTGTTTCCGAAGGCAGCTTTTCTTGTATAAGGTAAGAATGAAACCCAACTCCTGCAAGTAAAATATATACATGTGGGGAAAAAAATAAAGAAACTCAAGGTGGAGACGGTAGCGAAACAAGATCGCTTGCGGGAAACGCACGCTCAAAAACTATGCTTTCAAATGTGTGCGAAAACGTACTGCAATTAAGAACGAACGCGCGACATTTTCTCCGCTCACTGTATATGACAAAAAAAAAAGAAGAAAGGAAAGAAAGAAAGGAAAAGATACCAAAGGACGCTAACAAACGAAGAAAAAGGAAAAAAAGAAAAGAAAAAGAAGATGGCTGCCTAGAAGCAGCGAAACATCGATATCGTGCGCGCATCTGCTCGAGTCTTGTCTCGTACCATATAAGTGGGATCGCCGTTACATGTATATGTCCTTATCAATGTGCATAACTGCGTCGCGTATGATTGAGATTTTTCACGACAGGTTCAACGTCCTGCGTGTCGGTGAGGTGCCCCGACCCATCCTAGATCACACACTTGAACGTCAACGAAGCATCGATAAATAAATCCCTTCCTGGCCACTTATCGTCCCGTTCGTTCACTCTTCGCCCCCCCCCCCCCCCTGCTTCTTTCTCTTTTCTTGAACTTTCTTCCCTCGCAGCCGACTGTGCATTAACCCCACCGCTTCTGTAAGCACCACTCTGCTGTGCACGTTTTACAACCCCAGGTGCTGCGCTCTGTCTCCCTAAATTATTTTTTCCCTTTCTTATTTTGCTGTTCACTTTATGCATTGACTCGCCTTTTTGCACTGTGCTTCCCATCTTATTCTTTTTTTATTTCAAGTGTACTCGTCGTGTCGGTGTTCCGTGACTTTACCATGTAGTACCTCCCCCCCTTTTAGCCATGTTTTCGTTTCCAGACTTCAGTGCCCCCCTCTTCCCGCGGCGTGTTCCCCTTCCCTCTTTCATCCATCTGCTATTCCCTGCAGGTCTCTCCTTTGCTTTCCCTATCCCAGCGTGCGCAAGGGCTTCCCAACCTTATACCTTATTGCTCTTAATTACGGGACGCGGTGAAACGAAGTGGCTCGTTATGAGATTCGCGCGTGCCTGTCTTCGATCCGGGGCTTGATTCCCATCTCCGTTGTATAGGTTTCTTCTTTCACTGTTTTTATACTTTCTTGCTTGCGCCGCGTTATTCGCGTTACTTCGGCGCCAAATTACCTTCGCGATCGAGAGTGATTGGCGGTGCGACTACTCTGTAAACACATTCTTGGAGCGCAGCAATATATGAGTTGTTTGTTGTGAAACACGCATGTCTCCGAAGTTTAGGAGATTGAGTATTAAAAGAAAACGATCGTGTACGAGAAAGAAACGAGAAATGTCGGTACTACGAGATAAGTGATGAGGTGCATGATGCCCTGGAAATCGGATCTCAGGGTTCTCGGTACGGTGGCGTGTAGGAACGATAACCCTTAGCGGCTGTCTTGTTAGCGTGTTGCACGCGTGAGACATCGGTAACTCTTACTCGAGTAAAGTGGATCCCACCTTTCTAGGGTGCTGCGTGGACACCTCTCCTATAGACCCGTATTCACAAAACTTCTTACGATGGAATTGTTGGAAAGGTCTAATTCCGGACAATCCAGATGCTGCAGTCAGTGACAAAAACAACTTACGATCGAAAAGCTTAAGTGAATGCGGCTCCTATTTTACTTCGATCTTCGTCGGTCTATCGGTTCCATTCCAATTATATTCCTGGCCGCACTTCGTCAATGTTTATGGCGGCGCTGCTCCCGCACTTTCACCGGGATCGGCCGGTCATGTAATCGGTCGTGCAGTATAATCGAGCTTAAGGCATCCTTACATCGTCGCCGTCATCATCATCGTCATCGTCATGCAAAGCACGCCCACATTTACGTCTGCCCAAGAACCTTAACATTTTGCGAACATGTATATTGTTTCGGCATTTGTACTGCGGTAACGCATAAATTTCGTGTACGCGGATTTCTTGGCGTTTCTTTTTTTTTTTTCTTTTCTAGTCGTTTCTGTTACAAACATGAGGACAGCTACCACGTAAGCGAAATGGAGCATAGCCGGCACCACATATAGGCACCAACCTCTCCTTAAAGAACAGTCGATAAAGCAGAAATAATTGCCCGAGGCCTGTCTGAGCCGTCCCACAGAGCCAACACCGACAACGTCTACACAGAGGCACAGTGGCACACTCGGCAGGCCCAGAACGGGCCTCGCTACGACCCTATCTGGCGCCGTTCGACGACGGATGCGCTTGCGCCCCTATCACTCTTTGGCCACGCAGCTGGTAGTCATCCCTGCACAGAGCGCACGCAGGGGGCTTTATCGGGAATCGGTGTTTGTGTGTGTATGGGGCGGGGGGGGGGGCGGGAGGGGGCGGAGGAAGGGGCTCAACACCCGCGCTCGTTCCCTGCGGATCGGTCATCGAGAGGCTTTGAGCAACCAGCACATGCGGCTGTTGGCGCGCGAACGCTTGCGAATGGGAAGGTGACAGCGTCGCTGCGAGAAAAGGACAAAAACGCAGCGCGCGCGGCTAAATAACGGCTGTTGCGAGTCGTTAACCGTGCTTGGCTTCTCTCGCTCGATGCCTGTCGCCAAATGCGCAGCCGACGCGAGTGCTCGAGGGGCGTCAGTGGAACGCCCCAAGCGGGTCCGGACTATAATAATAATAATAATAATAATAATAATAATAATAATAATAATAATAATAATAATAATAATAATAATAATAATAATAATAATAATCTTGCATGCAATTTTCCTTGCAATGAAAGGAAAGCTACAAGGGTGGCCCTCCTGCACATGCGTTAAGACGCCAGGTATTCCGGCATTTAGTTTGACGGCGCCTTGTCTTTCCGTTTCACGGAGCAGATACTAAATCATCGTAGTTTGCTTTGTGAGGCGGTTCCTCATTTGGTAACTCGAGTGCAGGGCAAATCAACGAAATGAAGTGCAAGTTTAACACTGAATGGTGTATTGTTTCTCCTTTCGAGATTAGTGTTGTGGCAGGTGAGGTGGGGGGGGGGGGGGGGCTTGGTGTCTCCTGTTCCGTGCGGCGTAAGCAAACGTGAACGAATCTGCTGGACTATTTCATGCTCAGATGTAGTTGTCTGCGAGTACAATCCAGTCGACTGTGGTGGTAGGGCGCGCGTGCCTGAATGTACTACACTGGCTTGTCTCAGCACCTAGCGACATAGGGGAAACCGACGCGAAGCGATACGTGGCATAGATTTCACATGTGTATAGTTCACGATAAACAAAGATAACATAAAAGCATAAAAAATGCCGGGACTCAGACAACTTTACCCGAGTTGCCCCTTCATCTCTTTTTCGTTTGTATTTCTCGTGTACGTTCATGAAGTCACGCTGTACCAATTGGATAGCCTCCAAACGCACGCCTATACGCCCTGTAGGTAGCGCTTCAGCGTATGAAGTACCAAATCGTCCCAACCACTGCGCTCGTGACATAAATGTCGCCAATTTCGTAAATTTTCAACATACAAGTAAAAGTAAATAAAGGAAGAAAGCGATGACGCCCAAGTAGTCTTTATATTGCACACGAGGAAGTACTAATTCGCACTGTTTTCAAGTTGGAGTGGCCAGGAAAAAAAAAAAACATTCATAACGCGTAAATGCCCTCAGTTTCACGCTTAAATGTCATTTTCGTGTGCCTCTAGGAGTGAGGTTGTTATTAGTGCGTAGACGGTGAAACAGAATGTATTGTCACGATGCAGAACAGGACGTGCGGAGAAGAGACGACGCCAGAGAAGTCTTGTCTTTTCTTGTATACTCACCAGTGGCGCGTACCCACTATGGGGGATTGGCCAAGAAGCAAGCGGTTTTCCGTATGCTTAGAAGTAAAGCGAAACTAGATTTGAATAATGGAGCGTGGGACTATAGTACTATAATTTAGGAGTGTAATGAAAATATTGTTAAGAACTTTGATAAAATCAGTTAACGTAAAGAAATGAAATAATAGAAATTATTGATAACTTTAGAAATTCAGCAAGGTACTCTTTTTGTCTCTCTAATAAAATTGTAAACTGCAAGAAAAACCTCTCTGTGGCTGGAAGCCAATGAAGTCGCCCCAAAAGAAAGAATGGTTGGCGAGGTTAGCGATAGCCCAAGTTTGGTAAATGAGTATTCTAATAGTTTTCTTTGTCTTAGAAAGCAGAGGCACAAGAGAAAATAATGTTCGGTAGTTTCAGGTGTACTGCAAAAAGAACATAGAGGGGACATAGCGTGACCAGACATGTGTAAGTAAAAATTTACAGAAGGTATACGACGTCTCAAGTTTGTGAAAGAAACTTCCAATTGCCTGAAGGACAACAATTATTATTCCATGGGAAGCCGAGGTGGTGGAATTCAGAAGACGGTGTTAGGATGGATATTGCAGAGTTTTTAAATATAGCGAAATTTCTGTACCTAGCCGCGGTGACGTAAGCTGATGTTGGCAGAACAAATAGGATAGGGCCGTTGAGGGATGCTCGTGCGAGTGAACCAGCTATTTCAATTAAGTGCAATCCATGATGTCCCGGTACCCAAAGCAAACATACTTCCCGTAAGTACGGAGGTACCATCGAACCAAATGCTCTTTGAATTCTTGAATTTGAAGATGCAGTTAGTGCTGTACATACAGATAGCGAGTCGGTCACAATAACAGCAAACGGGTCATATTGGCGGAGTTTTCGTAATGATAATATAGTCGCTAATAATTCTGATTGAAATGTAGGTGTGAAGTCGGGAAGGCGAAGGGAGTAAGACCATTGAAGAGATTCAGAGAAGATCCCCGCTCCTGCCTTCTCATTGCACACAGAAGCGTCAGTAGATATTACATTGTCAGTGGTTAGCTGGTGTAGGTGGCCGTGCAAGATATTAATTAAATCTCGCCTTGGTAATAGTTTAACATAATGTGGAAATATGTCCTCGAACTCACTTTTGAGGTCTGGTAAGGCATAATTTGAATGGCAGACTTGGCGTATGGACACATCTAATTTTTGTAACTGTGCTTGCACAAATATCGGAGGAATGTGGAATCTCGACCACGATACTTGATACACTACTACATCCACTATGATACACTATTACATTATGTTCGTCTGATAGGATGTATGTTCTGAGTTCCTGTGCCGCGCGTTGTATGCATATATTCTTCTAGTTTTGTTTTTCTGTCTCTTAAATATTCGTCAACTTAGCGCTAAGAGCAGTGTGCATTTTCTTCTTCTGGAATGGTTTCACATGGTTAGCGCTAAATGCTACGTTTTCGCAAATGACACGCTGTTCATATCTTCAAATTCAGGGCTATTTCATTTTGCTCACGCTTCGCACCTTGTACTCAATTTATTGTTCGTCATGTATATAACCACTCCTGCTTAATGCCTCTAACCAAAGGCTGGCAGTAAAAAAAAAAAAAAAAATCTCAGATGGTGCAGTGATAAATGCATACTGCATACGTCTTCTTAAAAAGTCATAAACTTGTAAAAATGTCTGAACCGTAAGCATGCGTAATCTGCAATCTAGGGTGGGTACATGAGCTTCCTGATATAAAACAGCGTTGGCAACAAATCTAGGTAGCCCGAGGCATGGCCGTAGAGCTTCTCTTTCTAAAAGTATGAGAGGTTCAATTTTGTAGGCGGGGCCACCGGAAAATATCACGCAGCTAATATGGGCCGAACATCTGCCTCATGTACATCTACCTCATGTGTTGTAGCTGGAAAATGGAAGCCGTTCAGTGGTCATTACATATCCATCTTCAATGTGTCGCGAGATAAGCACCGGTCATTTGATATCGGAGCCATTTACACGCGAAAGCATGCAACTAATTTCACGTGCGACATTGACTGAAATGGCTTGAAAAATTGCTATGAGGGAAACGACCAATTGAAAGTGAGAAAAATGCACAAACTGTAAAAGAGAAGGAAAGCACGGCTTTTTCGTTTTGTTTTGTCCCCTTTCTAGCTGTCTCTACTTCCTATCTGTTCGCTTTTTCTGCCTCACCGTCATCTCTGTCTCGGACGCCTCAGCGCAACCGTTACTTCCGCGCTATCGCGCACTCCCCAGGACGAACAACAGGAAAAAAAAAAAAAAAACAATGAAATGCATCTTCACGGAATACAACTGCATTGCCGCCCGAGTGCGGACCGTGAATGGAAATTCGTCAGACGAATCCCTAACGTAACATCACGTGTTCCGCCATCTGCCCTTTAAAACCTCAAATCTACTCTCAGCAGCTTAACGGCAGCGCGCTTTAATACCATTACACTTAAATCTGCGAGAAATCGCATTTTTGGAGCGAGGCCTTCAACCGGCCACTTCTCCTCTACGCTCTTCATCCTTTTTGGAACAGGTGCACACGTAGTACAACGACAGTCGGCGCAGCTTTATAGCAAAAGCGAGACGTGACTACCGGGGCCCTCCCCGTCCATGACGGCGGTGAAAAAAAAGAAAGAAAGGGATCGACACGTGACGACCGCCGGGAGTGACTGATGATGACGCCGTCACGGACGCGCCGAGAGCGGCGGCGGCGTGACGTGTTCTTCTCCCCCGATGCCAGCCCTCGCCCCCGCTGCCTGTTGACAGGGGGGCTCGTGACGTTGATTCCGCGCTCCGTGATCGAGCGCCCTCGCAGGCGCTCTCCCGCCACGCAGAGCACAGTGTGCCCAACGCGCTGCGGAAAGAAACCGAGGGGGTGCAGGTCAAATAGCCCTGAGGGCCGATAGCCTATACCCGCGCGCATAGAGTATCCGATCCCTCTCTCCCACAACCCGGGACCTCCTCCTGTCTGTCACTTCGATGTTCCTTTGTTTTTTTTTTTGTTTTTTTGTGTGCGTTATTCGTCATCCTCTTTCCTGCTCACCCGCTAGGGAGTTGTCATCGGTTGCCGCATGGGTGAGCGCGCCCACGGTTCGCAACCCTCCTGCCCCTCGTTTGACCGTTGTGCCCCGGGGGTGCGGATCTCCCAATTAATCTCTCCGCCGTCAGGCTGAGCACGAGGATTCATTCAAGTGGGTCACACACACAAATACGCCGAGGCCTCCTCCGTCTTCTCTACCCACCTTCCCCCTCCCACCCACGACGCTTGTCGGCGTTGTTGCTCCCTGGGCATTGTTCTTCCTCGTGTAGCCATATGCCTTCTTTTTCTCGGCAGCATGTTGCAGCTCACCCATTTTGAACGTCTGTATCCACCTTGTACAGGCATGTTTTCGTGTCTGTTGGGCAGATATAAAAATGAGTCTATGCGGAATTGCACGCGGACTCGTATACAGAGGCCAGGTGAAATGAACTCTCATCAAAATATGTCTTCTTGCAGGAACTATAAACCGCTGGCGTACGTGCGTTGAAACAGATGCGGAAAAGAAAATGAGTCATCGCCCGAGAGACGACGACCCTGCCTTGTCTATGGCCTGAAAAACGAAAGTGCCTGGTCTCGGCTGCGGATTCATTAGCCCTCATAATAATTTACGCTGTCATCGTCTGTGCACGCGTGTCTATAAGGTGCATGGAAAATCTGTGGCCAAATTCACAGAGCTCTTGGTTCGTAAATGCTCTTTGTCCTAGGTCAGCCGCCTTGAGTGATATGCCCTGCATCATGATGGGTTAGTATCCTCTCTTACGATTATTTCTAGCGTACAAGAACTTTTCAAGCGACGCCTTCTTTGCGACACGCCGAGCAGCTGCATGGGTTGCCGGGAAGCCGAGTGCCGCCGCTGACTACGGGCACCAGTAGGCAGCTATTTATTTATTTATTTATTTATTTATTTATTTATATATTTATTTATTTATTTGGTATACCTACATCGCCTGCACGGCATTATCGTAGGGGGTGTTAAAATACAGGGGATCACGAAGGGAAATGTATTCAGC
The DNA here is from genome assembly GCF_023375885.2 of Dermacentor andersoni. NCBI lineage: Eukaryota > Metazoa > Arthropoda > Arachnida > Ixodida > Ixodidae > Dermacentor > Dermacentor andersoni. Next base: position 123,582,308 of record NC_092817.1, on the reverse strand, counting down.
ATTATCAAAAGAATGCATCAGTAAATGCGCAACATATTGTTTAAGCCCTGAAAATCGCAATAGCGGAAGACAAACTAACAATGTACAGTAACAAAAAACAAAACAAAGTGCACACAGTAGCTTATGTGCAGATATGAATAACGACGAATTTACTTGTATATGGCTGGCGAGTTGTACCCCGTGCAAAATGTAAAAAAGCAACAAAAAACAAAAAGTGCCATTACTTTTACCGGACCTGGCAGCATCGGCTCCCAAATGTTTCCCGTAAAATATAAAGGCGTCCGTAAATTAGTTTTACAGCACAGCGATGACACGCCGTCATATCTACAGCAATTTGCCGCGTATAGGAAATAGACGTCTGCGGTTTTATTCCGTGGCTATGCAAGAACACGGCGTCATATTTTAAGGAATTTACCACAGAGAATACAGACGTCTCTAATTTCATTCCACGGCACCGCAAAAAAAAAAAAAAAAAAAAGCGCCGTCACATTTACGGGAATTTACCGTAATAGATACAGGAATCTGTAATTTCATTCCGAGGCACAGCAATGACGGGCTGTCGTAATTACAGCAATTGCCAGTAAAAAAAAAAAAGAAAGATAATTGGCTTCTGCTATTTCATTGCACGGCACCATAATGACGTGACGTTATACTTACAACAAGTTTAGCAGTTTTTCGGTATATTCTCGAACTGTGCTTCTCGATAAAAGCGAAGCTGCTACATTCATTATCATTTATTATTAGAGTAACTCGTTTAATGGAAAAGTGTGTTTTGTTATTCTTGCTGCAGAGTCAACTTGTTTTACCAGGTACGAACCATTTTACAGTTTTGTAAACGAGAGAACAAGGGGAACCGAAGGACTCGATTTTGTTAATCATGACCATTTAAAGCTAACAGACAATAAAGCCAAGGAAATAATTTAATTAGCTGTATGAATTAGATGGGGAATTAGGTGTAGTTGAAATTGAAATGTAGAAAATAATAAACAAAGGAGGAAGTGAAAGAAAAGATAATGGTCGCCGGTGGGTGCCGAACCCACAACCTCCGCATTACTCGTGCGTTGCACTACCTATTGTGCCACGGCGACGGTTATGAAACTATCCACTACCTTGGGTATTTATGTTTTACTATTTTTAGCCCTAAAAGTGTTAGCCAACGCCACTCAGAGCCAAGGTGGGTGAATGTTTAGTAGTTATTGATTTCATATGAGGCAAGAAAAGTAGAAAAGAAAAGACAACAACACTGAAGAAAGTGCCTGGCAATAAAACCAACGCAGCTACTGATGCTCACATGAAAGTATGCTAGCCTTTATTTGAAAATTTTAGACGTCACTGTAGGTCAAGAAAGAAGATTGGGAGCAGTCTACGCAAATAAACAAGGTCAGTCGATAGAAAAAGATATTGAACTAGTGTAATTGTCTCGTGTTAGGCTACAGTTCACGAATATATGTACCAATATCTCTGATTGGCAGACTGTGTTCAAGTATGCACTAAAGACTCATATGTAATGTGTTTAGCAATAAACCAGAACCATGTAGTACCAAAGTGCCTTAGCCTATTGCTCTTTCTAGGCAGAAATTTGACATTTTGACAGAGATGTGCATCCCGGATGTACAAGGTAACTTCACAATTCACCTTTCTATATTAATTTAGTTCTACTGCTCCCATTTCAATGTTATGCTAACAGATGTTTTCATTTCAAACTAGATCACATAAACGACTGAATTGAGAGCTGAAGGACCTTGTAACATGAAGCAAAGTCTAAAAAGAGACAATAAGCACAAGAATAAACAAATACAACAACGCCTATCCGCGTCCTTGTGTCGTGTTCGTTTATTGCATTTTGTGTGTGTATATGTGTGTTAAGCTTCTCGCGTAAGGCGAATCCTCGCTTGACTTCTACTTGGTCGGTGTACGTGGTTCTCACTAACTTATACAATCTCTCAGTCCCCGCGGAAGACTTTTTTTGCGCAGTCACCCAATTTACAAATAGAAGATGTATCAGTGCAAGCTCTGGGCGTTGTGACACGGCTCTACATCGCCAAATGTGTTTTCGAAATTACAATACGAATAAAAACAAGTCCGCCACATCAATGCCCAGGTCACGATGGCCAAATTTGTTATAAAGAACCTCATCGCGATACCACAACAAGCCCGGACACGGCGCCAGCGGCAAGGCCAGTGCTGTATACACTGGCTCCGTGTATACCGTTTGCTCGGTGACCATATCGGAAGAGAACCCACACCAATCTCGGCGACCCCTATCAGTGCGAGAAACCGCCGGAAGAGCGTACAAGACATTCCGGCGTTCGTCCACGGCTACCTCCTTTCGCGATGGCCGTTCTCTGCCGCTAAACGCAGCGTAAAAAGAAAAAGTGAAGAAGAAAACGCGACATCCCTAGGTGGGAAATTGCAATCCCTTAGCTTCCTTCGCTTTGATTGCTCGTACTCCCGGGGGCATCCTACGATGTGGGTCAGACTCGGGGTGATCGCCGCGCCGGGTTCCGTGTGCATGCGTGTGTTTGTATTTGTGTTTGCATGTATGCTCTTGTGCATATGTATCCTTTTTTTTTTTGCTGCGGATAAACTTTTTGCGATAGGATAGTCTCGTATTTTATTCTTTTTATTTTTTCCGCACCCTTCTTCTACTTTATTGCCTTCTGTTTCCCCCTCTAGTGCATTTCTTTCTTTCTTTTTTTGTTTTGCACTGTTGCCCGTTACTTCGATTCGACCTTTGGTGTCGCTGGTCACTTGGCCCCATCGTTGTCATATTAACTTCGCCGTGTCGCTCGTCCCGTCTTTGTCACACATATTCCGCGTTCAAGTCTGCGCGCTTGTTTTCTCTTTCTCCCCTGTTGCATCAGACGAGACTACCTGCTTCCTTCCTCATAGCTTCCTCTCTCCCGTCCTTGCCCCCGCCTTCTATCGCCTGATGGAACTTTTTCGGACTGTCAATCGGCCCGCCCCGCCCGCTCGCCTCCCCCATCTCGACGTTCGCTACACCGTGGCCTATGCCCTTCAATATCCGCCGGCGCAGCGTCCTTCGCCGCACTTTACTCGATACCGAACCCTCCGGGCCACCGGCGTTCGCAGCCCGCTGTTTTCTCATCGCTTCGACGGGTGGGGTCGTGGCCACCGGCGCTTGGACAAACACTCCGTTCGGCGTTCACTCTGCCGTCAGTGGCGTGTTGCCTCTTTCCTCCTCTCCATCTCCGTTGTGCTTCGCGTTGTCCCGGACACAGGCAACGTCCAACGCACTGCCCCTGCTCCCTCGCCGTGCACCACGCCTGGGGCCTCGCGAGGAATAGAGAAAGAGGACACGAGGGAATGGAAGAAGGAGAAGATCTCGCGGGAGAGTTCGTTTATGTCGTTTCGGCGTAGCGCGGTCGTTGCGTCGAAGCTACTGTTTGCCGCGCGGCACAAACTGGTTGTAGCGCCGGCCATCGATGTTGCTGCGGTCACCGGGACTGAGTGGACTCGGCGGTGTTGTAGCGCGTCGTCGTAGTGATCCTTTCTTTGGCCTTCGCGACCGCTGCACGACGCCACGTGCGCGAATGCGTTCACCGCCCTACCCGGAAGAGGTGAAAGGTTAGGTGTCGCCAAAAGTAAACTCGGCAGAAGCGTTCACTGAAAGCATCGTTTCATTGTTCTGTAGGAGTACAAATTTGACTGTACGGCATGAGTTTGCTGCGTGGCTCGCTCATTAGCGCTATATAGCTCATATAGTCACGTGCCCTTTCATATAGCTCTTCGAACGTGTGCGTGAGTGCGTGCGTGTTTGTGTGTATGTGCGTGTGCGTTATTCACGTGTTCACTGGACAAGGAATTTTATTGACACTGTTTTAGTTACACGCCAGTATCTTCAATTACTCCACACTGTACTTTCCAATAAACTTGGGTTGTTTGTTCACAGTGCATCCGGTGGCGTATTTTTTTTGTACGTTGATTGTTTAGAAATCACGTCACACTAAGAAAGTAGCTTTCATTGCTCCTGCATCGTGTTTATGAAGGTATCAGTTCTGTTTGTAATTGTTTTTATGATGCGCGCGCCTAAATATATTAGGATATCGGCTTTTGTACAACATTATACAACGTACACATTTTTCATTCCCTGTCCCTAGTATTAGGAAGTACACACACACACGCACACACACACACACACACACACGCACGCACACACACACACACACACACACACACACACACACACACACACACACACACACACACACACACACACGCGCGCACGCACACACGCACATGCACGCACACACGCACACGCACGCACACACGCACGCACGCACACACACGCACGCACGCACGCACAAAGAAACAATCAAGAGACATTGGCATCACAAAGACGCCATCGAAAGTCATGTAATTTTCTAGTAAGCAAATAAATGCAAATTTACGGAGTGCATTTGACCATTATTATGTTTTGTCAAACGTATTTCACCTGGCTGCGACGTTATTATCCATTGAGTGCTCTTCTGGCAGCCGCTTGCAGCGCCGAAAGCCTTGCTACATTGAGAATTGAGGAGCACGTATGCGCGTGCATCACCAAGAGCAAATAATCCTGCCGGCTAAAAACCTGAAAAATTCAATTTGCCCAGAGCGTGAGAAATTGCGCTGCCGTTCGTTGAAATATATTACCATCTCTCTCTAGTTGCACGTCGTCTCCCACGCGCCAACCCTTGCAGTTTCTGAGCAGGAAATTGTCTTCCGTCGACGCGACTGTGCGGGCATGGCTTCCTTGCAACGCGTAACGTTTTCGAAAGGCGAAGGAAGCGATCTTGATCTTCTCTTGGAAAAACAGCCGGAGCAGAAAGAGAAAACGCAAAAGCGCGTTTTATTTCTCCTCCGTGCCGTAGCCCGCTATGGCGGTTCGACAAAAATCGGAGCGGTCGCATTTCAAGCCGCCGAAAGCTCGAGAAAAGATAACATCCTCGTTCCTCCCGCTTTATCCTCATCTTAGCTTCGTTTTTTTTTTTTTTCTGGAAAACTCGAGCGTGCAGGCAAAGCGACACAATTTGGTAACGACTCAATTTCGCTGATGCGTTTTCCAGCTGAAAACGAGATAAAGCATGAAGTAAAGAACCATCACAGAGAAGAAGAAGAAAAGAGAAAGAGAGAGATTGAGAATGCGAAGGACACTGAGCGTCGATTGGCAGCCTCCAATCACAATACGGCCGAACCAGCGAAAGTCTTATTGTGATTACGAACGGGTGCGCCATTTTCTCTCTTCCTTTCGCCGTCCCAACACGAGAGAGACAGAGAGAGCAGTTAGTGCCTCGATCGCAAAGTTCTGGCCGCATGTGGCGAGTGTTAAGGCCGTCCCTCGCAGCATGCCCCCGTCGTCATCCTCCGGTCACGCGGTTGAGATGTGACGCCTTCAGCTGCTCGAGGAGCGAGAGGTTATTCTAGATTGCCTTAGAAAGCATTCGACGCAATTGGCAATCGGCGGCGCATGGAAAGAGAACTGCAGGCTGGCAGCGGCCAATCGAACGCTACCAACGAGGAATGGTGCCACAGAACCACCCGTTTCCGCGCCTTTGTACATAACTGCACGTCACCCTTCCTATATCAGAGATGTGGCGGGTAACTTGCGGCAAGCTCCCCTATAGTTGTTGATGCTGCCTGATGAGGAGCTATCGACTGCGCAGTTTTGCTTTTGCGCGGCTCCCATTTGGAAAAGCTCTCTGCGCGACCTGACCCGGAACGGCTTCCTCGGAGGAGATAAGAAACAATAGGTTGCTTTCGGTCTTTTTTTTTTTGTGTGTGTGCCTTTCTGTACATTCGCACGAGGGGCGCGATTGGAGAACGTTGTTCGAAATGCTGCTTACCATGAGGCCACTGGTTTGGTTCATGGCCGTTCATGGTCATTTACTTGTAAAAGGGCCCAAATAAAATGAAATGAAATGAAATGAAATAACAACTTGGTGGAAGTTAAGCGTAATAGAAAGTTTTTTTATTATCTTCTTCATCTTCTTCATTATTATTATCATCACTGATTCACGAACTTGCGATGACCCGGGCCGGCTTGTGCAAGGTCAAGTGTACGCGTATTCACCAAATACCAGTGGCGCATTCTAATCTGTAAAATTTTATTGTCAGTATGGTATATCTTTACGCCATAAATATACAAACAAAAAGAAAAAAAAGAAAGAAACTCGATATAGAGCCAACGGCGACTGTGATTTGGTCTATGACCGTCTGTAGACTGTGTCAATGGAATTTTCACGTTATAGGTACTGCTAAGGGTGCGCAGCAAAGAGGTGCGGTTCGCCCCCGGTGGTTTGTACGCGGACCGTGCTAGGCCTCATCCACGCGGAAGTTCTTCAGCCCCACGGGTCTCCGCGTTGGCCTCTGTCCCCTGGGGAGGTCGTCGGTGTACGGTGGTCGTTTATCGTCATCGTCCCACGACCGGCCCAGCTCCGGCTGCAAGGGCAGTGGTGAATTCTCTGTGGCAGAAAAGCGCCAGCGCTCTACAGTTAGCTATAGTGGAAGTTTAGAGAAACGTATGGAATTATTAGCGGAATAGAGAAATCCCACTTCAAGCCGTGTGTCTCCTTTTAGAGAACTACGTACGCAATCACTAATCAATAGCAGCATGTAAAATGACCGCCAATGCGCAGTCAGTATGTATAGAGAGGATGTAATGGCGATTGCAATCAGGAGTGCCGGCCCGAAGGCGTGTAGACGACCCTATCCTGTGTGCACGTGATCTGGTGTACTCATTACCTTTTTATGCATGTGCACACTGCGTACCTTGTGTGTCCACCCTGTGCATAAACGTACACGCCTGATCCTGTGTATTCATGACCTGCGTATTCATGTGCGCACTGTGTATCCTGTGCATTCATCCTGTGCATCCACTTGTATACGGGTGATCCTGCGTATACGTGTCTTTACCCTGTGCAAACAACCTGCGTCTGGCAAACGAGAATACCCGGCCAGGTTTAAGTGAATGAAAGTTGACTGCTATGCAGAATCGTTAGCCTTTGCATACTCATAGTGAGTATTGATCGCAACGTTCAAGCGTTCTACTTAGTGTATACACGCGTGGTTCCTATACGAATTGGTAATATGTTTTGAAAAAAAGTAATAGGGTTTACAGACAATTGAATTCTTGCATCTTGCAAGGAGGATGAGACATTCACGCATGTTATAAGAACAAAACGGAGGCCTAAAGTCAACCTTCGCAGATAAAGAAAGCATATCTTGGCCGTTCATAGTTATCCGTATATAGGGGAACAAAGATTAGGTTGAGGGCAAGTCACGCGTTCGAAATTGGTGGGTCATTTGTAGTTTAGTCGCTGTCATGTAAAGAATACGGGAGACGTAGAGAGAAAGAACGGAGAGTAGCCTTCCGAGAAATGTGCCATTTTGGCATCATTACTGTGGAAGAGCGGAAATCGAATGAACAAATTTAGGAAATATAAATATAGGTAGTAATTGCACGCACGGGGCACGCGAGTGAGTCACTTAAATACGGTGTCATGTTCATACTTAAGAGCTTGGTGGTGAGCTTGTACAACATCATCAAAGTAGCTTTTCATGACACCCATGATGCAGGAGGAACCGAGGGCTGCCGTTAAGTCGGGGAATATCGCCCATCGATTATGTGGCTGCTGATCGACGTTATCGACAGCACATAGTGAAGCCGCAAACTAGTCCTGTTGCCGTCGATGTCGAGACGGGTGAAACCTTGAAGTCGAAAGAGGTAGATCGCGATGGACTGATTACAGCACCGGTAAAACTGCTAGCGCTGAGAAAGAAGGCCGCGAGAACCAGTACGAGGCTAGAGCGAGTCTTCCTCTTTTGTTCTGTAATTATCGTAAAACGCCAGAACATATCAGATAACTTATTGTGCAAACTATCCCGCTTATTTGCGAATTAAATATTTCGGCAAACGGACTCAAGATTTCTTATTTACTTACTGGTTGAGTCATTACTAAATTACAGTGGAAACATGCACTCAATAGCACATATAAGATGGCTCAAATGATCTTAACCTTAACACAAAGAAACCAAGAAGGCATGGGATTGTCTTTACAGCATCGCTTCAATTTCTGAATCTTGAAAAATCGGCGTTACCGACGATTGCATGACAAGTGGAGTAATGTTGCGAGGCACAAACCACATAGCTGTTCTGATTTTTAAACAAAAGAAAAGAAAACAAATTGCGCGCCGCGAGACGGAGCATGTATGTACAAAATATGCAGGAAGACGCTTTTCTGAAGCACTTTGTTCAATTGTGTCTTGAGTGAGAGAGAAAGAAATACAGCTTGGGAAGGGCCTTATACTTCTGGGGAATCAGTCAGAGCTGCGGTCACGGAGGCAAAGTTTGGTCAAGTAAGAAGACAGAATGAGCAACGATTGAAACATGTGAGGAAAACGAACGAAGTCAATGTGAAGAAAAGTCTAAGCACCGAGAACGTTAGGAAAGAGTTACTTACTGGCAAGGAGAAGTGGAGAAACCCCATAAAAAGCAGCGACGCGGTTAAAAGAAAAGTAAACCACATTTTACGCAAGAAGTTTCGAAATCATAGTATGCCTGAGACAAGCATAAAGAACACAAAGAGGGGATACAAGGAGAGAGAGGAGTTTCAGTCGGAGCAGATCGATGTTCAATTAGCCGCAGGTTTCGCGGAATCTCTTGCAGCCTCTGTGGTTTCTTTGGTTTGTGTTGTGGTTTTGGGGTACACCTCGTTTCAGAAACTCTCCAAACGGCGAGTGCGTGAGCGTCTGGCTTGATCAGTTTATCGTGTTCGATCCACAATTGGAGAGGTCGGGGCCGTATATATAACACGTCGGTGTTTGTATACCTGCATTTGCGGTCTGCACACACGCCACGGTGATCTACCGTAAGCGTTCTCTTTGTGTCAGTGATGTCGGCGAGCTGGTTATGGAGATAACGGATGAATGTCTACGTCGGAATGGTGGCGCTGCAGTCAAGGTATAATTGCTATGTCTCGTCGTACGCTTGCCCGATGAATGAAAGTGGCAGTCTTGGACTCCTGGTTACAGCTGGTCGGTAGAACCTCGACATAGGTTTGAGGTTGAATAGTTTCGCCACGCATTTCCAACAGCACGCATGTACCATTACGCACCAAACATACGTTCGTCCCCTCAAGAGGTCGAAACAAATTTCTCGTCAGCCGCTGTTTCCCTGAGCTCAATATTCTGAATTTCATCGAGCGTGCAACCGCTTGAGAAACAGCTAAGTAAGTGGTCGGAAATAATTATTTTTAGATCTATTAACGTGAACGCGAAGCGTAAGCTTCACGGAATACAGAACTTTTCTTGGCGATTAACCATTTCGTGATAAAAAAAGAATGAGCACAAAGATTTCGGAATTATAAGCAGATAAACGCGAAAGCTCCGTGCTTGATCGTAAGTTTTGGGACGTCTGTGATAATTTATCCGCATTGATCAAAAGGAGCATGACGATCAAAATGTAGGCTGACCGTGATGTAATTTTTGTTGCCGATTTAGGGAGAAAAAGATCGCTTCCCAAGTGAAAAGAAAACAAGTAGTCAGTGGTGAAATCTTGATGTCCTTACCCCTTGAAGATAACTATAGATAAAAAAAAGCATATGACAAAGGTCACAACACAAAGGCAAGGTCTCAAGCTACTCCGTGGTTTAAAATTCCTCCTCGACTTTGAGTGGCTTCCCTCGCACGTCGGCGTGCCCTGAGACGAAGCTACTGACAGTCACGCACGCCTAGCACTGACGTACAGGCCAATGGTGGGAGTATATATATATATATATCTCAATATTGAAGCATTTAAATTGTTTGTTTTTCCTGTGACCGTGTCGCACCGACGAACAACTGTTACAATGTGATGCCTTGCGGAATTTTCTCGAAAGTTGTCGTCGATTCTGTAGCGAAAGCACCTTTGTCTAATCAGATCGTATGCACGAAGTGAACTATAGGGGTTTAGCTACACAAGGTGGGACTGACGACACCAGTGTGTTCTTCCTGTTAAAGTCATGATGATGCGAGACATTGCTTGTCAGAGTGCCCAGAGCTCACTTAAACGCACAAAGTTATCCTTAACGGTTGGAAACGTATAGCGGCTCCGTTCGTCAAGACGTAACTCTCCCTTTCCGCCTGATGAAGAACCAAAACGGAGTACATGGTCGTTAGTTGCTCTGTAATCCAGAAGCGCAATAACTCACGCACTCATTTGAAATGCGCACTCCGCTTTACTCTTGCGGTAACTTAAGTTGTTACCATTGCGGGACAATTACTTCTGGGGAAAAGTATAGGCAGACTTCAGCGACTCCACAACCTCTTACTTCATTCACTCGGACAACAGTCATTGCTCCACATCCCACCGATTCCCTCAACTTGGCGGCGCCGAGTTGCATTAATCCTTTGCAAACAACCTCAAGTATATACAATGACGAGAAAAAAAAAAAGAGAGCGACAACGGCGGTGGTGGAACGACGACGACAACGGCACGCGGACAAAGACAACGGCACATGGCTGGAGGCCACAGTAACGATGACAAAGGCAGCGATGACAGTCACACGGCGACGACGACAGCGACAACAGGACGTCCCCACGATGGCGGCGCAGTGACTTAATTAAGTGCTGTCGCAGTAATAGGTTCGACCATACGGTGTTCATACCTTATTCTAAATAGGCATGGATCACGGCGAAACGACGAATAACGCAGTGGGAAACAACGGACGGACGGACGCACTGACAGAGCGAACCCCACTTCGAACCTGCTGGGAACCTGGGCGTCGCCAAAGTGACAAGGACGGATACGAAAATACCGCGACACCCGGTGCTAACAGCGTATCTCACCTCCGTCCTTTTTTTATTTCAGCGCTATGCACTCAGATTCTCTGTATGACGGACCAACTATCCCGAATCACTGCTTTTAACTGCTGTCTCGGTATAAGGAAACGTCGACGCGGCCAGCGTAACGCTTACTCTTCGCCCTGGCGTCCCGCCGGACGTTGACGAAGCAGCCGACGAGCAGGGTGCCCAGGCATGCGCCGGCAGCCGCCACCGCGCTCTTGCGCAGCACGGCCGGCGGGCGCAGCTTCCACAGGTGCAGCGCGCCGGTCACGGTGCCTGCCGTCAGCGCCGGCAGCCAGACGTCGAAGGAGGTCCACTGGGCGCCCGCCGCCTCCGTGCCTTGGCCGTCGCGCTGGTGCCGGCTCCTACGCCAGGCGCCGTCGTCCATGACGTGTACCGCTGTATCCTAGCCTCCCTGGTTGCGTGAAAAGGGACGCCAGGGTATTAAGGGACGGAAAAAAAAAATTAAATTATGGAGTTGAACGTGTCACGACCCCGATCCGATTATGAGGCCCATCGTATGGTACCAGACTCCGGATTAAGTTTGGCCACCTGCGCGGTTCTTTAACGTGCCCATATAGTGCACGGTTAACGAGTGCATTTGCATTTCGACCCCATCAAAATGGGGCCGCCGGGGCCGGCTATAAACCCGCGACCTCGCGCACAGCAGCAAGATTCACTGCGGCGGGAAGATAGGGAGTTAATTAGCTAACAATTTCCGACTGCATTACACGCCCTTGTTTCTTTATTTTACGAGGAGGGAGGGGGGAGGTTACTTAGAAGTTATGAAATCTAAAGCGTAAATGGAGGACACTTTTCGCTTCTTAACAATGGATGACGTTAGAAGTAGCGGACACTGTACACTGGCCTTGCGTAAAGAAAGGACCAAAACCGAGTTTGTTCTCTGCAGCCATGCGCTGTGCCGCCGACCTTTCAGCTACGTACGCCGGACCATTTATGACCGCTAGGTTTGTGAAATTTTCTAACACTAACCTAATTCTGATATAAGGAGGCTTAGAAGCATCGGTGAGGCCCGAAGGCCGTACAAGAAGATCCACTGCGCGCAATTAAATACTGAGAGAGTCCAGTGATGTTTTGAAGAGCGGCTTGAAATTACAGCTCAGAGATGTCAGGGATTGATTTCATATTTGCGTTGCTTTTAAATTCATTATATTCATATGAATGAATACCACTATTTATGTTTATATTGTTTGTTCATACGTGTGTTCATTGTGTTTTTATGCAGGGTGTATCTTTGCTTTAGACAATACAGATTTTTTTGTAAAAAAAAAAAGGTAATGAGCGCAGTGAACGTGGCGTTCTTGCAGGCCAGATCCTAGGCAAGGCACACATACTGTGCCGCTAATAACGTGAGCTTCAGGAGACTAATTAACAAACATTAATTAACTTTTCGATGAGTGCCTCGGGGGCAATTGTCCAAGTGGCTGATTTGGAGGCCGTAACATCTTCATGCACATCCATTTTTTTAAGAATCTCGAAAATCGCACCTAATTCCAGCTATTCATCATCAGATTCCAAAGCTGAATCGAGGCGATATCGATAACCGAGCGCGTCCCGCTGCGGTGTCAGACGGGAAAGGCCCGTAAGGAAGTGTGGGGCGAAGTTTGAACGTAGCATGCCGGCGCCAAATCCTGACCCGCCACACACCGCCCGGCGCGCATGCTTGCCAGGCAAAGCGTCACTATAGCTGCCGCGACTGGCCGAGACGTTCGGTTTGTAACGGCGTTTCGGTCTGATATGATATATAATGGGTATGATATGATAGATAAGATATATGATATGATATGATATGATATGATATGATATGATATGATATGATGGGGCCGCCTTTTCTGCGCTGCCACGGTGCTCGGTTTCGATATTGCCTGGATTTACCGTTGAAATTCTGCGATAAATATTTCGAATTAGGTGCGACATTGAATATATATATATATATATATATATATATACATTAAAAATGAAGGTGCATCAAAATGTGACGGCCTTCAAATTCGTCATTTAAACACCTGCCCCTAAGGCACTAGTAAAATGTTAACACATTTATTTAATTAAGCTTGTGGTCACGTTATTAGCGGCAAAGTATGTCCGCCTCGCCTAGGAACCCGTCTGCAAGAACGCCACTTTTGCTGCACTTTTAACCTTCTTACAAAAAATTCTGTACTGTCTAAAAAAAAAAAATAACTGCATAACGTGCATTTGTATCCTTTTTTCGTCGTCCTCCATGCCAAGACATGGGCAGGAACCCCGTCAAGCTGTTATTGTCGTAGCTTTATTTTTCGTGGCCAAGCATTTTGTTTTCGTTTTGTTTTTCTTCTTGTAAAGAGGAAGAAATGCGAAATAAAGTAATCTGACACCTGCAATATACCCCCGCACAGAAATACACGGCCATCAGCACTTGGACTGTGTATGCAGTTGATGGCGGAAGACCCGCTCTGCGTCATTTATGGGCGTCTTCTTGTTTCTAAATGACCACCTCGAGCACGCGAACATATTGGCTGCAGCATTGCTAGTTGAAACTCAAATGGAGTTCTGAACTGTTCACTGTGCTTGGCTATCACGACGCATGTAGCGGACACAGAGCAAGCTAGCACGTTGTGAGTACAAGCGTTGGCTGCCAACTGGTGCAACTGGATCCGAATTCACAAAGTTTCCTTCTTTCGTATAAGCGCTCATTGTAAATGGCTGGCCCCATTCGCTAATAATATGCCAAGCAACAGGATGGGCTGAAAATTTGCTCTTCCGAGCAGAACTAACCTCTTGGTCGATGCGGGGCCTGCTTTGGTTTGTTGCTGAATACGAATGGGCAGTATACCTTTCGCAATGAACCACACCAGTTGGCAGTCAACGCTTGTTCTCGTTGCGTGGTACTTCATCCTGTGTCCATTATGTGCCTTGCTATCGCATGCACCGTAGAATGTCACCAATGCGGGTCGATTATCACATTTGAATCGCTACCACTTGTTACGTGCCCGAGCTGTTGAAAGCGCAGAACAAATCTAATGTGTTTATATGGCAATCTCCTGACGTTAGATTTACGTAACCACAGACGCAAGAATCGGGTGGTGACCCGCAGCGTTGTTTGAACCACCAATCAAACGCTCTTCTTGCTTATCGAAGCCACTTTTGTTTGATTTCAAAGCGAATAGCATTGCCTACTTAGACAGCTTTTTCTTATCCAGTTGGCTGACAAGAGGCGAGGAGCGTCCAGAAATGGAGAGGGTCTCAGTGGGGCCGAGCTAGCGCAGTGAAAGTTTATAACCAGATGAGGAGGCTGGTGCTGGCGTCTGCGACTGGTCCGCTTCCCCTTGCTTAGCTTGCACTGGCTGGTCGAAAATCGCGGCGGCGTAACCGGAAGGTTAAAAATGCCACTAAAGCGGGTCCTCAAGATTATAAGAGCTGGTAAACTGATGTCGTATACGTGCCGAAAGGGCTCGACAATGCTACACTTCCACATGAAAAAAAATTAAAGAAAGAGAGACTTTATGCGCAAATAAATTCGTTCTCGGCAGCTCCGAGTATAGCCAATGCTAGAGGAATCGGCAGGCGGACGTCTCCTACACCTTTCGGACCGAGGCAGTCTGCGGCTATTCCGAAAAGTAGTTCAGTATTGTTAGGCATAATAACGCATCTTTAATGCGCACACGTCAATTTGACGTAATGATTATTCGTGGTTTTGTGACGTCGCCTGACAGAAGGGCGAAGTTGGCAGAGCGCGAAAGCTTTTGAACAATTGCGGACTGCTAATGGCGATGAAGGTGTAGAATCAGAAATACTTTTTATCTTTTGTTTGATCTAATCATGCATAATCAGTGTGCACACGTCGTATCAGATGAGGAGTTATTGCATACGTATTTGTGACGTCGCGTCACAGAAAGCGGTGCTAGCATGAAACGTTTGACCAATTGTGGAGGGCTGATTGCAGAAGTGGCATAGAAACAGTTTGGAATAGATTTATGTTATAGCGCCCGTGATCTTTGCATTATCAAACCGCGGAGATTGACGTTCTGATTTCCCTATTCACTGAATGCGCTTCTCTGCGTGCCTGAAGGTATGAAGATAAAAAATAAATGTAAGTTTCCGCTTGAAGTGTAGAAACTGTAATGCTCTTTAAAAAGTTCTTGCGCAAGGTTGCTTCTTTTACCACCTCTATAACTGCCACTACCACACGACTTGATACTTCATTCCCAAAATGTAACCAACGAGAATTTTAATTAGAATAAATTCTGCAGCTTTACGCATCAAATCCGCGATACGATTACGAGACATGCTATAGTGGAGAGCTCCGAAATCATTTTGACCACCTGCTGGGGTTCTTTAACGTGCACGGAATGAATGGCACACAGGCGTTCTTTTTTTGTTTTATTTGCATTGCGTGCCCACCCGAATGGCGCCGCCGCGGCCGGGATCGAGTCCGACACCTCGAGGTCAGCAGCGCAATACCGTAGCCACCAGGCTAATATGGCGGGTAACAAGCATTTAGTGACATCCTTCGCAGGACTGGCATGTCAGCGACAAATATTTATAAAAATTGTGTGCATATTTGAGAGGACAGATTTGTGGCATACTTACGGGGCATTGCCGCACCCTGCTCGTCGTCTCCATCATAGGAGCGCAAGATGATGACGATGATAATGATGATACCTTGTTTAATGGCACAGACCAGGGTGCTAAAATGATACAGACAAAAAAAAAGAGAAATAAATAATCGTAGATGACAAAGAAATCGATAATATGTGAAATAAAATAGTGTATAATAACTTAGCCTTGCATACACAGGTAATGCAACATGAACGTAACATTAAAATTACCTAAAGTAAAGGGTCGACGTAAAAAATAAGTAAGCTAAATCCAACAGAAACCGGGACGCCATCTTCTTCCTCATTTTCGTCAAAACAGAAAGATTATGATGACAACAACGACAACGTCGGGGGAAAACGATCACCGCAAGAAAAGATGAAGTTTCACCGGAAAGGCGAAGTTTCACCCGAAAGGCGAAGCATCGATTGCGATGGCAAATTAGTGGACAGCTACACAAAGTAAGGATAGTAGTTTTATTGGCCGTATAAATTCGCAAGCATAGGCATACTAACTTAGCAAGCCTGGTGTCACGCGTGCACAAGCAAACAAGAACACATCTCACATGATGACTGGGGAAACTCGCTGTCAAAACGCTGCCGTGAGGAAGCACGGCAGCAGGAGCGAGCGCCCACTCCCCTCTCCCTACTCTCCCCCAGGAGCCTCTGACGCGACGGAAAGCGACGCGCTTCTTCCCCGCTTTCCTCCGTTGCGTGCGCGAGATCGAGCCGCAATCGCCGGCTTAACCTCGCACGCTTTCACTCGCACATACAGCATACGACGCGCGGCGACTATTTTACCGCTATTGGACTTTATACGGAACCTCACGGTGACGCCGACGGCTACACGAGAAAGGCGCCTGGAGTGTCCGTATAATTGCTATCGCAATAAAAAGGCGTTCCTGCTACATTCGGTTGGTTCGTTCAGATCGCTGAAAATCCAACTCGAAGCGCCCGTAAATGCTCCCACCGACGACGACGTCGGAGCAGTGGCGAGATCAGGCTGGTTTCCAGTCACGCGATCACTATATGCGCAGCTTCCGTCGACGCGCTTTTGCTGGTGTCGGCAGTTTCGGCACAGCCGTTCAGGTGGTTTCGTAATTGTACTCTCGCGAACTGCGTGTGTCTCGCGTCGATGACGGCGAAGCGACAACGTTTTCATTAGTTAGCGGCACCTTCAGTTCTACGTTTGAGTCGAGAGGCAAGCAGCGACAGCATCTTATCATATATAGTGCTGAAGGTTTGCTGTGCTGGCGTATGGCAGTCTCGTAAGTGACGGCCACTGTCGCGTTTGCTTTCGTAGCCCCACCATTTTTTATCTGACTTGCCCTCTCGCTCGCAGTGATGCTTTAACGTTGCGTGACGCGCAGCGTTCAGTCGGGCATCACCGAATGTTCCCCTCGGCCCTCGCTTCCTTCCCTCTCACTGTTCCGGAAAGCAACCCGCCGTTCGGGTGGCGCGTGCTTTCTCTGAGCGTCTTGCAATTTGGAGCGTCCTGCAATCCGACAAGGAGGCTGCGATCGACCACCCGAATTTACCATTACTAATCGGTGACGGAACGATTGCATATATTACATACTGTTTTCGTTAGAAGCAATATGAGTGTACCGATTAGTTTGTTTTTGTTCGCGTTTCAGTTTATATGCTGATGGCACGTCATATTGTAAGAACAATGAAGGCCAGGTGGCCGTCTCTGACAACTGCAGGTTGTCCTTTACCTTACTGCGCTACGGTGGACATGCACGGCACCATTTTCATCACTCGAAAGAACGCGCAGAAAGCTCGCGACAGGCGTGTCCGTTGGCGTGTGTGTGGATAGTGGCGAGCAGCTGAGAGGCACAGAAAGCGTAGGACGGCGTATATCCAAGACATCTGGTTCAGAACGCCAGTTTTGTTTGCCAGTGTGCTGAACTTAAACTAAGCGCCGGGTGATTAGTCTCTTTATCAAGAGTTCTGCGTTTTAGCAAGTTCGCGCTTCTTCGTTGGATTACTCCCACGCTCCTTTAATAACCAACGCGCGGACCAGCTCAGAATTAATCGTTTGAATGAGTTCAGTCGTTGGTATAACTTATGGAGCATGGAAATTAATTATCTTAAATCAACGTGCACACATATCGCTAAAAAAGCGAATCTAATTTTTTTAAATATTCTATTGGTGGTAATCTACAACCTAGCGTGGCATACACACATGAAAAACGTGTCCTCGAAGGCGTATCAGAGGTAGGGATTTCTAAAAAAAGAAAAAAAAGGCAAGCGACGCGAGATATGCAGTAATGGCCTACAAGGTTTTGATGAGACCTATCCTAAACTATGCGTCGGTTGTTTGGTGTCCATTCATCAGGAACGTCTAAAGAGTAACCTAAAAAAAATTCAACGCCATGCAATACCATTCATACCCTCAGGACACGCTCAGTCACGCAAATGTTGCAGTCCTGCGAATTAGAATTGTTGGAAACGCGTAGGAAAAGAAAAAGAAATAATAGCCTTTTACTTTCATGTGCTGCAAGGACAGCTAACTATTGGCAAAACACTGCATGTGAGACAACCAGGTAAACGAGGTTCTCGTGTTGATCACAATTATGTTACACAGCCTTATTTTCCTCGCAGTGATGTGTTTTGCCACTGTTCTTTTTCGGGCCGTGATTGAACTGTGGAATGCTTTGCCAAACTCTTTAGTGAACACAAGCGATTTTCGTATACACTTGAACACTCCCTAGACCTATGCTTGAAATGTTATGCGGCCTCTTGACGTCTCTGTTCACCTAGGATGTACGTTTCTTCTCCTTTGTTTAGCCTGACCGTAAGAACCCTCCTTAGAGATTTGACGGTATGAATAAATAAATAAAAAATAAAAGAATGGCTACAAACTCTTTCGTTTTCTAAAAACACCAATTACGAAAAAAAAAACCATTACAGTTTTATCTTGTCTGCATACGCATCGCGGAACCAATACACGTGGAAGGCAGTCACGGTGCTAGGAGCGACATCCTGTGGCCCTTTGTCTGTAATGAAAATAGGCTGGAAAAAAAATTTATGTTACTTGCATGGGTTTTCGCGCTGAAGAAAAAAAATGTATGCACACTTTGCCGAGCTAAACTGCGATAGGCGAAAGCCTATCGATGACTGCCTCTGTTGCTGTTGTCTGAACTGTTCTGCGAACGGACGCCGCCGTGGCCGCGAGCATGGGATGCAATCACAGCCATATGTGGCTGCAAGGTTTGTCGCCGATGTGCGCGCACCCTCACGCGAATGCCCACGCTCTCCCACGCGCCCACTCGCACAGCGCTACAGGCATGGCGCCTCCTCTCTTTGCTTCCCTCGCCGGTGGTGCCTCCTCTCCTTGCTCCCCTCGCCGGTCATCACCGCTTTCCTGCGTCCACCACGGACTGCGCCCGGACGCTCATGAGCCACTAAAGGCTTACGCATTAAAAATAAATATACAAATCAGGACTGCATGTTAACCTCCACGTCGCCGCAGACGCTTTACATTACACGCTGAGTAGAATGTAGTTGATAACTGTAATCGCGTCTCTGCTTCCTCTCTGTTTAAACTTTGCGCCACAATATGGCATCGCTGAGAGGGAGCCTAAGAGGACGATAGGCGAATGCGCACGCAGGACGCGGGCTCTGGCAACCCCAAAGTCAAATCACAGTGAATACGCACGTGACGTGGTGAGTCTCTTTCATTGGTGGCACAGTTATGGCCTCCATCTTGGACTTAGACGGAGTACTTCAAGGACTTAGTTGAACGTGTTCTTTTAACAAGAACAGACGAAATGCTCCGGAGGAGTCAACAGACGTGCTCGACTATGAGATGAACCTATATGTATAGTATACCGATGTATAGCCAGCAGTGTTGGCTGTTGGATCTCTTGATAGCTTCATAATCGATGAGAAACCTTCTTAGTCATTCGTGACTTTTTTTTTCTTTTTTTTTCAATAGCCGGTTCTAGGTCCTGCTTTGCTGCATATCTAATAAAGGTACTGAAAGAACCTTTGCCAAAACCACAGAAAAGACATATATATGCGCACATTATGCTGCAGCTGACGTAGTTGCTCCCAATTCCAAAATGCTAAGTCATGCTGGACATGGCCTCCACGCTAGCTCCTCTGCCAGGGTTTCAATAACTAATACGCCTGTAATAAAGTTTACTTCTCTCTCACCATCTGCACGCAATTCCTTCGCTTTGAGTGCTAAACCTCTAACGGCAATATAAAACTGTCAATAAAAAAACTTCGGACGGCGTCTACCCATTGGAAAAAGAAAGAAAGAAGCGTTCCAAAAGGAAACGAAAGATCAGACTGCATCTCCATCCTTTGCCGCAGCGTCCTTTTCATCCATCCATCTTGGCTCACCTCAACGAGACAATAGTCGTTATTTTTTACGACCAAAGAAAGAGCGTCTTTTCTTTTAATGGTTTCCAAACCGCTTTTCGCTTAATCAATGAAACGAGCTACACAGCTTTGTAGTCTGCAATATACGAATATATTACTGCTTGTACTCGTGTAATGGTGACAGTATAGCCGTGAAGAGCAGCAGTCTTGAAGGCAGAAAAAAAAAAAAGGATACAGTTCACGAAAAACTGGGAGGAATAAAACAGGATATTCAGGTCACCAAAACAAAAAAAAAATGCTAATTTATATATATATATTTCTCACATACGCTCGCTCTGTTCCGAGATCATTGACCGAATGAACGGGGATCCATGCACTGCGAATTCAGCTCGCAAAGCACGTGCTTGGTCCCGGACGCTTTGTTCGAGCTAGCTCTCAGACTCTGTTTCGCCGCGGCATCGTGCCGCATGCTCGCTGTGTCACTGAAGCAAGAAATACTAAAGTGAGGCATCGTCGTCGCATCCGAGCCTTTCGCGTTGTGCTATGCGTAGAAGGCACGCATGCATGCATGCTATATACCAGAGCACGTGAAAGCTACATTCGCCGAGATTCGAAAGCGATCGTGTTCCCATTGGTAAGAGTACCTGATATTGTACTTTCTTCCTTTCGTCGTACCACAAGCGCCATAGTGCCGTGCAGCAAAGAAACTCAAAGCGTTTGATGACGCATTTGCATTGCTGCTCGCCATGATGCCCATACTTCCGTTCTTCGAATAGCTTTATCAGTAAGTCCACCTGAACGCGGATATGTTTTTGAATTAACAGGCAGTAAATAGAATGAAAACGCATTTGCGAATCCTATTTGATGCGCGAGTATTGAAATCAATGACCCTGTAGCTAAGAAATCGCACCAATACCAGCCGAGTGATGATGCACTCCTGTTGAACGATGGGCAGCTTCGGCTTTGACGACAGTGCACTGAACTGTTCAAGGGAAGAGAATGTCAACAGAGACGGTATAGCTTCGAAACGGGCTTCGTCGAACGGCTTGTCGAGCGACTCGCGGCCACCGGAGAGACGTTACGCGATGTCCCATCACCGATGTATGCGCATTCGAAATACTCGCGGCCCATGTAAATGCAACGGTCGACCGGAGTGAGTACGCGTCCGAAACGACGTAGGACGTTGGGACTTTCACTGACAAAGCTGCTTGCTTTCTTTCATTCACCTTCGTACTTTCACTTGCCGTACACCGTTCCTCTGCTTCGCGGTTGACACGAAAAACGAAGCGAGATCGGTCCTCTGTGGCTAAGCGGACGCGATGTATGGCTCGCGCACGGTAGGCGGAATATGTGGAAGTTTGGATAGAATAGCGCCTTGCTCATCGTTTTTGTCCGCTGCTAGCGGTTAGCAATACCAAGTCGTTTGTAGATATATACTGCACACCACGTGTAAATATTAGTTCTTTTGAACCGCGCATAATGTCGAAGCATGCTTGCTGGTCTCGTTGTTCTTGCTACTGGGCCCAAGTAGCGTGGTAGTGCTAAAGAAAGAAGGAAAGAAAGAGCGAAAGAAGGATAGATAGATAGATAGATAGATAGATAGATAGATAGATAGATAGATAGATAGATAGATAGATAGATAGATAGATAGATAGATAGATAGATAGATAGATAGATAGATAGATAGATAGATAGATAGATAGATAGATAGATAGATAGATAGAAAAAAGAAACGATGCTACAAGGTTTTGGCCATCAATGTACTGGACACAATTAACAAACGGGGGCTAGCACTTTTCCCCTATAATAAGCAATTGCCACAGACATAGTAAAATACGAAGTTCGCAGTAATAATGTTTCTTCTAGTTAGTTTTATTTCGGCTTGTTCGTGCCTTACATAACTCCGAAATGAATGCTTTATTGTATCTGAAAAATAATGGCAGATTTTAGTTATATTCGTTTAATTCAAGATACATTGCTTAAATATCTCATTTCATTCACCTACATTTTTTACTGCACCCATCTTCCACTATACGCTCCCAGACATTCTTAGACGCGCTTAAGAGAGCCCTGAAAGCATATGGTTGTCATTTCTTAATTATATTCGGGAACGCTTCCAGCATATGTTTAAGATCAAAGGGACGTACAGTAATAAAACGTTAATGGCCCTCCAAGAGCGCTCTGATGCAAGCGCTCCCTCTTAAATGAGAGATCACTAAGATCAAATGTCACATACGAGTGCGAAACTCGAGCTACTCGGAGCGTGGGCTTCCACATTTTTCGGAACAGACGCCTCGTCTGGATCACCTTCTTGGTCACGGTTTTCTCAAGGCTCAACGGACGCCAACTTTATCTGAGTGCGCCAGCTTCTTAATTGCTGTACGCGTACTTTAGTGCCAGATCTTCAGTTAACCGTAGCGAAAGTGACGGACTTTGGGGACAAAGGGAACTACGAGAGCTGTTTGTTCAAGAACGAATCAATGCATTCGATACTCTTTAGCGTGACTGGCGAATGACTTCAGGTGCGCAAAAAACTGCGGAACACAAGATGAACACTATATGTTTCCTGCCTAATCACAACGCTGACCGTCGAAGGATATAGCGAAGGCGATAACAGGATACATTTTTTGGTCGTGATGACAGTCCGGCTGTCGGTTTACAGGTATGCTTCCAGTAGCCTTCAGGTACTGCGGAGAATTGCTAGTGGGGCTAGAGAATGTTGCAGTGGCAGTGTGCATTACATGCTACCTCTAGAGGCATCGGCTTCTCTGAATGCATTAAAGTGCCCGAGACTATGAAACAGATTGCAAGCCGATGAAATTAGCTGCAATTTCAGCGCCAGCCACGGAACTTTGAGGACCGATGTTCGATCTCACCGGTTATGCTTGACGTTGTCGCTTACTAAATTTTTTTGTTCTATTTTGAAAGCGAAGGTTTCTTTTTCTTTTTTCTTGCTTACAGTCACGGGTTTCACGAGGCTGCTGTTGCTGTTTTCTCATCTCTGGTGGCTGCTACTGAGTCGGTCGGTGTCTCGACCGGCGAATATATATGTGGACATACATAGGAATGTACCCTCCAAATGCAAGAACCAGCTAACGTGATACATGACTTCTATATGCAAACTTACGAAGTGAGGCCAGTAAGTGCACCTCTGTTCTGTGTAATGAAGATAAATAAGTACATTTCCAGAGAAAGCCTTCACATACAATGCCGGCTCACATGTATCTATAAAGCACACAGACATATTATTGGAATAGCTCATTATATTCAAGCAGAGCCCAGCCAGCAGGCTCTATCTTCGCCATAACACTCTTCGTTACATTACAGCTGCGATCTTACAGCTGCTTTTATTACAGCTGCGATCTCACTGGCGCTGCCCTCTCATGAAGCTCCTGGCACTTATCTTTCGCAATCTAGAGTTATTGAGTTATTGAGTTATAACTATATTTTTTTTATTCAAGCACACTAAAGGCCCATTCGGGCATTACATTACATAGGAATGTTACAATAAATTAGTGATAGCTACAGTGTACGCAGTTAAACAGATAATGCATGCTAAAATAAAAAGAGCACAAGCGGAAAAACATGCAAAAGCCGTAAGAGCAATACAACGACACGTCCTAAACGTTGAAGATACCTATAGAATTAAGATCGGTTTTACACAAGATCAACGTAAATTCGTCACTTCATACAAGGAAAATGCTTGCTAGAAGGTACACATACCAGCAGATACTGCGTGAAACAATGAAAAGCACAAATGAAGAAAATTTTATGCAGCACAAGGAACTCTGTGCTAACCCAGAACAAAACCATTTGCGCAAGCAACATCAATATATGGCGAGGAAAAAGAAAGTACAATAAGAAAAAAGCACACAATAACGCATTGACGCCTATAACGAATGAGCAAGATAATATTACGTTAGTACGTTAAAATAGTGTTTTAGTTTTGCTAGGAAATCATCATGAGTTGGAGATGAGACGATTTCATTTGGTAACATATTCCAGCGATATATCGCGAGAAAGAGGGGCGAGTGACTCATGAAGTTAGAGCGCGCAAGAACGGGCTGCACTTTAAAGGGATGCAAGCTTCTTGAGCAGCAAATGTCCATTCTGGCGAGCCAGAAAACTGGCAAAAAACAAAAGGCGTGCTGCGACGCGACCTGTCCTTGGATATTCAAACCTCTCGTTTGAAAAATTATGCAGATCGCACGCACTGTGGGGAATCGGCGTTATGCGAAGCATCTTGCAGGTACCTAGCTATCTAGCACTGTTTGGGATACCTCAAAACAATACCACGTGGACCAACGTATTTGTGTAAATTTCGCAGTTGTGTGTGTGCGTGTCGGTCGTGAGCGTATACACCTGCCTGTGACGACAGCAGCACGATAACGATCTCGTTGAAGATGATCGTATGGTGGCAACGACATAATCCGAGTTCTCATCTTTAACCCGGCGACAGACCAAGTCACTATTCCTGCATGACAAAACTATTCCTGCAAAAGTGAACGCCATAACGTCTACGCGGATGGTTCAGTTCTCCCTGCAAACTCATCAGGTGCAATGGTCATGCATTCTCGCGAGATGTATCGCCATAAAACCCAAGACACCTCATTTGACGCCATCAAAGGCTGCAGAGCTCGCCTTTTCTCGGTATATCTGGATTGCTGCTCTGGATTTCATAATTCAGGAACCATCACAGGCATGACCCATATTTTTTTGGTGATAAACTTTATTAAAAGGGGGAAGGGTAAAGGGGGACGTGGCTGAGGGATTGGGCTCAAGTAAGGCCCTGGGCCTGCTTGGCCTTCTCCGCCCAGTCCACCAGTTCAAGCTGTCGGTCGACGTCCCCAGAACTGAGCCAGGCTGTCCAGTCAGTCTCGCTGCTGACGGGGGGATGAGAGAACGGGAGCGAGGTGCATTCCCACATTATGTGTGTTAGTGTTCCTGTTTCTGAACAGAGCCTACATTGGTCGCTTTCCTTGCCCCCTGTAATTTTGTTAATGTATTTTGGGTGTGGGTATATTTTTTTACTCCGGCAGCTCCCCAGTGTCTACATTTGTTGTTTCATCACGAACCCGATGAACAATTAGTTGCCGACCTAGGACTACTCCCTCACCATGCAATCTACAAAAGACACAACATAGCACATCAATGCACACTGCGCCATTGCGGCATCCATGGTAACGACCATGCGCATGACGCCTCCCGATCTGCCCGTGAAGGTATCCGTGGTGTAGCGATATATCACTGTCGAGAACAGACGCAGCTCCAAGGCTTCACTCGCTATCATGCGTGCTTGAACACTGGAAAGACGGAATTTAGAAACACGTCCAAATTCTACAGCTCTCTTCCGCCAGGAACGTTGCGAGCTGAAGAAATGTTTCTCTGCTGCCTCTGGCTTCTCGTAGCCTTCACAAACGTTGATACATTTCGCATCGAAATGGCCGACAATCCTACACGCGACAACTTTGACTGAGAGGATACGATTGGTCTGCTCCGGACCACCGTAAGCTGCACTTCGTTCCTCGTAGGGGCAGGACGTGTGTCGAGTGAGCTCCTGAACAACACTATGCAATGTGGTGAACGCGGTTTAAATCACGGATCCGGGACGTCAGAGAGGTGTGACGTAATGCTAATGCATTTCTCTAGCATATATGTACCGCTAAATCGCGCCTGAATTTTCTTTATGGGTTCCTTTTTCCTTTTTTCTGTTTTCTTCGTGTCTGATTCTATTATCTTTATTTTCCTTAACTCCTTCACAGCAGCCAAGAGTAGTCAGCTGCTCTGTACACTGGCTAATCTCCGCGTCTTTCCCTCTCCTCCCCTTCCTGTCTGTAAGGAGCCCTACATCGCATCCAAAAGGAACCACTGACTGAGTATAGCAAGATTTGAGAAGTTTTCTCCGGAGAGAACAACCGAAGTAAGGGAAATTACATTGAATACCGTGGTCTCACTCTAAGATGCCACGGATCACCAATCGGCGCGCAAAAAGGCGGAAAAAAAAAAGAAAAGAAACTTTCGTCGTCACTCGGTCCAGTAACAGTCATCCGTTTTCTATGAAGGGAAGTGAAGTAGGAATATTTTTAAATCTAAACTGATCTGATGTCATTGTTTAGTGTCCATTTGACATCCTCAGTCACGCTGAGACAGAGTGAAGGCGCGTCTGGGGTAGATTTTGGGCAGTTGCAAGACCGACGCCTACAACTTCCAAAGTGTGTAAGAACTCGCATACCCCGTTTCGCTGCCTTTGATGTGTCAGTAACTCAGATTGTCAGGCGTCGGCGAGTATTTCCTTTTATTGTTTTCTTTCCACCTCTGCTTTACTTTCTGGGGACGTGCCTTTTCTTTCCCCGAATAGTTGCTAGTAAAAAAAGAAAACAAGAACAACTCTTTATTCCCCAACCAGCCTCAACCTCATCGCTTCCCTTAATCAAAAATAAAGAAAGACAGAAGGGGGACTCGCGCACGGCAAACTAGACAAAACGGTGGCAAACGTTGTGAGAACGCACAAAAGAGCGTCTGGGCCGCATGGAGTACGCGCGCGTTCTGCTAGGAAGCTGCAGAAACGGGAACGAGAACGTTTCCGTTTCCTTTTCTGTCTAGTTTCTCTCTCTCTCTCTCTCTCTCTCTCCTTTAACGTTCTTATTCTTATATCCTATTTGTTCAGCGAGGATCAGCAAGGAACGACGCGCGCGCTCGCGCTCGGTCCAAAACCTCGCGCGCCGAGGGCGGCGCACTTCGCGAACGAGCGAAAAAGCTAGAACTCGGGAGGAACGCCACTTCGTCTCTCGCGTCTTTCTAGCTACTACCCGCGCGTTTCGCGTTCCTCTGCATCTTTGATCGTTCTGCTCTCGGCAGCGTTCTCGCAGTCGGCGGCAGTGGCTGCATTCAGCTCCTCCCACGTCGTTTGCGCGTCTTCGCGAGATCTTCTTTCTTTCAGTCTCTCTCTCTCTCTCTCTCCCATCTTCCCTTGTGCCGTTAAACCTTCTCTCTGAGACGGGCAGACCAGAGCGAGTGGCAAAAGCAGGACCATCCTCGCCCCAAAGCGTTCTTCGCGCAGTGCCGTATGTACATGCGCGCGAAACACCTCGCGAGAGCTGGTGGAAAATGAACTTTCTCGTTGTCGCCGACGTCGCTGCTGCTGTTGCCGCTGACGCTGAGAACGCGGTGGCTCCGTTCCAGAGGAATTCCATTCCCGCGACACGCGTGCACGCGCCTCTTAAGAGGGCGGGCAAAGCCAAGTGAGACGCTCGCGCGACGAGTAAAGAGGAGACGACCGCGCGATGCAGTTAGCTCGGCGATGAACGGTGCCGTGTGTTCGCGCACAGAACGGCGAATCGCCGGCATAGCGAAGAATAAAAAGGAAAGAAACAAAAGGCACTTGTCAGTCCAAAATTTTCCCTTTCTTTCTTTCTTTCTTTCTTTCTTTCTTTCTTTCTTGCTTTCTTGCTTGCTTGCTTTGCTTGCTTTGTCGTTATGCGTGCGCTAACTACACAGGAGCGCAGAAACGGCGAAAATGGCATTTGCCAGCGTGACGGCGAAGAAAAAGGGAAAACGAAGCCTTTACGATTCGACGTATAATGCGAAGGAAAAGCTTCCCGAGAAACTTTAGGAACTATTCCATCTCCATGTCTGAGCAGGAACATGAATTTTATGCAGTCGAGACAGATATGTCCCTCTTTGCTGTTCTGTGCTCATAACATGTTTTGAGAACTTTTCATCTCTCTCCTGGAATGAGAAGGCGACAACTGCGTAATTGCCAGCATCTTGCTGCGATGGTGATCGCGGTGATGATCATTTATTGGCATCCGCTTCGAAACGGGCCGGCGACGAAATTGAATAATCAGTAGTCTGCTGGAGTTAATACAGCAGTCTATAGATAATTATCAGCACGACAGTTTGTCTATGTCTATTTAATCTTTTCTATCTTCCTTAAAACCTCGACATTTACCTTGTATAGCTACCTATGCCTGTAGCGGATCCTGTCCTATCAATTTCCTTCCTCCCCCCCTTTTCCCCCCACCAATACTCTAAACGTCTCTATCACTTGTCTCGAATGCTTCCGTCTGTTTTAAATCCCAGTGATTCTGGAATGTGGACGTTTCCTACGGGTCTCGTTGGGTGACTACCGTTGCATTTCAATAGGTTGTTCTGAGTTTTCTCTAGAATTTCGCTGCAGCAGACACATACCTGCAGTCGACGCACTGCGGTTGGGTTAAAGCAACGCCACCTGAAGCGATTAAAACGCCACTAAAGCGATTAAAACGTACACGTGTCTGCCGAAACGCTATAGCAGGTGCATGACTTGCACTTCGTCAAGCTGTGAGCCAATAAAAGCGTCATTACTTTGAACACACGCTGCCGAGCTTTATTAAAAACGCTCCGCAGAAGTTTTGGAGACACTTGTCCAGGAAAGACAAGCCTATCGACCAAATTATGCACAATGAAGTTTTTGTCACCGATATAGCAAGCATTGCTCAACATTTTAATACATATTTTTACAGTGTTTTCTTTTTTCGAAATCCAACTCCCAAATACGACAAACAGCTCCATCATGTCCTCCCGAACCAAGCACTGTATCTTCTGCAGGCGTGTTATCCATGTCGTTAAATTTGAAAACAAAAGTGTCTCCTGGTCCTGACGGGATTCCAAATGTGTTCTTGCAGCGTTATAGCGAAACGATGTCCAAATTTTTTGTCATAATTTTCCTTGCAAGCCTATCAACTAGCAGCGTTCCTTCGGATTGGAGAGTTGCGCGGATTGTGCCCATACTTAAGAAAGGTACCCCATCATATGTTACAATTTTCGTCCAATATCGCTTACATCTTCTTCTTGTAAACTTCTTGTGCACATTGTAGCCATTTATATAACTACCTTTCTAAGTGATAGAGACATTCCATCTCCATTTCAACACGGATTTAGAAAGGGACTTTCAACAGTCACCCACCTAACATCTGTAGTTCATAGCTTTGCTGATACACTAAACGGGTGCGGGCAGATTGACGTTATCTTGCTAAATTTTAAGAAAGCGTTTGACCTTGTTCCGCATGACAAACTAATATATAAGCTTGAATCTGCTGGGCTTCCTTCTTTCATAATTAACTGGGTGTCTGCTTACCTTTCTAACCGCACACAGTTCGTCAGTATTGATTCTCCTTGTTCCAGCCACCTCCCAGTCACTTCTGGCGTACCGCAGGGAAGTGTGCTGGCACCATTACTCTTCTCAATATACAAAAATGACATTGTTGATATGATAAGTGAACCAGTGCAGATTAGGCTTTTTGCCGACGACTATTGTTTAATGATATTAGGTCTTCTGAAGATCAAGTCATCCTTAATTCTAACCTTCGGAACATTAATTCTTGGTGCAATCAATGGGACATGAAGCTTAACAATGACAAAACAGTCTTCATGAAAGTTCATACTTCATACAGACACTGGAAATACGAAGAAAAATTCAGATTGAAGTTACTTTTCTTAATCAAAAATAACAAGCTCTCCGTGAGTCCTGGTCCATTTATTAAGTCCACCACAACACGCCTCACAAGAAATCATCACGCGGAATCCCTAACACCGAACAACGCTAGAGTCAATGTTTTTAAATACTCTTTCTTTCCGCGCACAATAACTCAATGGAATTTACTTCAGACTGATCTACTAACCAGTACTGATGCCTTTGACAAAATGACTTGTTGACAGTTGTAGAGTTAATGTTTTCTGTTCCTGCTATGTGCCATTGTTTATATATTGTTACGTAGGAAGACACAGATGAAAAGCTATATACAAGTATATTTACAAGGGAATACGCCGCACTTGGCCAAGAGGCAACAGCCCGCACTAGCCTCCAATCGTCGTCGTCGTCTTCTCACTGCTCGCCTCTTCGTCATTGTAAACAGTACTGTTCCGTAGCACTACCACCGGCGGCAAAAGCGCCGTCCCGGAGCGACTACAGGCCCGACTCGGAAGCAGTGTAGTAGGTCTTGAGCTTACTGACGTGCATGACATCACTAGATGCCAGAGTAGAGGACGAGGTTGAACACACAGGAGCGATTTCGTACGTCACAGGCATCACCTGGCGGAGCACGCGGTAGGGCACTGTGTATCGCGAAAGGAGCTTTTCTGAAAGTCCGACGTGACGAGAGAGCGACCACAGGAGCACGAGCGCACCAGGCGAAAACTGTACGTCACGGTGGTGGACGTTGTACTGACGCTGCTGAGTGGTTTGCGAGTCCATCAGTCGAGTACGGGCAAGCTGGCGTGCATGGTCGGCGAGGGCGACGGCGTCGCGCGCATACTCGCTTGTTGAGGTCGCAGCAGGAGGAAGTGTCGTGTCAAGGGGCAAGGTCGCTTCGCGACCGTACAGGAGATAAAATGGAGAAAATCCGGCGTTGTCGTGCCGGGAAGAATTGTACGCAAATGTGACGTAAGGAAGGGCAATGTCCCAGTCGTGGTGGTCCTTGGAAACGTACTTGGACAGCATATCGGTAAGAATACGGTTTAACTGCTCTGTCAGGCCATTGGCTTGAGGATGGTATGAGGTAGTCAGCTTGTGTTGAGTGGAGCAGGAACGCAAAATGTCGGCGATAACTTTCGAGAGGAAGTTACGACCACGGTCAGTAAGCAGCTGTCGCGGGGCGCCATGAAGTAAAATAATGTCACGCAAGAGAAAGTCCGCGACGTCAGTGGCGCAACTGGTAGGGAGAGTCCGCGTGATAGCATATCGGGTGGCGTAATCGGTTGCGACGGCTACCCATTTGTTCCCAGAGGATGACGTGGGGACAATGGGCGATGACTCTAAGTATCACGATAGTGGAGCGATCGGCGAAGGAGACACGGGCGGCACACATACCAATTACAGCGGCTGTTCCGCCATCGGCAACACGGACAACAGGCGTCGTGGCGGGCGTGATTATTTTCCTCAGCCGGTTACGAAGGTCAGCGCTCATTACCGACAAATGCGCCCCAGTGTCTATGAGAGCAGATACAGGAACACCGTCAACCTGCACGTCAAGAAGGTTCAGATGAGTGGGCAACGTCAGGAGAGGATTTGGCGGCGTAGGGAGCAATGCAGCGTCACCTCGAGGCGCTGCATCGTCTAGTTTTCCGGCTGGTAGCGGCGTCCGAAGGGAGTCGGCGAATAGGAGCAACGGGGTTTGGGGGAGCGAGATTGTCGTCGATGGGGCGAAGGCGAACGAGAATAGGGGCGGTTCGGCGCAGGAGAATCGGTGGCGGCATTATCTGAGCGGTCAGTATAGGGACGAGAAAGGCCACCTGGGGGGCGAGAGTAGGCAGTATATGTAGACTGGTTCGGGGAACTCCAGCGACTGCGACAGTGCCGAGAAATGTGCCCAATTCGATGGCAGTGAAAACAAATTGGCTTGTCAGCAGCGCGCCATTCAGAGGGGTTGCGGAAACGTGGTGGGTAAGAAGGTGCGGGACGGGGCGGAATTGAAGAAGCCGGGTGGGTATCAGGGCGATGGGCCGAGCAGATGGTGTGAATACCCATGTTGGCGAACTCCTGGCGGACAACTGCCTGGATCAGGGAAACAGTGACTGCAGGTGCATTGGAGGGGCTGGAGTCGAAGGCAGCCGGATAGGCGGCCTCGATCTCACGCCAGACAATCCTGGTAACATCGCCAGTGTTGTTGGGACTAGGAGCGTCGGCACAGGAAGATGTCGCTGGGGTGTTGGGCAGACGGGCAGATTGTTGGTCGATACGTCGGCTTTTAGCGAGTTCCAGGCGGCGGCACTCTTTTATAACTGCATCCACCGTCGCCACGTTGTTAAATACGAGCAAGTTGAAGGCGTCATCGGCAATGCCTTTCAGGATGTGGGAGACCTTGTCGGACTCAGTCATGTGTGCGTCAGCTTTGCGGCACAGAGCCAAGACGTCCTGAATGTACGTGACGTAGGGCTCCGTTGACGTCTGCACACGACCGGAAAGCGCCTTCTGCGCGGCAAGTTGGTGACCGTAGGGGTTGCCGAACAAGTCTCGGAGCTTTTGCTTAAGTGAATCCCAACTGGTGAGCTCATCTTCGTGCGTCCGAAACCAAACTCGAGGTGTGCCACCGAGATAAAAGACTACGTGGAGGTAAAATATTCTGGTGGAGGTGGACGTTCCCTGTACCTCGTCACGGAGCTTCGCAGTGGACGGTACCTCGAGCCGTCCTTCATGGCTCCAGGCGACAACAACTCGACTCCGCCGGCTCCGACACCTGCTGCCACTTCGACGACCTACACCACTCTCCCCGCTCTCCATGATCCTGGCGTATCCTCGGGCAAAGATGGGGAAGACGTCGATGACTGGATCAGCCTGTACGAACACGTCAGCCGCAATAACCGGTGGGACCCGATTATCATGCTCGCCAACGTAGCAATATTCTCTTTACTGCGATGTAATTTGCGGTGCTTTTTGCAGTTGTTATTGTCGTTCTCTTTTTGTTTGGCCCCTCCTGCTAGGACCCATTTAGGGTCTGCATTATGCTGTAAATAAAAAATAAATAAAAAATATAATATAAACAAACGGCGCGTGGGCATTGTAGATATGGCACAGGCTAACGTATGGAAATGCTTAGGGCAAAACTGTGGTGAAGAGTGGAAATGCAAGATCTATTTGTCGCGCACACACTTAGCCCACAAGATTACTTAATGCTGTTAAATACAATGTAACTGTTGCTCTGTTCATTACATATTCCACCCAGGTGCACACTAACTACTAACAGTCTGAAGCTTACGCTTTCCTTTTTGGTTCGGGCAAACTGTCATTTGCCGTCTTGCGCAGTTTGCTCAGTAGTGTGTTGTTTACTGCGGCACTGAAAACATGATGGACGACGTCTTTTGCAGAGTGCCCGTGATGAACAGACATCAAAGTCCCCAAGGTCATCGAGGGCACCACGCAGAAGAGCCTCCTTTCGGCTAGGAAGGCCAGAGAATTTGGCGGAAAGCAGCTCACCCCAAAGCTTATCTAAAACTATGTCAGTACAAGGACTGCAATCACAGCTATTGCCTGTTGCTCCCGCAGATCCACGAGGCGGAGGCGGCCGGGAAGAGCGGTGGTTCTCTCCGCTGCGTCCGCGCGTCGCGCCTCTACCCCTTCACAATCTCTCTCTCTCTCTCTCTCTCTCTCTCTCTCAGCTCATCTCACGAGGATGACGTGTCGACTGGGAGTCTGGGCGCGGCGGAGGCTTTGCAAGATGGTCTAGGTGGCGTTGGTTAAAGCTGATACATACGGAAGTGTATCTCTTCTACGAGACGTTACATGTGACCCGTTCGTACATTTATTTGTCAACATGGAGGACCGGCGCAAGCTGGTGAACAAGGTCCGGGAATCAGCAATGGCCAATGGCTGGTGAACTGAGGAGTCCACTCTCCTTGGGAGGAAAAAGAAGCATTCTTTCTCAGTGGTTCACATCGTTTACCGTTTACTCTCTCTCTCTCTCTCTCTCTCTCTCTCTCTCTCTCTCTCTCTATATATATATATATATATATATATATATATATATATATATATATATATATATATATATATATATATATATATATATATCGCATCCTTCTCAATGTCCGATTGATCGATTTGTGGGGTGAATCGTGGGCATAAGATGATTGATTGATTGATTTGTGGGTGATTGACGCTGGGGCTTTGAGAAAAACAGTGCCGTCTAAAATCAGCTTGCACGCTTTGAGGCGTGTCTATAGGGTCCTAAACAATAATAGTCATCCATCTTGCGTGCCTTTGCATTTTTTAAAGCTGCATGTCCGCTACTTACAGGTCAAGAACGGCATATCATTCTTGAGAGGAAATTAGCGAGAGCATTTCAAGAAGGGAAATGAAAGCAAGAAGGCTTACGATTATTCTTTGTGGGACTCCCTAAACGCGAAGAAATGGAACTGAAGAGGAAACCAAAGGACGCTCGAGTGCCACCAGCGAACGTTTAACGTGGACCCGAAGGAAGCCGAATCATTGTAGCATATATAGCGCACGCCCATTCAATCACATGGCACTGATAGCGCGACACTTTCTTTGTCAGACAAGTGCACTGATAAATATAGCTTTCTAGGAAAAGAGGACAAATGAATTACTGGACTCCATCATATCACCCAGTGAGCATCTGCGTGTGTTCTACATTTCTTACATCAATGCTTTTCGCATACCGATGGCTGTCTTGGGGCCCTATAACGTAAAACTATTCCAATATGTTTCTATTCCAATTTCCTGACGTCAAATTTGCGTAACCACCGACGCAAGCACCGGGCGGTCACCCACAGGGTTGTCTGAACAGACCAATCAAACTCTCTCCTCGTTTATAGGAGGTCACTTTTGCTTGCTTGAAAAACGAATAACATTGCCTACACTGAACTGCTTGTCGTGTCTAATTGGCTGACAAGAGGCGAGGAGAACGCTCAAGTGGAGAAGGATTCACTGGGGCAGAGCCAGTGCACCGAAAATCGATAACCGGATGAAGAGGGTGGTGCCGGCGTCTGCGATTGGTCGGCTTTCCCTTACTTAGCTTGTGGTGGGTGGTCAAAAATCGCGGCGGCATGCAACGGAAGCTTAAGAATGACGCTAAAACTGACCCTCAGCAAAGAAGAGTTGGCAGAATGAGGTAGTAAACGTGCCGAAAGTGCTTGAAAACGTTACACCGTCACGCAAGAAGCTTTATTATGCCCAAATACACCCATGCTCTTCGGCAGGTGCGAGTAGCCAGCGTCTCAGCGATGGGCGGCAGCTATCTTTTATTCCTTTCGGAACCGGGCAGCCTGCGGCTATTCCGAAAAAAATTCACTTTTGTTCGGCATATTAATGCATCTTTATCACGTACACGTCACTTTGACGCGGTGAGTTCGTGCGGTTTTGTGACGCCGCGTGAGAGGCAGGTGAAGTGGGTGCAGCCCGAAAACTTTTTACCAATAGCCGAGGGCTAATGGCGAAGAGGGGTCGAATCAGAATTAACTGTTTTTCTTTTTTCTGTCAAATCATGCATAATCAGTGTGTACACATTATTTCAGATGGGGAGATATTGCGGTTTTCGTGACGTCGCGTGACAGACAGGGGAAGTGGGGGGTGGTCGAAAAAAGCTTTTGACCAATCGCGGAGGGCTGACAGCAGAATTGGAATAGAAAAGTTTGGAATAGTTTTACGTTATAGCGCCCTTGGTGTGCGATCACTCACGATCTTGCTTTGCGGTAGCCGTGTTGGTGAGACCTTATACACTTCCTGACACAATGAAAGCAGACATAATTTCCGTCGTTAAATAACCATTTTCCGAGCCATTAGCGTGTCAGAATTGGTTGTTATAGCTCAGTACAATTTATTTGAAGTGCAGCAGCGGCGTAGCCACTGTAGGAATAGAAATGGTGCACTACAGCCTGCCGGAAGTGAAATTCAAGCTGCAAGCGATGTTTCTCAGTATATGCCATTGTTTGTACGGCACGTACGGAACTTTTGTTATGGATGCTTTCTCGTGCCCTTCTGAGAGCACTAGCAAATAACACCTCCCGCACTTCCGATTGAAATGACGATGAAAAAAAAAAGTGGGGGGGGGGGGGGGCGGGGCATGAATGCGCGCGTGGCGCAACAGTCAAAACTGTCTCGACTATGGACTTGGATTCTTCCTGCTCGCGATTGCCGCTTTGTGTAGCTGCACGTACGCAAAGTTATAAAGCACTAATTCTTGATTCTTCTCATTTCACATTCCATTAAAGTATGTACAGCACAAATTTATGAGGCTCAGCTGGAGAAGCGGTCCTGGTAGTGGGGACGAGGGACAAGACTTGTCCCTCGTCGTTATTGCACCGTGTTGCTTGTGTCACGATGAATAACCAACCTGCTCAAACCAATTCCCTTCTGACGTGAATTTCCCGTTCCTTGGGCCTTTCCCTTCCTCTGGATTCATGTTCCTTCGTGTCATTTGCTGCCTTTGCTGATAGCGCTTGTCCTGTCTCGACTTGTCCCTCGTCCTTACTGCGCTACGTTACTCGCATCGCGATCAACTTTCAGAAGGCTGTCAGCGGTAAATATTTTCCACGCATCATCGCAAGCTGAAACTTGCGACACGGGTGAACAAGCCACAGCGCACCATCTGCTACGGGCAAGTCTTCGCCGGTCCCCACTGCGAAGAACCTGCCTTGCTAGGCTACAGGGCTCAGTCGTTACACAACTCGGCTGGATCCTTGCAAGAGGGACCCGGTATACGACAGCTGGCTTCTCTATCTTATGAGGAGCGAAGCAGTTAACCTAATCTAGGCACCTCGCCGAAACACCACAGGGGTTGGTTCCGTTATATTATATATAGAATTTTTTTTCATTATTAAACGTCTCTCCCTCCCTCCCTGTCTCTCTCTCTCTCTCTCTCTCTCTCGCACGTTGCAGTTCCTAAGTCTTTTCTTTTTTTTATGACGGCTGCTATGACCCCATATGCAATGTGATGAAGAGCCAGCTTTTGTTTGCTCCGATATTCGAAGTCTTATCGTGTGCGGCGCTAGTGTCATTGTGGCTAGTTTCGAGGTCGCGTCCTGCACTTCTCAAGGACTGGTATCTAACTCTCTGGAATTCGCATGCTGACTAGTTCTATTGAGTCATTAGTGTTCTATGTGTGAAAGAGGCGGCACACATATTCGGTATTCCGTGTGATAGGCACCCATTTTCTTATTCTTTTCTCTCTGCCTTCATAGAACGAGATTCCCGGAACCCGGAACATTTTCTCGGAACATTTTCTAACCACCTGTTCGGTCGTTTCTGCTTATATAAACCACTATCATATTATGTTTTTTCCTTCTTGCTTAGAGGTCTGCACAAATCTCAGACTCCTGATAACAAGCCGAACCCCGCGCTTAGCTAACCAATAAATTTAATGTCGTCATCTGTGAATGCTCGGTCTAAATCTCTCTCCCGAGCCCATTCTCTACATCTCCCGCATTCACAATTTACATATTATTTCCCGTGTTTCTGTTCTTCTTCGTCTTATTATTTTTTTAACGAGGCATTCTGCGCGTATCGCGCGATAGCCGGAAGACCGGAACGAATCTCTTTGTCAAAACAAAACACGCGCTTAGAGTATAAGCTGACGGATCGTTAAGTATTGTCGCCTTTCGCCAAGTTCTTCCCTCGCTCTTCTTGTAGCCTGCGCCACAAAGCTTTAAGTAGCACGCGTTCATTCCTTCCCCTTCTTTCTGCCCCTCTCCTTTAATTCTTTCCCCGCGTTTCGCAGTACGTTAGCGCTGCGGGAACTCTTTGTTCGACACCACCGCACAACACGTTCAAACGCTGGTTCGACACGGAGCTCTTTCGTTCCTCGAGTTATGTTGTTGTCAGCTGTCCTCCGCCTTCTTTTTTTCTTCTTTAGTTTCGCATTCCTTAGACCCTCGTATTCAACGCCATTGTCTCCCCAGACGCACACGCCGCATGCGATGCGGCGGCAGCTTTCACACAAAGAGCACTCCTGATTTGAGTTTTTTTTCCATGTTTTTTAAGCGCTAAACCGTGCTCGCACCGAAGACGTTTTCGCGAATTCCAGAGCGTCTTTTAACGCCACTGCGAATGATGGCGAACGTCTCTGCCTCTTTCATCTCCTCCCCCCTTTCTTTCCCCCTTTATACTGTAAAAAATGTTTTTTTCCCCCACCATTTTAATGTTTTTTTTTCCTTCTCGCGTCAGACAGCGTGAGACCATGACGTGACAAATATGACTAGAGAATTCTAAGGAAATTTCTCGCCTCGTTCGCATGCGGCACCACAAAGCCGAATGAAGTTGGCACTAGCGAAAAGTGTCGAAGCCAGAAAAAAGTAAAGAAACATTGAGAAATAGCGTTTGTCGTCGTCGCTCTTTGTTCAGAAAGCGGGACTTTGACGCGCTCTCGCTCGACTGTCTTGCGAGAACTCTTTTCACACTTTCTGTTTCTCTTTGTCATAGCCACGAGCACCATGCGCCGTTTCCTTTCGCCGCCTTCCAAGTCAGTCGCTTTGTGACTGAAGGACAGGCGGCTACGCCGTCGACCCTTCTTGCGTTTAATTGATGTTTTAAGCCTCGTCGTCCATGCATGGTGGTCCTTCATGCAAAGGCCGCTAAACTTTGCATTTCTGCGCGGCACGCGACTCGTGAAGGCTCTACAGAGTGGGAAGATGTGGAACGGAACGAAACGATGGCGCGCTTCCTAAACTTGCGCGACGGAGCGTGTAAGAAGTGCCGTTTTTTTCGGGCCTATAGCTCGGGAGCGACGCTCTAAAGAGGCAGTCACATATTTTCTCTTCGCGTGCGTTGTGCACAGCTGCTGCCGCAGAGAGATGCGCCGATTCTTTGTTGCATCTCTCTTCTCCCTAATTTTTTTTGTGTATGCTTGCGTGCGCGCGTAAGTGCACAAACACATATATGCGCGCGCGTGCGCGCGCGCGCACTCACTCACTCACTCACTCACTCACTCACTCACTCACTCACTCACTTACGGACGGACGCACGTACTCACACAAACGTCGAGCAAGGCACCGGACTTGCAGCTTTGTCTGCTTGCACGCCCTATACTGTAAAAACATACTTCGGTAAAATAAACGGAACTCAGTCGCAAAATATGTATTTATCTTAGGCTTAACTTGGACGCGGGTTCACCCAAATCAGACTCGACCGGTCAGGTTCACTCAAACTCACGGTCTTACAAGCAAACATACACACTCGCGCTCACTCTAGGTTTTCAAAGTCACCGACTCACTAAATTAAGCCCCCCAACCACTGGCACGCATCGGCAAGCCCGAGCACGCGCCTTCGCGTCAAAAAGCGTCGGTCGCGAACAGGGCGACGCGCCGCGACGCGTGGAGATGTGGACATTTGCCCATGCTAGCATATCGTGCGCTGTGTCGCCGGCGTCCACAAATCAGTGGCCGCAATGTTTCCGGCTGCTATGCCTGTATGACGGCGGTTGATGCGAAGACGCCGACACGCACCAACGATCATCCGAGTTCTCCGGAAGCATGACGTGTGCGACAGTGTCCCTGCAGTGTCCCTGAGCCGCGACTCAGACTTGCGTTCATCTCGGACTCACTGGGGCTGGCTCTTACTGAGGTTCACGGGCGGCTCTGAGCCTGAATGAGTGTGGACATATAACCTCTAAAATAGTTCGAACAAGGGGATGTGAGGCTTAGTGAGCGGACCCACGAGCGAGTTCATTGACATAAGCCTCTAACAGAGCATAAAAGAAAAAAAATTGGAGGGCGCTTAAGCTTCGCATTTAAGAGGAAGCTTTAGCTCGGGCCCAACTCCGACGCGGCCTATTCAAATACATGTAAAAAACACAAAAAACGTTTTTCTGAGATAACCCCTGGACCGATTTTAATGAAATTTGTTGCATTTGAGAGAGAAAGCTAAATTCTAGTGACTGTTGGAAGCGGAATTTTGATTTAGGGCTTGAATTTTCTTAAAAGGATTTTCAAAAATTCAGACGTTTGAAAAAAAATAGAAGCACGAAGTTTACAAGCTAATATCTCTGCATCAAGAACAGATATCGCGATTCTGTAATTGGCATCCATTAGACCATTCAAAGCGGACAAATTTGATATGTCAGTTTACATCTTAGGTGAATTTGTTACGTTGTTTACAAAGGTTCAGCAAAAGTTGTAATTACACAATACTCCAATTTTTGAGGTTCATGTGTAACATATCAATTTTGTCCGCTTTAGATGTGCTATCAGGTACAATTCACAGAATTGCGATATCATTTTTCCTTGCTGAGTTACAGAGTTGTAAACTTGATAGTTTCGTTTTCTGAAAATTTGCGATTTTCGCTAAATTTTTATAAAAATTTGACGACCTAAATCGAAAATTCAAAACCAACAGTCACTAGATTTTAAGCTTTTCTTTTAAATGCAGCAAACCCCGTCAAATTTGGTGCAGTGGTTGCCGAGGAAAACGAATTCTCCTTTTACATGTATTTAGATAGGAGCATCCGAGCTAAAGCTTCCTCTTAAGAGTGGAATGCTTGATATATCATTAAAAGATCGCTGACTGCTTCTCATACTTCCCGCCAACTGCGGCGTATGTAACCGTAATGTTTACCGGGAAACGCTAGCGGAGAACGCTATGCACGAAGGAGAGCTTTCTGGTGCATACACGGCCTCTTGCGTGGGCCGATCTGCTGTTACTAAGCCGATAGCATTAAGGCGCCAGTGTCGCAGAAAACTCTGCGTCGGCGTTCCGCGTCGGCGTTGGACGTCGCTTCTGCAAGAAGAATTTCGAACCAAATTCCGAACCGCAGCGTACCCAACCACTTCTCTACCACCAAAGTTGCTCAGACTTTGTCTTTCATTCTTTACAAAGCAATTCCTAGGAGTTTTGAGAACGGCAGCCCACAAACAAATGTAATGAAAAAAAAAAAAAAAGATCGACTGCACATGTCCTTTATGTTAGCTCTTCTCAAACTGAAATATTAAAAGTGCGAATCAATAACAGGGGATTGGCCCACGCAAGAGGCCGCGTTCCTACCAGAAAGCTCGCCTTCGTGCATAGCGTTCGCAGCCAGCGTTTCCCGGTAAACGTTACGGTTACATAAGCTGCAGTCTCTGGGAAGCATGAAAAGCAGTAAGAAGTATTTGAACGCTATCGGCGTTTCACTCTTAAAGGCGAAGCTTAAGCGTCCTCATTATTTTGTTTCGCAAATTTAATATTTCGGTCTTAGAAGCTTTAAAGTAAAATGCAGGCGCTGTCAATGTTTTGTTTAATAACATTTGTTTGTGGGCTGTCCTTCTCAAAATTCTGAGGAATACTTTGTAAAGAATGTAAGACAAGGTTTGAGCAAATTCAGTGCAGAAGAACTTTAGTGCCATATATAATATATACGGAAACTTTCGCTCACAGGACGGTCGACGCTGGAAGCCGACACCGGGTTTTCTGCGACACGGTGCGCTCAGCGCTGTCGCGTTAAAAATATTCTCATCACATGACTACCCAGATGAACTAAAACTCAGTTCATTGCGCAATGTACTGACCATAGAAGGGATTAGCCCGTAGGATATTTTGCATTCCCCGTAATGTTTCTTGCTCTATGACAACTTTGCACTCTAACCGCCGTATTCAACATGCATCTTCACTTGAAGAGCATGCTTGACTTGATCTAAATTACGCCTTACGTGAACGCGCCACAGAAGCTCATTGCGTTTTCTTTGCCGCGTTCATGGCAGGCGTCATTTAGATCAAGTCAAGCATGCGCTTCAAGTTAAGATGTATTTCTGAATGCGGGGGTAAGTAACTCTTTGCTTACTCTGTGCTAGTAGACTTAAATGATAGCACGAGATTATCACTCATGACAATTTTATTACCGTACTCAATTATAATGCAAAAATATCTTCCGTCCCTTCTCTCTCGTGCGTTTTCCATGCACAATCAGGGGTTGGATTGATGAAACTGTAAGCACCAATTGCTGTTCCTCGTCGTTTACGACTTCTTTTGTTTCTCCCTCGTTTTCTGTTTTATACCCCTTTTGCGGTGTGAATAAAAGCTCATGTAATATGTCAAGCCGATAGTGGACATTGGAGAACATCTCGCGTACATTTAGCATTAGATTTCATGTGGTGACACTATCGGGGTGGGCCTATACGCTCACGATGGATGGCAAGCCCGCTACAAAGAAGGTGCGCAGAGCATGTGCGCATGTCGCTAGCTAAATAGATAATACACAAAATGTATAAAATTTATCGAGAAAGCACTGCGAGGGCAATAAATATGTTTGAATTAGGTAACCAAAAATTACAAATTACAAATAGAGTTAGAATTGCAAATGCAACAATAGGATGCTCGATAAAAGATACAGCAGTTTCCCAGTACTTGCACTCCCTGCAGCTTCCCTCCCCGTCTACCCTCTTCCCGTGTGTGTGTGTGTGTGTGTGTGTGTGTGTGTGTGCGTGCGTGTGTGCGTGTGTGTGTGTATGTGTGTGTTGGAAGGCCTTCTTGCGTGCCGGAGTATCATTTCGGACAAGCAGAAATAGCTTTGCGGAAAAGAATAATACTAATAATTAATAAGTACAGAAAAAGAAAGGTAACTCCAATCTTGTGCACAGCTTTTTTTATTTCTTCGTCTTATAGCCCTGCAATCTTCACTGCTTCTTCGAAAAAGGCAAGCTTGACTCAGCTCGGAACTTCGCTGTGCTCACTGGCTCTGGAGCAAGGCCCCGCTGTGTTCCTTCCTTTATATGCCAGCATTTTTTGTCAAAAAAGACTTGTTATTGCATACAGCCAGAACTGTGATTCAGATAAATGAATACTTCTAAAAACCTTTACTGGAGCCGCAGCTCTGTCTTGCGCCAAGAAAATCGTTGTATTCCCAGCTCTCGCGCCTCCATTAGAGTTGTTCCCGAAAAAAAAAAAAGAAAAGTGAAAGGACCGCATATAAGGTCGAAAAAAAAAAAAAAAGGACTTGCACACATACTCTGCGTCGAGTTCTCTTTTCGCAGGCATCGAATCCGTTCCAGAAGTGGAACATCTAAACAGTTCCACGGAAAGCATTATGCTGCAAGACAAGTTTGCTTATCTTGAGCCTCACGACTATCTAAGCGGAAACACGAAAAAAAAAAAAAAAACGTTGATAAGGATGAGTTTTCAAAACGGCATTGTGGCGAAGCATCGTGCGTTCGTATCTGCGGGCGGTAGTGCGGCGTGACGCGGTGACGTCATTTGTGCAGTGCAGAACAGGCTTCGCGTCAATTGTAATGTGGTAGTGCGGAAGTCCTGAATGGGAATGTTCTTCCTTCTTTCTTATTTCTTGTGGTAGGGAGTTGGAGCACGAATAATCATTCGAAGACGTCTACGAACAGAGATAGAGCGAAAGAAAGAAAAATTCGTGGCTCGTCCATTCCTTGAAGATGGTTGGCGACGTTAATGCAATTATCAATCTTTGCTTGGATGGGTGTGCGATTGGTGATGGATATGTTTTAAATGTTACGATGATTATTGCGATGATGATTATCACGATGACAGTAAAGAGACAGAGTTGTGGTATGTACGAGTGAGAGCTTGACGTGCTATCTTTTAATTGTTTTATATGCACACATACCCAGTGGCCCACACCCATGTGTCCCATGTTGTCCACAAGGCCAGACAGCAGTCAGCAGCAAGTTGTCTGTTAGAGCAACATAACTAGTAGGCCGCTCGGCAATACAGTAGTCGACACATACCTAGCGGCCCAAGCTAGTAGACAACTTGGGTCACTGGGCATGCAAAAAGTGTTAGACACGAAAGGACACAAAAAACATACTGCAAGGTGGATAAAGTTCACTAAGAGTGCTAATCAACCATTAAAATTCCGCAGAGATCATCGGAAGATGGTCCTCTAGGTGATATCTTCCCGGTATATGTCAGCTGAGACAGGCTGCGGGTGGCACTTATTGGTTTGTTCTATTGGTTAATGCCGTGAGGCGTGTCGGTGCGTTGACGTTACACTGCCTCTACGAGCGACCCGCATTACAAACCGGGTTCTCTCGCAAGCGTTTTTAACCCTTGCGAGAAAACATTGTGCGCTGGTATAACGCAGGATCGGCCCACGCAAGTCACCACGACTGAATCACACAGTCTCCAGAATCGGCCTAGTCTCCTCAGCAACGCAGTCGTCGAAGCAAATTGGGAGAGAAGCAGCAAATTAAGCTTAACATTGGTCTACAAGGAAATACTGGTATTAGTGGTATGTCAACCAGACGGTTGTCAATTTGGTTACCCTGCGTCTTTTAAGGTGGATTAGGGATCGCAAGATAGACGAAAAATGGATGTCTCGCATGGTACAATGTGGTACGTGCTCGAAGACGGCTTAGCAACCATACCCAGAAAATATCTTCGGCTGTGTTTGGGAGTCCCTCAGCCTGCACCGAACACAATAGTGCTCTACGAAGCTGAGTCGCGA
This sequence comes from Dermacentor andersoni, assembly GCF_023375885.2. NCBI lineage: Eukaryota > Metazoa > Arthropoda > Arachnida > Ixodida > Ixodidae > Dermacentor > Dermacentor andersoni. Next base: position 123,538,687 of record NC_092817.1, on the reverse strand, counting down.
CCTCTGAGACTTCAGGCTTCCCAGACTTTCATGAACCAACTATTACGCCTGAGTGAGTCTTCGCACAGCAAAGCCCTCTTAAGACGTGTAGGTAACAGGCCGCCCTCACATTTTTATGCAGCCCTGAGCACGCTTCGAGTCTTAGGATTGCGCTCCTCGAGACAGAGGGAAAAAGTAGACCTATCCCGGGCATTCGAGGATATAACATGCAACTTAAGTGTACCCCTACTGCAGTCAAAGAGCTTAATCCCAGCTGCAAGAGCCAAGTCCGTAGTTCTTCATCATTTGAACACGACTTACTCGAATAACCTCCAAGTATACGCAGATGGCTCTGCCAAAGTAGACACGAAGATCGCTGCGCAGACGCATTCTTTATTCGCTCTCTGAGATATGCGTGGTCTGGCCGTCTGGACTGTATAACTTCGTTGAGAATCGTGGAAGGTGTGGCAATAGCTGCTACTCTACGCAAACTAGAGACATTGCCTACACAAAATGCAGTCCTCCTTATGGACTCAAAGGCCGTGTTGCAATAACTCTACCGTGGCCCACCGTCCATCAAGTTCCCACGCAAATCACTAGCCCTCGTGAAAGAACTCGGCAACAAAGGCATTATGGTAAAGTTTCAGTGGATTACCTCCCACTCTGGCATTGCTGGCAACGAAAAAGCTGATGCTCTTGCATACGCAGCGCTCCACCATCCTCCCAAAGTCAAGGGCCCAAAGAACAATCCAGTGTACTCGTTGTTCGGTAGCGATCGACGAACAAAGATATATACCTCGTGCCAGATTTACACTCCAATGGAGCCGTCCCGTGACACCGAAACACTGAACGGCATTTACCTTAAACAAAAGCCATACAAACAGAAACGACAGCTCCGAAGAGCTTTGCCCGACCAGCGGTCGCTTCCGCGAAAACAAGAAAGTTGTATTTCTTCGGGGACGTCGTCATTGCGACATCGGGCCAAATCATTGCACCGCATTGCACTCATCGCCCGCCATCGTTATCGCGGCATTATCAAACCGGAGCTGTGTGCCGCTCAGCATCCGCGGTCGTGAGGTCGAAAAAAGAACAATAAAACAAAAAGAAGTGGGCGTCTTCTCCAGGTACACACACAGCAGACTGCGAGACAAGAGCGGGAGGAGCGGATAGGCGGCCGGAGAACCATTGCGTCACCCTAATTGCACATCACGTCAGCGGCGCCTTCCAGATGCGACGACTAAACGCGACAGCGCTTCGGGTGTGCAGAGGAGCGCGCATAATTACTACGTCCTTAATTCCCGCCTTCTCTCGCGCTTGCGCGCGCCTTCCGAGCCCCCTTAACGACACAGCAGGCATTTCTCAGATCGTTCGTTCACTGCGTGCTGGAATCTTAAGGATCCCTGCGAAAAAAAAAATGCTGAGCCTCGTGTACGCGAACTCACCGGAAGAGATTGGTTCTCGATCGTCGGTAAACGTTTACCGGGAATGCCCGTAAATTGTTCGGCTCGCAGACTCGAAGAAAGTTTTCGAGGCGCTCAGTCAGAGGCGCGTACGTTGCTATAAGCTGCCAAACAAACAAGAGGCAACGAAAACATTAATCAGAGACGGGCTCGTCCCGAGAAGTGTTACAACTGCGCTTTCGTTCCGCGTCTCGACTCTCCAAAGTTCGACTGCTTCGGGAGGAGTTCGTCGCTTCGCCGCTTTCAGCTCACAGACGCGAACTTTGAACTTGAACTCCGTCTCGGGTGTACCGGCCGTCTACTGAAAAAGTCACTACGAGAAACGCGATCCGGCACAGGTGCAAAAGCCAACACCGGCTCTCCTGACCTCGCAGTTCACGCTCCAGCGTACGCCGTGTTCACCGAGATACACGTATCTGCGTGACCTCCGCGCGTTTCGCTCTCGCTTTCGTGTCCGTTTCTTCTTCTTCTCCGTCTGTCTCTCCCCGGCGTTCCGAGTAGGCGTTTCCTAAATGACCTTTAATTGCCTAATGAGCCCCCGACCGCCCCTCCCACTGTCGCTCAACGCTCGGCACGGTTCTCGTTACGTACACGCCGGCTGCCGAAGGACTTCGTAGAAAAGAAGAGCGGTGGCCGGGAATAAACGCCCGCTCCCTCGCTATTGCGAAGAAAAATTAGCGAGCATGAACTCGGAGGTTGGCCTCGAGCAAGAAAGAAAAACCAAAAGAAAGAGAAAGAAGAGCCGCGGAGCCGAGGCCTTACGGATCTGTTGCCTCCCACCGATCCGTCCTTGCCTCTTTTGCGCAGGTGACGTGCCCCGGCCTAAAAATCGCATCGCTTTGTCCGCCTTCACTGTACACTGCGCGCTACTTTCTGAAGCGCACGGGCTGCGAATTGTTTCCGTTGCCTCCCACTGCCATTCCCAGAGTTGAGCGCCTGCCTCTCTTCTAAATCTTAGGTTTGGTTCTTCTTCTTAAAAAAAAAGACAAAGGAGAAGAAATCCTGCGTGTTTCGTTTCCGCCCCGCCTTTAATTGGCGGGTTGTTGTCGTCCTCTCGCAACGAGCGGTTACCGTCGTTATAATACCGGGACCGTTTTCCGCGAAATCGCGCGCTTTTTCTCCCGCTTGCGGCGGGCCTTGTAAGCGCGTGGCACGGGACGGTCTTCGGTCTTCTGCAGCATATTTTTAATCGCTCACCGCATCTCTCTCTCTCTCCCTCTCTCTCTCCGCGACAATACCCGCTACGCATCGCATGTGGCGGCTGCGCCCACTGCCTGTTCTCGGAAACGGACGCGACAAGGTGAAAGCTCTACACGCGAGCTCAGTCGAGAGGAAATCAAATACAAGAAGAACATGCGCGGACGCGCATAATTCTCGTACGATTATGCTTCACCTTAAGTCGTCCTCTTCTTCTTTTTTTTTTTTAAAGGAAGCGTATACATTGCTCCTCGTTTGCTTATCTTTTTTCGTTATCTCGTCCTCCTCATGTCTCGCCCTCTTCTTCTCCGGCTGCCTTTTTTTTTTTCACCGCTACTTTCCCTTTTTCCTCGTCTCGTCGTTCAATATGGCGTGTCTACAGGAGTGCTCGTATAATGCAGAGATTTCGAGAGCGCCCCCCTCAATGGCGGCCGGAGTTGCGCGCGACACGCAGTGCTCGCGTGCCTCCACGCAGTGTTTGCGCGGGAGCCGGGTTCGACTTCCGTTTGCCGAGGTGCGGCCCTTTTGTTTTCGGACCGCGTACACGGGAGCGTGGTGGCAGCCGCTGCGGCGTGGCGCTCCCTTGCGCGCGTAATTGATTGCAGTGTCGAGTTTCCAGGGGACTCCTCCCCCTTCGCCGCTCCTGACCCTGCCTCCTTCTCTTTTCACTCTCTCCCCCTATCTTCCTCTCTCTTTGTCTTCCTCTCTCTTTCACTTGTTTTCTTCTTCCTAGGCCTTTTGTTCTTGAATCCAGGGGAGTGAAGGCGTCCCGCTTCTCGGCATTTTTGTAGCTGGAGGACTCCACCGCTTGCTATGCATGCGCGCACCGTATTTGTGCGCCGTTTTGTTTCCCGAGGCCTTGCGTGCCGTGTCGGCAGTTGCGAGGCGTGGCGTGTTTGGAGTGCGCTGCAGCGTAAGCGCTGACTGGAGACCGTGTTTAGGCTGCTGCGCGACATCATTTTTTAAAAAATTGTTCAAGTACCGCGCGATTCCCTTAGTAGTAACTCTACTAACTATAACTACGCTGTCGGTGAGTTACCTATATCTGAATATCGCGTTAACGCGGCCTCGACGTAGGGCCTAGGTCGATCGATAATCACGGGAATGAGAGAAGGAGTGGTGAGTTAGGCGCCGCCGTTGTAGGCACCGACATCAACGAGGCATCCGCGCGAGGAGCCATCGTCGAAAGGCGCACACACACACACACGCATGCGCACACGCATGCGCGCACACACACACGCCCGCACACACGCACGCACACACGCACGCACACACACACGATGCGAAATCGCTTCAATCTGTGCAAAAGCTTATACGTATTTAGTATGATCTTGGTGAGGGATAGTTGGTTCATATTTAGAACTGAGCGTGAACAACGCGAATAAAACAAGCACACGAAGAAACAAATACCACAGACAAGCGATTATCTGTGGTATTTGTTTCTTCATGTCCTTGTTTTAATCGCGCTATTCAACCTCAGCTTTTATAGGTCTCATCCCTCGGACACGCATTTTCAGTAGATTAGTTATCAACAGGAACCATTTTCAATATAAGTAGGCTCTCAGGTAGATAATCTTTTCTTCTTTTCTTCTTCTTCTTGTTTGCTTGTTTACGGGGGTATGAGCCATTGCTTAAAGGGGTGTGAGCCATTCATTGTGGTATGTGACGGACAAGAGAGAGCTAATTCATTTGAATGAAGGCACAGAGGTCGGCCTGAGCTAACGCACTCTAGCCTGCTACTCTGCACAGGGGGAGGGGGAACAGGGACATAAAGGTGTGATGAGGGACGATGATGACATAGAAAGAGAGATGTGCAATGGTGAAAGCAAGTTCAACATTCTGATAATAAACATTCAGAAAGCTCATTCATGACGCCACTATCTGGTTCTGTATCTAGTCAGTAGTCACCAATTCAAGTGAACTTAAAGGCTCTAGGACGAAGCTGGTGTGTGGGCCTCCCCTGCCTGAGCAGCACAAGAGCCAAACAAAAGCTTTATAGCATGTAAAGAGCTGCGATAAGCGGCTCGAGCATGGCGAGCACCTGCAGGGCACTTTTAGCGGCCGGATTCTGAAGACCACCGAGAATCATGCGCACCACGTGCTTGAGCATTTCCTGTACGCTCTCCTTCTCATTGTGTCCATCTCCTTGATTTCCCGTAGTGCCACCGGTTTCATTGGCCCTATCATTCTTAGCTTCATGGCGCACGGGACCACTAGGGCCCGCTGGCATGGCCGTGGGCCTAGAGAGCAGCAAAGGCCATTCCGTGTATGTATCGGCCGGTGGAGGTGATCGTTTGCCGCGTGCTGTCATCGACCTTGAATTAGCAGTAGGCGCCGTTACAGTCCTCGATGCACGCACAGGCAGATGTGGTCGTGGCGCCTGTGCCCCGCTATGTAGTTCTTCTGAAATGGCTTTGTGGCGCTTCTTTCGCGAGCGTTGGTCACTTTGGCGAACAGATTGAGCAGCCTCTTTACGTGAAGATTGGTCTCTTGCCATTTTTCGAAGAATACGAGCTTCTTGTTTCATCTTTGGGCATTCCTTCGAACTCGCTTCGTGAGAGCCAGTACTGTTGGGACATTTAAATGAAAACGCATAACAGTCGGTGGTATTATGCTCTCCGCCACAACGCGAGCAGGAGGCTTTACATCTACAAACAGTGCTCACGCGTCCTATCTTTAGACATTTCCGGCACTGAAGGGGCCTAGGAACGAATGGTCGTACACGGTTTATCACGCAGCGCACTTTGACAGACGCTGGTAATGTCGAAGAAGCAAATATTAACTTGATACATCGGGAGTTCCTCAAGCGGTGAATCTCAAGAATGCGCACCGATGACCTCTAGAGACTCTTGAGGTCCGCATGCTTGATGTCAAACCCCACGTCGGAAATCACACCAGTCGTTGTCTCCTCCCCTTTAGTAATGAAGGAGCGGATGGGGATTGCGCTTAACTGTGGAATGGTCATTAAGCTCTCCAGTATTGCGGAATTTTTCACATTTATTGTCAGGAAGTTCTTGCGAGCGTTGATCCTGATCTCGTTGATTTGCCCAGGGGCCACACTTTCAAAATATTCGGTTAGAAACTGCCCGCTGAGGGAGTTCATGCTGTGTCATGTCGAGAGCGGTACGAAAGAAACTATGAAGGATTCCTGCTCACTCTGATTCGATGAAGTTGTCTCAGTTGACATACGGCGCATTTTCTTCATACGGCGGCCCATGACTACGGTGTACTCGCTCTCGGATTCCATTGCTTCTGGCGTTGAGCTCTCCCAGGAATCGAGCTGGTCCGAGCTTCCAAGGGCACGTCGTCCAAAAGTGAGCGATGAAGCAGACGACTGACCTTGTTAAGGTGGTTGTGGGAACATCTTCTTGGTCATCTTTCATGAAGTGACTCTCACGAAAATGGCAAAAACGTAAAAAAATTGCATAACAGCGAGAGGCCCAGAACACCAGTGAGCTCTGGGCACTTCTTCCTCGGACAAATTTCTCTTTGGGTTGGCATGCAAATGCTGACGCATTTAATAACAGAGATGATACGAGATTATGTGTGCGCACCTTTCGTCACGATGGCCACCAATCAGGACAATAAATGTGCTCGTACCTTTGTTCGAAATTCTGTGTCGCTTCTGTGTCGTGTGACAAACAGCTTCGCTGGTCATACACCTTCAAAGAGTGGAATACGGCTCATGATTATTTTTTTCAGACAATGCACCAAAGGTATTTGAGCTATAATATGCAGTAGTGGCTATACAGTAAAATATACGATACGCTCAGCTCAATTTATATAGCTCCTTCTTGTATCAGTTAAAACATGAATATTCCCGTCAATTTGTTGCCAATTCCACTAAGTGTGCTATAATACTATAAGAAATAATATTATAAAATATTATAATTTAACTGAACAGTTCAATTACTTCAAAATACTTAACACTTCGTTTACTTAAAAAAAAACATAATATCAAGGTAACAGGTTCTCTTCATTTTAATGAAGCGCGAAACGTCAGAATATACAAATAAAAAAAAGGGGGGGGGGGTTGATAGAAAAAGTGGGTGACTAATTTCGCTAATGTGTCATCTGCGTAGAACTAGTTTAATGAGAATGGTGTTCTGAAATTGAGGCAGCGGGATTGTATAGGGTGTTAAATTTATATCAACAGTGCAGCAATGTGAGATGAGCGGTCTATTCGTCACCGGACAGTTTCAGCAGTTTTAGAATTACATAAGGCAGCTCCTCCTATAGCATCTTCTCGAGCTTACTTGTGCAGATGAAAGTACTGCAACAGCGATAAGTACATTTCGTAAGTTGATGTTGCAATATCTATATGAAGCGGGCCTGTACGCTACGTGCTTACATGTAATTTCGCTCCGACATTACGCCGTCTGGTAACTATACATTATTTTTTATCAGTTGATGAGTTACTGCTCATGATTAACCTGCTTATATATTCGTAATTATTATGGCTAAGTAAATGCTACAATTCGTGACGCAAGTAATACCCGCGTCATCGAGTAACCGCGCTTATGTGGAGCAAATGTATTATCGGCAACAGTCAAATTGTGCAGAATTATGTTCGGAACAAATAAAGATAGACGGACGGGAGCAACTATGCCGGGAGCACTATGGACGGGAGCAACTATAATTAATCTTGCTAAGTTAAAAGCAAACACAGGTGTTCGTTCTACCAGGCACAAAGAAATGTGGATTGTACCCACCCCTAGAACTTCTTATGATGAACAATCTTTGTCCTATAAGCTACCTTCCCTTCTGAACCTATTAAACCATGGAGATTTTGATCCTTCGTGTAATCAAAATTCTGTCATTAAGCGTTTCGCCCAGTCCATTTATCTTCAGGAATAGTACATCCTTTGGAATTCTTTTCCCTCTACTTGACGATCGCTGTTTTTCATGTTCATGCCATTTCAAGCCTATGCAATTGGGTTGTATTGTTCTAGTGCTTTGTTACAAAACTTTTTTTGTTGCTCGATGTTATGTAATATTCGTTGATTTATTTGAACTCTTTGTGCATGGCTGACCGTCATCCTGCTGTTTTGCCAACTGTAAAGGGGTCGGGACCTCGTCAAGCTGCTCAAGCTTTTAGTCCCGTACTCCTCCTATTCCCAGGAAATAAAGCTGATTGATTGATTGATTAATAAAACCGGCGTTCAAGACAGCCGGTAACTCTAACAAGAGCTTCATCGCACCTTGACGCACGTTCCAACAAGTAGCAGAAAGAGGAAGGCAACTGGAACAATGAACGGGCACTGCACTTTATGCTTGCCATGCGGTTAACTCTGCATTTTGGTAGGTGGCTGGACCTTCGCTTGCCTTGGTGCGTCGCCAATTCGTGGTGTTGAAATCAACGCCCCAGCGACAGTTACCCCTTAGTAGCAGAAACATATCTCGAAGGCTACGCTTTCGCAAACTGCTTCTGCCGGAAGTAATTGCGGAGCCCGAAACCTGCCATGGCCGCCACGATGAAACTGAGTGCAGCGTGGAAACATGAAAACGCGAAGTAGAGGAGAGCAGCGCCAAAACCGACCAACTAAATCTCAAAGTGAACCTTACGGAGATTCACGCGCGGACGATGGTCGTTTATGTCGAGAACGGCGTGCCTCTATGTCAGGTGTGCAAAAGCGCAGGTGAACATAAAGAAACGATCTGTCTCTCCATGTCCCTAACATTGCCAGCGGCACTAAGCGAACTACCCGCGTCGCGACCGAGCGCGAGCAGTGAACTGAGCCACCGAGAAGCAATGAATGGGAGACATTAGATCAGTGCGCAAAGTCATTATTAATGAGCTGGGCCTGCGTGTGATAGTAGCGATTCTTGTCTTCTCACGCTGCAGGTGATCACGGACGATGCTTGTTTTGCCGGATGCCTTTGGATCGACGTGAACGTGCGGGAGAAAAATTTCCTGCTTTTGACGTGGGTAAAAAAAAAAAAGGAGGAAGCTGTGCTGAGTCCGTGGTAGATAGTTTCGATGGTCCGCCTACTACATCTTCATATATACGGTTGATGCACTAACTACTCTGCAAAATAATTTACACACTTAAAAGTGACTAAGGGTCTAAATCTGTCTATAACTCGTACACTTACACCATATTTTGGGTGCAAGGGTGCGAGATATGGACAGCTTTGCGCCCTTATTCATTTTTAAGGGTGCAAATTATTTTACAGTGTACCGTGCTATTCGTGTATTATGGGAGGATATAATGCCAGAGTCGCTGCAGGCGCGCAAAATGAGGTGAAGGTAATTGAGTCAAAGAGGTCTTCTTTATCCTTTTGCGGGATATGTAATCCACAAGGTTGTGCAACTGTTCCAGTTGTTCACCGACTGCGCGCCTTATGCTTTTCCCCACATTCATGCACACATCGTATCAACGAGTTTCAGAATGAATGTCAAGAACAACTACATGGTGCATATACAGGAAGCACTCAAAGACGGGATTACGATGAATGTTCGTAGACAGAAGAAATCGCTGGGAGGTGGTCTTCGACAAACCTACCATTCTATCGCGCGAAAAAAAAAGGGGGGGGGGATGGCAGCATTGATTGCCACAAATAACCATTCAAATAAATGGGTGGGTGCTATGCGACGGGATTGATACCCTTGGTGCTCGTCTCCCATATTTTGTTATGGCACGCACAAATAACGAATAATGTGCCGTTACCGACCGGCTCAAGTGTCTAAAAATGCGCTTTACTCGTACTGCCTACGTGCTATCTGGAGACTTCTCACGCCCATTTAACCTAAGGGTCATCACATTTGCACGCCGAGGTGTCCGCCTTGAGCGAAGGAACCACGATATACGCGGCGGTAGAGAAGGGGATTGCGGGGTGGGGGCGGGGGGGGGGGGGGGGGGGGGGCCGTAAGGCATGATACATTTTCATACTCTACGCAGCCGCTGCATCTTTCTCCATCACGTTTCCGCAGATATAGGCGGGTCACCATACGCACCGGCATTTCTTGGCCTCGCGCATCGTGCATTATCTCCTGCATCCTGGCTTCGGTCAGAAGACGTCACGTGCATTGGCTCCGCCTGTCAGGGTGGTACGTATTCTTTTTTTGTTCCGGGCACCGCATCGCTGGCGGCACTGACGTCTTGGCGACGATCGTGCACTCTGGAACACGAGATGCCACGAAGCTTCACGCAGAAGGTTGCAACAACGAAATGGGAGGTGGGGGGGTGGGGGGAGGGGATGTAGTGTTTTAGCCAGCAGGGAAACAGTGTCGGCTTGTTTGATTAAACTGCATTCAGCGTTGTGAGTCTGAACGTCCTTGCGTCTTCTTATATTTAACCGTCTAAGCGCTTGTATGCTGTAACGAATTGACTATACGAAAATTATTAGCCTCGTTTCGCCCGTGGGTGCCATACTATCGTTCTAGGCTTTGAACGTTCGTGCAGGGTCGATTAGTAGTTAAGATAATTTGCCGTCATATATGAGTTATCCGGTTATAGTTTAATTTAGTCTCAGAGAGCTATTGTTCCAATGTTTTCAAAGCTCATTCGAAAACACAACGTCACATAGATGATAAAGCAAAATGATTGATATTGTCATCGTTGCTCAACAAAATTACGCGAGCTTAACGGCACACATTCGCAACGAGACCATAATTTAGTTAGCACTTTTCAAATCTCCCCCTTTGCTGACTTAATTACGAATGTTGCGACTGTTTGACTTCCTACTAAGGAACTTTTCTATACTTACAGAATCCAATAGGGCATAGAACGATTACAAATTAACACACACACACACACACACACACACACACACACACACACACACACACACACACACACACACACACACACACACACACATATATATATATATATATATATATATATATATATATATATATATATATATATATATATATATATATATATATATGTGTGTGTGTGTGTGTGGTGGTGCTGCTGGCTAACACTCCCAAGGTTAGTTGTAGTAGTAAAATCATAAATACCCAAGAAAGTAGATAGGGGAAATGGCGCCGCGGTAGCTCAATTGGTTAGAGCATCGCACACATAATGCGAGGACGTGGGATCGTTCCCCACCTGCGGCAATTTGTTTTTTTAATCCACTTTCATTACCATTACCTTACAATTTCTTTTATTCAATCAGTAAGTAAAAGTAGTTTCCCCTATGTTGCCCTTGGCGTCTTTGTTGGTTTCTCATGATATGATACGATATATATATATATATATATATATATATATATATATATATATATATATATATATATATATATATATACAGAATGCTTTCGAAACAAACCCCATGCTCAGTGCTTTTAAGGAGCCTTACAATCGCACAATGCACCTGAGCCACGAAGTTCGATAAAGTTTTCGTGGCCTTCTTTTCAGAGAAGCCGCGCTAAATCACGAGCTGGAATCAGAAAAGAAATCTATTTATACCCAACGATTCTCACGGTGAGTGAGCGACAGCGGCGCCGGAGTTTTGCGAAGTGACTTTATCACGGAACTTTATGCTGAACACCAATGAGCCTCGCACGGCGCGAACTTTTCACCGTTATACTCCACGCCGCCTCTTCTTTGGGATTCCACGGGCTCCATTTTCTCTCGACTGCGACTGTATGCTTTCAGCCTTCGCGCCCGCCTAAATCGTGAGTGGATTTCTTTAAAGGCAACCGATCTCCCAGATGCACCCGGAAAGTAGGGCGGTCGAAGAAGCGGCGGATCGATGCAAACCGAGTTTTTTGCCGACGACGACGCGCAAACAATACACGATCATATGCGGGTTCTCAATAAGAGCAAGGCTGCGTGGGGAGCAGCGTCTTTTTCATGCGCGTTTCGTCCCCGAAAAAAAATGAAATAAATAAATATGGCGAATGGCGTTAGAGCGAATGTGAGCCGGGTGTAGAAGCGAATTGATTGTCCGCTGCTCTGAACACTCCCCCCCCCCCCACCCCCCCCACCCCGTTAAAAAAAAAATTCTCCTGGTTTTATAGTTGTTCTGTTTTCCAATGCTTCGTCACCACCCAGTAGCGTGAGACATTAATGATTTCCGCACGCTAAACACAGAGCGATATATAGTAGAAGCTTCAATTGTTTGCGGGCAGGCCATTAAGCGCCTTCGAAGAACGTAAAGCCCAATTACACTCGCTATAGTGCAAGAAAAAGCTTTTAGAGACGCCGAACCTCTTTTTCCCGTCACATAAATGTAAAACGCCTTTTTTCATTAACGAACGTTCCTTTGTAGTGGTCGCCTGGCCGCCAACACAGTTTATCTACCAGCGCAAGGGAAGTAAAGAAACAATATTCGAAAGCTGCAGGGGAAATAAGAAATATAAAAAGAAAGAGAATGTAGGAACAACACCAAGCAATTTTTGCCATCAGATAAAGGCAGAAGGTAAATGGCGAGGGGAGGGGTAGTGAAATGTTGCCAAAGCCACTACCCGAAAGGAAAAAGAAAAGCATAAACCGTATGCTTCCATCTCGACCGCTACAGCCATATATATATACTCTGCCTCACTACCTGCGTGACTTGCAGTGAAGGCTACAAGGCTCGCGTAGGATCAACCAGTTGCGCGAGCCGGCTGCGTGTTGCCACATTAGGAGAGGAGGACTTCTCTATTGTGCGGTACTGATACTTCCGCGAACTTTCTAGTTAGTCGGTGGTGTCGCGCGGTGAGCGATCAGGGGCCCATTCCTCGAATGTGTTTTTTTTTCTTTGTTTTGTAAGTGCTCTTTGACTATAACATGTCTAGCGTCAAGACGGGCTGGAATGTTATTTTACGGACAATTCTAACCTAAAAAAGCTTTGCGTAAAAAACGTAGAAATACGGGCCGAATGCCCGTATTCACAAAATACATCTTACCATCGAATCGCTCGTTAAAAAAAAATCAACCATGCCTGATGTCCGTATCCTTGCCCCACAGGCGGACAACGGAGGTGCCCTTATTCTGGGCCCGTAGTCACGAGAACCTCTTACGCTAGAATTGTTCGTAAGAGAAAATTCAAGCCAATCCTAAATCTAGACATATCATTAGCGAAAGCGTACGGCCAATGGCAAAGAACTCCACAGAGCTGGTGATACGGAGCCACGGTTCTGAGTCATAAAAAGCAGCACCAACTACCACGTCGGCTGCGAACGCTAGTTCTGACGCAAGAAAAAAAAAATGACAAAGAAATGGAGCCCAAAGAAAAGGCAGGAGGACCACGCCCTTTAAGTGAAACGATGAAAAACCACGCCAGGTGGAAAAAAGAAAAAAGAAAAAGAAAAAGAGAAAAAATGGAATACAAGCGGCAAGTAGGCAGTACACGTTGGTGTTCGCTTCGCCGCACTTTGTACTCGGCGCGTAAGGCACCGGGCGCACTATTGATAGACGCGGTCACGCCACGAGTCGATTTGGATGGCTCCGGCCATCCGCGCTATAGCGTTGATGCAGCTGCGCCTCGGGCATATGTGTGTGCTACAACGGCCGGTCCCTGACTGCACGGGATCTGCGGGAAGCCTGTTGCTGGCTCTGCACTTCGCCTCTCGCCAACAATGTTTCATTCGCCCTTTATTTTAATCTTTTTAATTTTTTTTCGTTTTGGGTACTTTATTTACGTTCAACGCCATTTCCCTCGTGAGTTAGGGCTGTAAGCCCATTTCCGGAGTTACACGCTGAGTGGCGCACGAAACGGGGGCTGCAGCATTACAACCGCCTAAGCGGCGGAAACGTCGCGTGCCTGCACTTACGGTATTCCGTGCTCAGTTCGATACGCGCGCGTAGAGTACTGAGTTCCAGAAAGAACTGGCAAATACCTGTGCGGAACTCTTGTGCAACTCCCTCGTTTCGCTTCATTTTTTGTTTTTGTTTATGTGTTCACTCATTTTGCTTATTTTTCTCAGCTCTATCTTGAAAGCGTGCTTTTGTCTGCTGCGACACAAGTTTATTTCTTTCTGTGCTCTCTATATTTGTGCGCGCATGCATGTGTTAAGCAGTGGCAGAATATTTGCTTGGCAATGCTATGCCAGAGAATGGATCCATTAGCGTTGTTTTTGGTGTTGCGTAACTCTCTGAGGAAACGTCGTTATTCGATAAAAAGACGTTAACAGACACTTTTAGCAGGCCGTTCCCCTCCCCTCCTCCCCTCTTCTTTTGTTTTCATTTCCCGGTGCGTTCCACTAAGGTGCCGCTCGAGCGCTCAACTGCACATGCGCAGAACGCCCATTCCTCAGAGCGGCACGGCCACTCCTCGCTCGCGGCTGTTTACTTCAGCGCTGCTGCGTTACGCCCACGTTACGCGTCCCTTGCAATAATAGGCAGTTTTGGTTGGGGGTTCGCAACCACCCACGTGCGCAGGGCGCGAGGTTGCGCGTGCGTAGCGTAGTGCGCGCGCACGATACGGCAATTGTTTGCCAAAGGCTAAAGCTGACGAGGGGATTGCTGACTTGCACGCGTAGGAATCAGTAGTGTTCTACTCAGCGCCGCCATATGCCACCTTCTGAAACTCTGTAGCCAATAACAGCCGCCACGAAGTCAAACCAGAAGCCGGAGTCATATCTTCGACAAGAGCGATATGGAGAAATGCGCCCTCGTGGACACGCGAGAACACGCGAGAACGTTCCGCAAAGGCCGCTGAGCCCGCAGCGGGCGCTACGCAGCTTTTTAAAAGCTGCGGGCGCACGCAAGACACCGTGCGTGCTCCTGCGGAGTGCGCATGCGCACTGACACCTCCGCGGGTTTCCTGCGTACGCAGAGCTGCTGCTGACGCCCAACTGTCTAATAATGCATGACATTCAGTTGCACCTCAACAGAATGTATACCAGCTTTGGCAGTCCAATGCGGAGCGGAGGCGTGTTTTTTTTAAAATAAATTTATATTTACCATCGCGCGACTCAATCTTGCAAGGATTATGCGGAATGCATTGTCACGGGATAAACGTAATGTTTAAGCTACTTACCTGAACGTGAATGAAAAAAAGAGTATAGTTTTGCTTGTCACAACTAGCTTTGTTTGTCACCGCTATATTGCGCCGCAAACCAAACAAAGGAGCCTCATCAGTGCGGCTATTTCTCAAACGCTGGGCGCATTCTCTCATCGGTAACGACGAAAGGCGATGCGGATATACGTAGCGGACCTTAAAGACAGCGTGTTAAGATTGTCTAATATGGCGTACGCGGCTGGTGGACTGGTGAACGTTCAGCGAAAAACGTACAGGGCTTTACTAAGATCCGCAGGTGCAGCCAAAGAATAGGCTGCCGCTCCTTTGTTTCGGAATACCCAATAACTGAGCTTGAAAACATAAATAATGCGTTGGATGATACACTGCTGACGAACTAGGGCAAGTTTATTAGATGCGTCGGATAATTACGCTCGCTGATTTCCGTGATGTAATGGCGGAAGCGAACGCCCCCCCCCCCCCCCCCCCCCTCCTACCGATATCGGCGTATCTCAGGAAAACTCACGTATACGTCTTGGAAAATAGAGGCAGAGACGGTATAGATGCAGGAGGTTTCGTTGGCATAGTTTGTGCTGAATTCTTAGGTTATCACGAGGTATACATATATCGGTCGGCTGAAGAAGTCGCGTTTGACAGCGCGTCCGAGCAGGGAGTCTTCGTCGAAAAAATACTATTGCACGCGTGATCCGCCGGGGTGGCACAGTGGCGCTACGGCGCTCTGTTCCTCTGCACAAGGTCGTGGGTTCGATTCTCGACGGAGGCGAAATGCAAAAGCACTCGTGTACTTAGATTTAGGTGCACGTTACAGAGCGCCCCCGGTGCTCAAATGTAGTGGCGAGCCCTGCACTTTTGCGGCGTCTATCATAGTCCAGGTGTTGGTCTGAGATGCAAAAACACCGCGAATGATCACTATTGCGCACAGTTGAACCAATAGATATAGAAAGGGTGCATAGACTATAGGTAAATTCAGGAATAATCCTTCCCCCAGTGCAGGGTAGCAAGCCGGACGTGCGTCTGGTTAACCTCCCTGCCTTTCCTCTCTCTCTCTCTCTCTCTCTCTCTCAGGAAGAACATAAAAGCAGACCCATAATAGTCAAATTTACGCGCTTCGAGACAAACGAACGTGGGCCAAGATGTTGAAGGGAACAAACTACCGAATTTCTGAAGAGTTCTCACCTCACACATTTACAGCTAAAAGACAACAGGTGCGATTCGGCAAAACGCAGCGGGAACCCTTCATACTTCGACACGATAACCTTCTCGTTGACAAAGGGACACACCACCATACGA
This sequence comes from Dermacentor andersoni, assembly GCF_023375885.2. Lineage (NCBI taxonomy): Eukaryota > Metazoa > Arthropoda > Arachnida > Ixodida > Ixodidae > Dermacentor > Dermacentor andersoni. The sequence continues at coordinate 123,522,842 of NC_092817.1, read as the reverse complement.
TCGGTCTTTTGAAAAGTTTGTACCCCGTCCTTCAGATTGCTAGCCTCTGGCTCAATCAATAGACCACTCAATAATTTTTCAATCTTGTACACTAATATACGAAGTATCTGGCTCAAATTAGACGCTCCCCGAAATGTACTTGGTACAACAGAATAAAATCTTCTCCCCCTAACTGAAACTTGGCTTAACTCGTCGATGAATACTTCAGAATTTCTTTGCCTTTTTCCAAGCATCTATATCTTTCGACGCAATCGAAAGAGTAAAAAAAGAGGAGAGAGAAAAAAAAAAGGCGGCGTATTAATATGTGATAACGAAAGTCTTAAGTGCACTGAAATTAAAATGGCCACATGTATTGAAATCATTTTTGCTGTAAGCCACGCCTCCCGCCCAGCCGTTTTTATCGGCTCTATAGCCAGCGCCCGCCCTATGCTGACAGAAGTTTCATGGCAGAATTACACGCAGTACTTAATTCTGTCACATCGCAGTACCCTCACTCCCCTAGTTTATTGCTCGGTACGTGACTTTTAACTTTCCTGCCATAAGTTGGACTAACATAGCCGAAACTAATCAAAGTAGTAGCGTTGAGACCGACTTTGCCAATACTTGTCTTAAGTTCGGCGTAACGAACAAGTTGTCAGCAATCCCACGCGGAAAAATTCCCAACTCGCTAAATCTACTAGACTATTCTTGCTTCTCGTCCCGATAAGTTCTCATCACTGACATATCTATTCGGTCTTAGCGACCATTCAGTTCTATACTCTTCGTTTTATTGCGATATCCCTACACTTATACGATGAGAAAAACTATCACAGTGTACGATAAAGGCAACAAGTTAGACATGAACAGTGAACTCGCAGAATCTTCCAGCTGGTTCCTCAGTAACATTGCAGAACGCATCGTTGAAATTAATTGACTCCTTTTCAAAGAAAATATTCCCTGACCTGATAAAAACACACATATCCACTATTTTCGTTACCGAGAACCAGTCGTTACCTTGGTTTAATACAAGGTTAGAGTGTCTTAACAATAAATCGAAAAGACTTTACCGTGTGGATAAACGCGCCAACATTGTGTGTGCATGGCAAATATATCGCATTGCTGAAAAAAAAAAGCTTCCAATCTCTCGCGAGTCAAACAAAACGCTCCTTCTTTTCAACAAGTCTTCCAAATTTAATATAATATAATCCGAAGTAGCCCCGGAGAATCTTAAAATCAAGTACCTCTCAACCATTTATCTTCCATGACGACCAGAATGAACTTTTTCCCGACTGTGAAACTGCTGAAGGGCTTAACCATGTCTTTTCTTCTGCTTTTACAAAATAAACTGATAGTAGTCGTCCAGATTTATTGTATTATGATCACTCAGCCATGCTTGACATTACGTTCAACCCTTACGGCATAAATAAAATAATATATTCTTTAAAATTGTCATCTCCATCTGCCATTGACGGCATTGATTCGAAAGTACTGAAAAACACAAAGGAGGTTGTTAACGAAATACTGTGGCACATTTTGCAGCCCTCTCTGTCACTGGGAACGGTGCCGGCTAACTGGAAGGTGAGCAAGGTCATCCCGCTCCGCCCCCCCCCCCTCCCAAAAAAAGAAAGTCCATATACATGTAGCAGCTATCGCCAGATTTCGCTGCCCAGCGTTTGTTTCAATATTAATGGAACACATACTTTGCTCCCAAAGTGTAAAATTAACATCCGTCGCTTTCTTCCGCCCCAGACGGCATGGCTTCCGTAAAGGCCTACCTTGTGATACTCGACTAACACTATTTATGAGTGATATAAACTCTAATCGGGACAGAAACATTCAAAGCGTACAACAAAGTCCTGCACCGACGGCTCCTTCTAAAGCTCTGTCACTTAGAACGTAACCCACTTGCTGTAAATCGGAGACATAAGTTTCTAACTAACAGACGACGATTAGTGTACGCCAACAACCACTCATCTACCCAAAGTTCAGTTCTCTCCGGAGTTGCCCAAGGCAACTCCGGAGAGAACTGAACTTTGAAAGCGGAGGGGCCCCTGGGGCCCCTCCGCTTTCTTACTTATGTTAACGATCTGCCTGTGAATCTCTCCACCAACACACGTCTATTAGCCGACGATTGCGTCATCTACCGTCTGATAATTAACAGTAATGATAACCGCACACTACAAGATGACCTCGACAAAGTGTCTGCATGATGCAACACGCACACAAACAGTTACAAGAGAGAGAGAGAGAGAAAGAAAGAAAGAAAGAAAGAACGAAAGAAAGAAGTAAAACATGATTTAAGTTCAGTAACACTGGTGTGATAAGAGTAGTAATAAATAAAAGGACCGGCGCGGTTCTGAACTCCTTCGATGGTGTCAAAAAGAGTGGGTTGGATCGAGCGGGTCCCAAACAGGACATGCGCATTCCATAGGCATGATTTTACTTAAATCATGCCTATGGGTTCAAGGGGTCATATTTCTACGCTGCACCTATATTTTGCGTCTTATGATTCTTCCCTCAGCGCTTCATTCATTCCATCAGCGCACTGACTCTCCAGCTGTTTCCCTCCACCTTCCCAGACGGCCGAACAACTTGGCTCCTTCTTTGCTTGGAAGTGGAACGACCTTCCTGCCGACGTCGTACTCGACACCAATCCACTTCAATTCAAGGCTGTAGTAGAAACAATAATTTGCTAATTGTGTACTTTCATCCCTCTTGTGGAAATGAATAAATGAATGAATGAATGAATGAATGAATGAATGAATGAATGAATGAATGAATACCTCTGCAAGATGGGACCTTAAGCGTTGCTCACGTTATAGCGCCGTTCCTCTGTACCTGTAAAGTCGTTAATGCTTTGCATACATTCAGGCCAAAACACTGCAATGTGCCTGCATCTGTATAGATGGATCTGTGATGGTTTTTAACCCTCCGAGGAGGAGGTAAATGTACCCGAAAAAAAAAAGCGTATTTCCTTTCTGTATGTGCAATATACTCCGATAATTAGCATAATCAACGAAACGAAACGAAAAAACAATATTCTGAAGAACATTTCTTCAGCAATATAGGGGGAAACACTAGGCGGAACATTGCAAGTTGGCTTCACCCCAAGCTACCTGAGGCTTCGCTTACAACTTGTACAGACAACTCTCGTCATATGTGAAGCATAGGTGCACATTTGCATTTTCTTTCCATCACGTGGCTGATGCCACAGCAGCCTTGCATCGGCGGTCTGTCTCCTCTGACGATGACGATGATGAAGGCTCAATGAATGGCACAAACACACTACGGGGAAAAGGCCACAAATCGGGCGGTAATATGATTGCAGAATGAAATAAATTGCTTAATAAATAAATAGGTAACACAAAAAAAGTAAAATAGATGGATAATCCAAGACGAGAAACAAACTTTTAATAAATGAGATAAAGTAGTGTTTATACGATAGTCAGCCTTGCCTTGATAGGAGTATAGTAACAAGAACTTATTACTACTCAATAATATTATTCTTGTGCCATCACTAATACAAGAACTATTACTGAGATCGATTTCAAAAGAAAGCGATTCACGTGCCAAGACTTCGTGCTCCCGTCCCGCGTTTTTAATCTAATCCAACAAATCACGCTTTCTGCCTGTCATTCAGCGCTGGCCGAAGGTGTTTAGCCAGAAACTTTGTACTTAATTCCGAGACTCAACGAGAAAAAAAAAGTGTTTTTTTTTTCTGGTCTGCTGCGTGGAGATAACACTCGTCAATAAAGGGTTAACAATGATAGCACAACAAACGTACCGTGAACGCCTGTAACCTGAGTTTCTTACAAAAATTACCAGGGGGAATTCTGGAAATATGCGAGTCCGCGGGCCGCATAGTACGGCAGGTCAACTACCGTGTAAATACGGGGTATGATGCACACGTGGATTTGCCTCCTATACTCACAGGGGAAAGCAGAAATATTGCAGAAGTGGGAACCCATAGACAGTTTCCTGTATTTAGAACACCGTTTTATATAAAAAAGCAGGTCTGAAGATACCTTGAATAGCGCACCGAATAAAGCCTTGACTATTTTATGTGGATCAAGGTTCCAGTAACTCAAAGAACCCTTTTATTTGGAACAGAGTTCCATATACTCTTATGTGGAACGATGATCCACATAATCGATAAGTAAAAATGAGTGGTGCACTGTTCCATCTACTTTTTAAAGTATGTGGAACGTGGTTCCAAATATATAACTGGAACTTTTTTGCAAGAAAGTTCCAGCTACTAAGTGGATCTTATGTGGATCCAGATTAAGAGTGTACTGTCTTTGCGACAACTTTGTGACTTCAACAAGAAAGGAGGTTAGCCGAGGGGCCCGATCTTTATTAATCATATTATGAGAAGCCAACAAACAAGGACACCAAGGAAAACATATGGTGTTAGGCTGCTGAGCACGAGGTCGCGGGATCGAATCCCGGCCACGGCGGCCGCATTTCGATGGGGGCGAAATGCGAAAACACCCGTGTACTTAGATTTAGGTGCACGTTAAAGAACCCCAGGTGGTCTAAATTTCCGGAGTCCTCCACTACGGCGTGCCTCATAATCAGAAAGTGGTTTTGGCACGTAACAGCCCATATATTATTATTAATTAAGGAAAACATAGGGGAAATTACTTTGACTTACTTACTGAATTAAAGAAATAACAAATTAATGGCAATGAAAGTTTATGAAAAAACAACTTGCCGCAGGTGGGGAACGATCCCACGTCTTCGCATTACACGTGCGATGCTCTATCAGTTGAACTACCGCGGCGCCGTCTTCCCATCCACTTTCTAGGGTATTTATGTGTAACTACTAGAACTAACATTGGCAATGTTAGCCAGCGGCACCACTCACAAACCTTGGTGGCGGATGTGGAACAGCCTTTCTGCCACAGGCGTCACGACTCACGAGTACATGATCTTTCTCATCATCATCCACCCATTTCATGTCCGTTGCAGGACGAAGGCCTCTCCATGAGATATCCACTCACCCGTGTCCTGCGCCAACCGATTCCAACTAGCGCCCACGAATTTACTAATTTCATCGCCCCACCTAGTCTTCTGCCGTCCTCGATTGCGCTTCCCTTCACTTGGTACCCATTCTGTAACCCTGATGTTCCAACGGTTATCTAACCTCCGCATTACATGACCTGCCCGATTAGAATATCGGCTATAGACCTTTTCATCGGGCGAGGAGGAAAGGGCGCGCGGAGAGCCTTTCCTCCTCTCTGGCTTGGGCGATCCGTCGCGGCGCTGCTTGAAAGTATTGTTGTCGCGTGCTGCGGAACCATTTCGAGATGTTTTAGATGGTACTTTGTGAAATTTACGCCATGTCCTTTCATATAAGGTCGTCATGCAGGGAAGCCTTTCGGTGTATCGGTAACTACAGTAGGCGGAAATATCTCTTGGGGGCGCAAAAATGTGACGCGCTTTATCAGTCGCGGTGTGTGTATGTGTTGTGAACTATTTTGCTCATATTGGTTTTAATTCAACAAAGAAAACCGGCGTCTCTGTATTAGCAGCATGATATGGTAATTCTGCTCACTGTCGATCGCTTGGCGTAGGTAGTAAAACATAAAACATAAGAGCGCATGCTCGTGCACGGCCAACCTAAGGCAACCACGAAACATCTAAGCGGCAGGCGCTATCAAATATTTGTGATGCACCGGCAACGTTCTCGCGCATTTCAAGTCTAGTAGGCTTCAAATTACCATATGTCTACGCTAGCCCTTCCTGCATGAGGCCGATGGCGCTGCTCAACACAGCGATCACTGCGGTTGGTGAACCAGCACGATACAAATGTAAGCCGTGCGCTTCGGCATTGCCTTTTTGGCCTGTATACAGCCATAATATATGAGAGAGATCGCATAAAAAGAATGCGATGCCAATTTTTGAGGAAAAAATTCCGTAATACGTGTGAGTGCGTCGTAGAGAACGGAACGAACACAAAAGAAAAAAAAATGGTTATCATCCTCTTTCTCGAAAAAGGAAGAGAAAACGGGCTAACGCCGCAATACGACCTCGCATAGTCACGCCGCACAACGTTTATAAATATATAACCGCTGATGCGTATGCTTGGACCATGCGGTATAAATATATCTGTAATCCAGCACCTACCACTGTTTATGACGCTCGCGCAGTTCGTAAACATCCCTTTGCTGGACAAGCTTAATTCAGACTATAAGGTATGCTGCTATTATTTGCCAAAACTATTTTATTCAGGGGGGGAAACCTCATCCATCGAACCAAGTAGTCACGCAATGTAACCTGCAGCGAACAGTTCGAACGCTTGTCAAAGTATAACATCACAGCTCCTATCGTAGCAGAACGGTACCCACGCTGTTACGATCGTCGCGTATGTTTCATGACTCCTAAACCGCAGATTCGAAATAGAGGATAATACTGCAATAAGGTCACATCGGTGATTGGAACATTCATAAATACACAATTGATCGCCGAGGCTGATTGTAGGCTCAAATATGCGCGCACACATCGCGCTGCGTGTTCCGTCCACCTCAGTGGCGTAGCCAGAAATTTTGTTCGGGGGGGGCTACGCCACTGGCCCCATGTATATATATATATATATATATATATATATATATATATATATATGGGGCCAGTGGCGTAGCCAGAAATTTTGTTCGAGGGGGGGGGGGGGGGGGCACGTTGCAGCTCGTCCTCCTCCTTAAGAGGAAGCTTTAGCTCGGGTGCTCCTATTTAAATACATGTAGAAGGGGAATTCGTTTCTCCCTGCAATCACTTCACCGAATTTGAGGAGGTTTGTTGCATTTAAAAGAAAATGTTTAATTCTAGTGACTGCTGGTTTCGAATTTTTCATTTGGGTGGTCAATTATTTATTAAAAATTGGTCAAAATCGAAAATTTTCAGAAAACGACACTATCAAGTTTAAAACTCCGTGACTCAACAATGAAAAATGATATCACAATTCTGTGAATTGCATCTAATAGTACATCTACAGCGGACACAATAGATATGTTAGACATGAATCTCAAAAAAATTTAGTATTGTGGAAATACGGCTTTTGCACAACCGTTGTACACAACGTAACCAATTCACGTAAGATACAAATTGACATATCAAACTTGTCCGCTTTCACTGTTATAATAGATGCCGTTTACAGAACTACAATATCTGTTCTTCATGCATAGCTATTAGTTTGTAAACGTCGTGCTTCTATATTTTCAAACTTTCGAATCTTTCAAAATATTTTAAACAAAATTCAGGCCCTAAATCGAAGTTCTGTTTCCAACAGACACTAGAATTTAACTTTCTCTCTCAAACGCAACCAATTTCAATAAAAGTGATTAGCAGGATTATCTCAGAAAAGCGCTTCTGCGTTTTACAAGTATTTGAATAGGCCGCGTCGGATTGGGCCCGAGCTAAAGCTTCCTCTTAAACAATTTGTCGAGAGATCAAATACATGAATAATAACTGCGTTGTCATTGCCAAAGATGCTGCAAACGAATTCTTGAACGCTACGCACTGTCAAAACAATAAAATATGTATTTTTTCATAAAAGAATGTACTCGTATGTGCCAAAAGTTTTGCCCAAAGTAACTGATATCAATGCTTCCATATTTTTGTCTATTTATTAAGTAAAGAATATCACACGAACTTTAGAACTATATCAGTTCGAAACCAGGAAAGCAGTGCATGCCGCTGATATGAAAAATTAAAAGGCAATGAACTGAACAAGTTGAGGACAGATATGTTAATGAAACTTTGTCATTCAATAACTGTGCTTACATTCTTGTATGTATGCAATGGCCATTGAAAAATCTCAATAACGCTGTCGTTTGTTCCGATGTATTACGCAGGAGTAGCTGTCCCCTGTCGTGTATCGTGAGTAATTGCACCGAAGTTATAGTCGCGACAGAGAGCACGTATAAAAAGCAGGAGTTCTGCAAGATATACGAGGGCAAGTCAAATGAATGTGAGCCAACAACGGGGTATTTTATTTAAAAGTAGTCTTCATGAGAATTTAGACATCTGTCCCATTGACTAACTAGTCGCGTGATTCCCGTCTTATAAAACTCCTTGGGTTGCTGCATAAAAAGGTCTGTATCTGGTTCCCTTGAGCTGTTTTTTCGGTTGCCCCAAAATGTAGAAATCGCAAGGTGACAGGTCTGAGCTGTATGGCGGATATTGCAGCGTTTCCCACTTGAACTTTGCCAGTTTTGTATTAACCACATAAGCGACGTGGGGACAGGCATTGTCGTGGAACAAGATGACCCCATTCGTCAATTTTCCACGTTGTTCGTTCTTGATTGCGACACGCTGCCGTTCTGGCATTTCACAATATCGGAAACAATTGATAGCCTCTCAAGATTTAGCAAATTCTATCAATAATGGACCCTGACAATTGAAAAGAAAGTCAACACCTTTCCAGCGGAAATGATGGCCTTTGCGTTCTCCGGGCGTGGTAAATTCGAACGTTTCCACTGTAAGCTTTGCCATCGTGTTTCAGGCTCGTAGTAGTGGCTCAAAGGTTCGCCCCCATCACAATTTCAAACAAGAAGTCCTCATCCTCATTGTGATACCCGATCAGATGAGTCAAGGCAGCGCGAAACTTCGCCGTCTTCTCGCGATGGATCAAAATCTTGGGGATCCATTGCGCGCCAAACAGCCGATAACCGAGAAGCTCATGAATTATGGCGTGAACCGAACCGTGACTGATGTTCAGACGGTCTGCCAGTTCATCGATGTTTATCCTCCGTTCTTGTTTCATCAGCTCATGAACCTTTGAAATTGTGTGGGGGGTGATTGCACGATGGTTTTGGCCCGGTCTTGGAATGTTTTTGCAACGTCCTTTGAACCGTTTGCTCCAACGCTTCACAGTGGTCAATGAAATACAGTGTTCAACGTACAAGGCAGCCATACGGCGATTAATTTCTGTTTTGGAAACACCTTCAGCTGTCAAAAACTTCGCGACACCGAGCTGTTCAATTTTCGAAGTGTCCATTATGTGACGCAACCATATTCAACCCAGTGTATGAGAGCCTTAAAGAACATTTATCTTGACACCTGCGTGTCACTTTTGTAAATGAGACATGCCGTTCTCCTACGCGCATGCCTCGCAGATAATGAACCGAACCATTATTGCGCGGTTAGAGTAGGCTCACTTTCATTTGACTCTCCCTCGTACATTAGAAATGCAAAGATACAATGGGATATACAAATGCGAAAATACGGCTTGATAGAGGACAAAAAAGTGTCACTGGAAACAAAGTTCACTGCATGTATACACAAAACCTCGCAACACGATATTTAAGTATAAGTATAAGTCTCCAATGAATCTGTGTATGTAAGAAAAAGTAACTGTGTATGATGCGTCAAACAAGGCGAATAAAGATGTTGCACAATCATAGATTCACAGAATCCGAGATTCCGCCCTCATTCCATCCACTCTCCCCGATGTATTGCGCGCGACGGAAGACTGCGCGCTTGCTCCCCGCTTTTCTTCTTTGCGCACACAAGACTGAGCCACCATCGTCGGCTCACCCATTCCACCTCCCCTCCTACGCTTTCACTCGCACATACAGCATGCAGCGCGTGGTCACGATGTTATTACCCTTGGACTTTATACGAAACATGAGGGCGACGGTGACGGTCGGAATGCGGCTGGAGTGTCCATATAATTGTTCTCGCAATAATACAATAAACTTATCCGGTAACTGAAGCGTCCCGTCACCCATTACTTTCCGCAAAAGAAGTATCAAAATCGAACTTTCACCATGCGACAATTCGCTGCGCCGTAACAATGTTTTTTTTTTTTTCTGTGGGGCGGAGGCACCGAAATGAAAAAAAAAAAGAAACGCATAGGAAAGTATGTTGGTCAGAATCGAATGCCTACTTCGGGCACCTAATGGGGCTACGGAAGGAATGCCGAAGAAAACATGAGACGCTTGCTCCACTGAGAACCATACGCATACTGCTCAGTATCCTACACCGGCGAAACAAGAGTTGCCGGAAAGGTTCCGCTCAAGGAACGCGGTGCAATCCTTCGATTCCCCACAGTGATGGCGGCGAGCGACCATTCTTTTTTTTTTCTCGTCTGCTAGCAAGAAAGCGTCCAAAACTCTGTCAGGTGAAAATCCACTCGGCCAGAGCAAACCGAACGCGCACCGTAGTGCACCGCGCGGTGGTCGGGGCCATACGAGAAAAACGTATGCGCTCTGGCTGGCTCTGGCAGCCCGCGGGTAGGGTAGCGAGAACAAAAAAAAATTGAAGCGGCTCAATGTGACCTCGCAAATAAAAGTCAAAGTAGAAAAAATAAATAAGAACGTAGTTACTTCGGCTGGCTTTAGTGTCTTGACATGGATGTTCTGGCGTAGGTTAAAAAAAATGTTGATATTTTTTTATGCGACATGACGGCACAAATGAACCACCCCAACGCTTCTTCTCATTGGACCTCACTGCGTGCTTTGTCAACTCGTCTGCCACTGCTTTGATTTGGCTTGTCTCATTGTATGTTCCGATGTAAGACTTTAGAAAAGTCAATGAACCTTTGGCGTCAAATGTTTATAACAACATTAAACCCACAAAGTTCCGCAATTGAAAATCTAAAGCACGACTTTGGAAATGTCAATGCACCTTTCACATCAAGAGCTTATGAGATTTATACCCATAAAGTTTCGCAATTGATATCCATGCGCTCCGTAGATTCCGTGGCCTCAGTGAGATTCCGCGGCGAGCCCGCTCACCATCAAAGCGCCCTTGAAACTTTGTGCTCGGATGGGACTGCTTGGCGTTATGTGACTCCCGGTGTATGAGCGTGGCCACGAAATCCAGCCCGAGTTCGCAATCTTCGTGGTCAGATGTCTTTTCGAGCGCCAAAAGGCATGCTAGACAAAATCCAGAGTGATTTCCGGCGCCGGGGGTCGCTTTGGTTGGCGGTCCATGGACAGCCCGAAAAAATTTCGGGGGGGGGGCTGAAGCCCCATAAGCCCCCCCCCTGGCTACGCCCCTGGTCCACCTCAAGGCCAGCAGAAATTCCAACCATGACGCCTTAAACCACTTCAGCACGTCTCACAGAACCATTTACCACGTAGAAGACGCACGTCGTACTAAACAGACCGCACGACCGCGAAAACAAACGCCAGAACCTACCGCCGAGCGTATACCTGCCATGCAAAAGACCGCTTTCACCCAAGCCAGTATGGCGCTGCTCATAGGCGGCGCCACTGCGTTCACAATATGGCGGCGCCTACGAAAAAACGGTCTATACCCGTTTGCTCTCTCATCCAATCCGCTCTCTTTCTGGGCTGAAGGCAACTGGTCAATAAACCCGCAGATGCTACTGGAAGGCATCAATGTTGCCAGATTCGAGACCATCGTTATTAAGAACATGAAGGGGGGTTATCCGAGGGGCCCCATTTTTATTAATCATATCATGAGAAGCCAACAAACAAAGACACAAAGGAAAAGTTGTTTTTTCATTAACTTTCATTGCCATTAATTTATCATTGCTTTAATTCAATAAGTAAGTACAAGTAATTTCCCCTATGTTGTCCTTGGTGTTTTTGTTTGTTGGCTTCTCATGATATGATTAACTTTGTGAATTGCCACACTGATCACCTTTAAGACAATATTGCTTTATATACTCCACAAATGGCAATTGTTACATACGTGCGCAGGAACTTAAGGCATGCACGCGTTTAAAAATTATATAATTGCTTGGAAATTTCGATGGATGGTGCGCAATCAGTCTTGGCACAAAACGGTCTGACGCAACAAGCGCGAAGATCAGGCATTTCTATGTACTACAACCCACATTTACTGGCCTTGGTGTGGATTCACGATCGCTGCAACGACAGATCTTTCTTTATTGAATTCGGTGTGAAGGTGTATGCCTATAACCAACGAGAAGGAGTGTTTACCGAAGCGTTTCGTGCGGGCATACAAAAGAAGAAGCAGCGCCGAAAAAAATCGTGCCGCTGTCGTATATACCACGCACGGAATTTAGTTCTCGCGCACGCGCGTGCGTCTGGCGTTGCCAAACACGACGAAGTCGGAGAGCCTTTCTCACGCTGCGCGTTTGATCTTTCTTCGTCGGTTCCGATCGCGCACGGGTCGCAGATGACACGGCTTCGCGCGTCTTGCCCCGCAACCATCCCGTCCCCCGCAGCTCCCGCGCGCTCTCCGCATAATCCGCGGCTGCCGCGACGGCTAGTCCCGTATTACTCCGAAGCTCGCGTGTTCGTCGTTGCGTGGTCTTTCTTCGCATTCCTCGTCCCTCCCGGGAGCATCAAGACTGATGAGCCATCGTTCGCGAGATCCTAATCAGGCCCATGAGCGCCGCGACTGGAGAGAGAGGGACCGCGCCGCGCGCGGGGACATTCGAAACCGCGTTCGACGCGCCGCTAAATCACGGCCCCTTCCTCTCCTTCCATCTCTCTCTCTCTCTCTCTCTCTCTCTCTCTCTCTCTCTCTCTCTCAATTCTCCGCGAGCACTCATCGGAGGATTTGTCAGATTCTATCACAGTATCAAGTCTGCCGACCCGGAACGATCCTTTTCAGCCTTCTTAAATGATGCGCGGTGGTATTGGAAGTAAACGAAGGAAAAAGAGAAAGGAGGCAAGGCGCGCGGAAAGAGAACAAAAGTTGCGCGCGGAAAGAAAATATTCGAAGCGGGAAACTACGGCATCGCGCGGCTAACGAGCGAGAGACAGGAGTAAAATGGAAATGAAAGTGGACTCGCGCGATGAACGGGCGCGGCGGGCCCGGAAATTAATGGGACGTGACGACTAAGAAGAGGATGTAGGAAACGAACGAATATAGCTGAATAACGAGAAGATGAAGCTCCCAGAAGGCCGGGGAAGAGGAGGAGGAGGAGGAGGAAATACAAACCATAAGGCGCGCGCATGCTCGCGATTGCATCAGCCCTGCTAGCGCGGCCTGCGTCTCCAAGCCGTTCGAGACGTTTCGCGGAGTCAGAACGTATAAAGCGGGGGCAACGACAGGATAATTAGCAGCCGATTTGACTTTCTGTTTTATTCTTTCTGTCCCTCTTCTCGGATTCTTCCGTCTTCGCGTTGACGTCGCGTTTCCCGAATTTCGCTCTCCGTCTTATTTAGTTCTCCATTTTATTTTTTCTTTAAAAAAAAGAAATAATCGAAGAAAGCCTGTTCCGAGCCCCCCACCGCAGGGCAGTTCTCCTTTTTTCTCCCCGTACATTTCCTACTTTCCGCGCTCGCGTGTGGTGGCACGGCGCACTGAGGGCACTTTTCAAAACGCACGCCTCGTTAGCTCTGACAAGTCGGCGCGGATTACAAGACGCCGCGCGCGCGACGCCGGCTTGTCTCTCTCGTCTCTCGCATTCTTGCGCTGTTCTACGCGAGGGAAACAAGGAATAATAATAATGATGACAACGTTAAGGAGCCAAACAGCCGCTGCAAGTTTCTGCGATGAAGTCGGACAGATTTATCGCCCTTCCAAATCGTTTCTCAGCCCTCGAGTGTGTGTATATATACTGCGTATACACACGTGGGCCACCAGGAGTGCGGGCTTCGTCGGTGCGTCGTTGATAACTGCGTTACTTCGCGATGTTTATTAGTTTCTCGAGCGTTCTTTCTTGTCTTCTGCGTTAATTTTTTCTTTTCGTTAGAACACGCACAGACAAGGCGATCCCGGCGGGATACCGGAGCTTAAGCTTGGTTCATGAATTCCAAAGTCGTTTTCGCTTGTTGTGCACTGAGAAACAAACACCTTACACGTGCGTCAGTGTTCTTTGCCGTGTTATTGCAAAAAAAAAAAAGTTTTTTTTTCTTTCTGTTTGTCTTACCATGCGCATACCTTTGCGTGACAAGGAAGCTACGTATGGCAAACCTTGCGCGTGAGCACGCAGCTGGCGTTTCCGCACTCGGTCCCTTCATTATCGCCATTTCTCTCGCCCTCCATTATTTCGTCGTACCTCGTGGCCTATACCGTCCCGAGAAACGACAGACTTCTTCAAGTACGCTCTCGCTACGACACCAACGAGCCGCGATACGCATAAGAATAAACTAAGAAAGGGAAGAAGATGCAATGAACCAACGAAACGAAAGCAGCACCGGCTGACATAAACGGAAGAACAGATGACCTGCGGTCATGTTTTTCGCGCACGAAAAAGCAGCAACGGTGGCACGAAGAGCGCGACTCGTCTTCGACATGTAATCGATAGCGCCCTCTGTCGGCCTCGGCGGCCTTTGAAGAGGACCACGGGGTGCCGAGTGCATTCCGAGGGGCATTAAAGCTGCGGAACACGGCGCCGGCAGCCACGCAAGCGTACAGCGCCGCACGTCTTTCACGTGTACCTTGGGAGAGCGCTTTGTACTTTAACGCGTAGTTAAAGCCACACATAAAAATTATGGGGCCACCCTTCAAAGCTCGCTTCGCTCTGGTAGTTTGCTAAGCCGGTTGGCTAACGTCGGCGCGGTTGTTCGAGCAGGTATAATGGAGAGAGAGAGAAAAAAAACATGAAGAACCTGCGATATACGCGAACATCGCTACGCGATAAACATCTCCGCATGCGCGCTGCTTATATTCTTTTTTTTTTTCAGTTGTTCGAGAATGTAGGTTTGCCTTGGAACTATACTTGTCGAAGCATTAATCTTGCGGTTCTGCGTTCCTCGCCGCGTGCCGATTTATCTCCGAACCATTCGTCTATACAATGAGTCATCGGAAGGCTTTTGTCATGCTAAAGGCTGAAATCAACGGCCTTTTCCCGGGAACACGTTTTCAGCAGAGACCGGATTCTAACGAGGCGAGTCCTCCGACGTGACCGAAATGTTAGTTCCGGCGTCGCAGCAGCTAGATGGGAAAAAATAACCACTGTGTCGTCTTTCGCGCATTCTTCACGTAATGCCCATTCAATAGATGCAACACCGTACTTATTACACGTAGCTTTCGGAGCCTGGCAAAATAATAATAATAAAATCATTCAACACTTCTTAAATACAGATAACACTTAATATTATATTCCGGGGTTTCAGGTGCCAAAACAATTCGGTCTGCATTATGAGGCACGCTGTAGTGGTGGACTTCAAGTTAGCGTTCACCACCTGGCGTTCCTGAACGTGCACCAACAGATAACTAATAATAATTAAATGCGGAATTATTGAGAAACGTCAATGTGGCTATTCGACAGCAGGCGGATCATGGCCTCCAAGACATGTTCCGTATATGCTTAAGTATTTCACGCTTTCCTTTCTTTGAACACACACACACAAACGCACATATTATATATATATATATATATATATATATATATCGTCTAACTTTCACCGTCTGTACCGTTTGTACCGTATTTCATCGTCTAACAAATGTTATAGATCAGCGCGGGACGCGCCCGTCTGCATCGGAAGTTTCTCGAACGTTAGCGATGGTTCTATCTGCTGTCTGTGGTCACCGAAGCTTGTGTAATCTGACTGAATGTGCGACGCGAATTATGTAGAACTTTCTGAAAGACACGCGGGCACCATCGATTACCCTGGAACGTTCGATGACTTATGTATAAAAGCCGACGTGCTTGACCGCCAGATCAGATTTTCGCCGATCGCCGATTGTGTTCGCCACTGTCGTTGTTCCTCGAGTGCAGTCTGTCTTGGAGGGCACATGTTCGCCAAATGAAACGCTAGTTTCATCACTCAAAGTTTTGCTGCTTCATTCACCGTCACTACTACGTATCAATATATATATATATATATATATATATATATATATATATATATATATGTTGGTGAGAAAAGTCAGTCTCGATCCGGCCGGAATATCGACAATAACCAGTTATATCTCCAGAAGTGCATATCAACCTCTCACTTATAACGTTGCGGTAACCAAAGTTATATACCTCTGCCTTGAAGTATATATATATATATATATATCGCAAATTGTCGAGTCATATAGGTTTTAAATCCACATCATACATAAATAAATACATAAACATGGATCTTGCTTTAAAGCGCTGACATGTGCCCTTACATGAGATCGATTATTCCGGCGGGAAATATTTTTATCGGAGAATCCCAGTGTGGTGTTCGATTTGATCGCCTTACATTGCTCTTTTTTTCTCGCCGCTTTTTCACCGCCCATAAAAAGCGCTTTTCCGAATATAGGCGCATTTTGGTAAGAAATTTGCATGTCATTACGAAAGCCTTCGCTTCGATTCGGCAATCGCTCTCGTCGAATCTTCACAATGCGAGAAACGTTATGCGCAATAACCGTTCCAAGAACTGCAGATTTCGGCATTCGTATTATGACAAAGCAATCTCATCGTTTTGTTTCTTTAGGTGCTTTAAAAAAAACTCCAAAGTTGACGTGTCTTTGGTGAATCCATATTTTCTACGAAAGTTAGCGTGCTTCCGTTTCCCCGGGGCAATTGCATTAAACGGGCCCTACACCGCTTTTTGTCGAAGTGGAGAAAGGCATTTGAAGTGAAAATAGGCTATTTCAAAAATATTTTGCCGCATTAAATACTTCAAAACGTTCGCCAGAAGCGAAGTTATTGGCAATCAAACACGGCCTCGGCTGTGCTTCCGTATAGCTTCTTCAGTGCCTTGCACTCCGAAGACTACGGCGGAGTAGGGCGTGCCCACAACGCTCGGCCTTCTCACCGTGGCGCTCAGTTCAAATTCGGTTTTTCGTGTTAACGCGGACGCCACAACTTCCGACCTTGGGGCCTACGACGCGACGCAGTTGTCCTCAGCGAATCGCAGTGCGCTTAGCCCGTGGACTCGTGGCGGCACCACGCGGCGGCAGCGGTATCTACGCTACGTAGGAGACCGCAGCTACTAATAGCATCCCTGAACGAGGTTTAATATCCCTATAAATCTAGAGAAATTTCCCTAGACTTAGCAGCATCACTTGGTGGCCATGAGTCTTGCAAAGTGGCGCTACGTGAGTAACACGTAAATACGTGAGTGAGTACATGGTGAGTGTGAGTGAACACGTAGCCCAACAAATATCGGTGAGTGAGAATAACTGAGCATCCGCTTATTATGCCGACCTATCGTTAAATCCCGCCGAATTATCAAACGCCGTAATAAGCATTTAATTTTTTTTACATATATAATTTAACATACAGGTGCCCTACGGCTGTACAAATGTCGCTTCGATTGGCGTGTTCTTCAACAGTCTTTTAAGCAACAATCGAACGCGTATGCGCATCGTGAATGCAGTTGCTGTTTCCTGCGTCTGCATACGCTCTGCACGAGCAACCCACTTTATTCATTCCACACAGTTTCATTCTTAAAGGGGCACGGCCTCGATTAACAGTCTCGCCAGCTGCTGGTGTCACGGCTGAATAATCAGTGATCGGCACTGGTCGTCGCGAACAAACACGTTCATCAACAAGAGTCCGCAAACTAGTAAAAGATGAGAGATGAAAGAACCGAGATAAAGGCCCTCCCGAAAACTCCGCGAAGAGACCCAGGAACACGCACAAAAACACACACTGCGTAAAGGAGTCCATGCTTCACTCAATGATTCACTTCTCAATCTGATGCTTTTTGTTGGCGTAACGTTACCTCCCCCCCCCCCCCCTTCCAAATTCTTAATGCTGGCGGAGAGGCACTCTCGGATGGTGAGAGCGTATACTTTCAGAGTCTTCGGGCATGGCGGTGGCCAAAGCCGCCATCGATAGGCTCCCAGCTGTCTGATTAATGCTCAGCGGGCGTCGTCGGAGACAACATTCTTGCGAGTCGAGTCGTCTCGCTGCCGCTCTTGCCGACTTCGGCAAGTAAGTCACGTAGACGCGTCCGCATGGAGCCTCGGCGACGGTGAGTCACGTATATATATATATATATATATATATACTTATAAGGCAACGTGCACCACCGGTTCGTCGCCGTCGACCGCCAACGGCTGGCAAAATAGCGGGCGCGCCGTCCCTTTCTGTCCAATTCAATCAAAATGTTTTCCAAAAGGATCTGAGGAAAGGCTTCTGTATGCTGCTGAAGTCATTACAAACCAATACTGTCCAAAGGTTCTGAACAAGCATTAAGAAAAGAAGACGAAGAATTGAGGGGGGGGGGGGGGGGGAGAGGAGTACGAAGCTTGCAAGATAAGGAACTGCATGTACAGCGAAGTCGGCGTAGTTTTTGAGTATCTATACGCGTCGCACAAGTTGACAACTGGATTCCTAATAAAGATAATCATATAAACCGTTGATCATTACTTAGATGTGGCCGATTTTCAATACGCCCGGTTGCTGGAACTTGTTCACGCATCCTTTCTTTCTGTTTGCTGTATAGAAGATTTATAGCGCCCAAACCATCGTGTTAGAGTTTCGGACTCAGTAATGTCGCAAACTTTTTTCTTTCGAGTTCTGAACCACACCGGTTAAGTAGGATACAGTAGGATGTAACAAAACAAGCGTGCGTGGAGAATATGAGTTAAGGAAAATACGTAGGAGGTAGTCTACTCACTAAAGCCAACTTACCTAGACATGCGCCCAACACGTGGTATAAAGGGAATACTACGTTTTCTCTGTAACGATCAGTGACAGCGTGGCTAGAATTTGTTCATTATCAATTATCGTGTTCGTACTAAGGCATAAAAGTTACAAACAGGGATAAGGTGCCTCAGGAAAGGCTGGCCAGCCTTTCTGAGGCATCTTAACCGACATCACAAGCCATCGAAGCGGAGGGCGACGAGGGCACTGTTGCAGCTTTTAAAGCCAACAGATTTGGACAGGCGACTGTAGCCTGAACTGATGTTTAGAGTGCTACAAGTACTACTGTGCTGTGCGGTGATAGTATGCGGTAACATTGACCGACTGTGATTATGTATCATGTTCCCTTTGTTTCTATCTCTCTACTTTCCTGTTACTTTACCTCCCCAATCCCACCCCCTCCTCTCCCCAGCGTAGCGTATCATCAAACCGTATCTTCCGCTCTGGTTAACCTCCCTGCCTCTCCATTTCCTTCTGTCTCTCTATTTTTGTACCACAGTGTGCTACACCACCTGTCAGCCCCCTTCTTGATATTGTGTTTCTACTGCATGCTACTGCATGCAGGGATCACGTGGACACAGCGGCCGCGTCGGCACGAGCACATCATAAATGGATTTCTCCGCTCTTTCTGCGCATGCGCGAGGAGCAGTGGTCGCGAGAGAGAAATGTGGGGACTTTCGGTCCTTGAGATTTCTCTTCGCCTAGGTACTATGGAGAAGAAAGTTGTTAGCTCCGTTCGTCCCATATTAAATTTGTATAGTCGCAGGGGGATACGTTTGGAAGTGAAATGTCTTCTCGGATGACTTTAGTGGCAAAGCATTACATCGTGCCGATGCATTGTTCATTAGTGTCGTTGAGCAAAGTCAGCATACCGCACACTTCAGGAGATTCGCGGGAACGGAAACAGTTTATGAATTCGACTGCCGTGCCGATGCGAGTTTGTTGCTTTCTTTTTTTGCGCCGGTTTCATATTAAATTCTGATAGTCGCAGGGGGATACGCTTGGACGTGAGGTGTCTTCTCGGATGCCTTTAATGGCAAAGCATTATACGTCGTGCTGATGCATTGTTCATTAGTGTCGTTGAGCATACCACACACTTCAGGGGAATCGCGGGAACGGAAACAGTTTATGAATTCAACTGCCTTGCCGATTAATTAGTTCTTAATGTAACTGAGCATACAACACACTTGGAGTTTCGTGGGAATGGAACATTTTGTACTCTGTATGTGAAAGTGCTAAAACTTGCGTCGCCATGCAGTCTGAGCCGTAAATCGTTGTTAAAGCTGTACAGCTACACTGGCAAAACACTACGCCCTGCGGATGAATACGGAACAAATGTATGCTAAAGAAAAATGATCGTCATGCAATTTCATAGCACTAGACCCTTGGAAAGCTGTACAGTAATACTGATATTGGCTACGTGGTGCAGATTCGTAGCGATTCTGAGGTGCTTGTGCGCAATGGTAATTAATGAAGCAGCGCGTATTACTAATCCCGGCTGTTACGATGTCTAGCTCATATACGGGGAGCTAGCTCTATGTGGGCGAAACAAGGGCTCAGATCGCTACAACCGCGTGCAAAATAGCTCTGAAGGCCTACCAGTACACTTCTTCGGCGTCTCCGTGCTTGTACTGCGACAGGAGATGTGACGGCAGGTGCGCACGTATATCCTCTGACAGTGGCCGCTTTCCACTCTTGATATACTTCGCCGCAATACACTGTTCATGCTTGATTGCGTGACACTCATGCCTTATGGCGAAGCTGACCTCAGGCAAACGGCATTGTGCAACGCTCGAGCCATCTTGTCCGTCACTGCGGATAGAAAACGCATACACGTTCAAGCTATTTGAGCTGCATCATTTTGTCGATGTTTATCCCTCTTTACTAAACGAAGCGGATAACGTACGCCTGTGTGGGTGACTTAAAAGATTGATAGAAAGCCTGGTGACCTATGTGCAGTCAGTCAAAAAACACTATTTATGCAGGTGTCCACGCTCCTGTAAAAATAAAAAAAGAAAAAGAAAGAAAATGCAATTCAGTGATGACCCTCTGGAGGTGGATCCGCACCTATGTAAGCACAGCCGGCTCATCAGTCGCAAAGTAGGAGCTGAAGAGAACTTTCTAATGCTCATCATACGACATTGATAGCGATTCATTTGTGGCCAGCCAGTGACAAACGCACTGCACTAAACAGTGAGACTTTGCCTTAATCCACAATGCTTATGTGGCGAACAGGAGAGCAAAAGGTGAAAACAATGTTTTCATACAAGGCAAGTCATCCATGTAGGGGAATTGCGTTTATCGTTGGTGTAATGTTGACGCATTTACTTTCTGAAGTCGAACTTTTACTGCAACTTAGCTTCCATTGATGCAGGTGCTTCTATTGGAAACATCCAAACTATGATTTATCGAATCAGAATGCCGTCTTGTAGTTTGAGAAATTTTCCTCCGGTCTTTAGTCTTTTCTGTATCTGGAAGAGCTGGCTGACTGCACAAACCACGTAGCCAATATCAGTGTTACTGTACAGCTTTCACAAGGGTCTACTGCTATGAAATTGCATGTCGACCATTTTTCTTTAGCATACATTTGTTGCGTATTCATCCGCAGGGCATAGTGTTTTGCCAGTGTGGCTGTACAGTTCTCACAACGATCTACGGCTCAGATTGCATGGCGACGCAAGTTTTAGTACTTTCACATACAGAGTAGAAAATGTTCCATTCCCACGAATCTCCAAGTGTGTTGTATGCTCAGTTACATTAAGAACTAATGCATCGGCACGGCAGTTGAATTCATAAACTGTTTCCGTTCCCGCGATTCCCCTGAAGTGTGTGGTATGCTCAACGACACTAATGAACAATGTATCGGCGCGACGTAATGCTTTGCCATTAAAGTCATCCGAGAAAACACCTCACGTCCAAACGTATTCCCCTGCGACTATCAAAATTTAGTATGAAACCGCCGCAAAAAAAAAAAAAAAAAAATAGCAACAAACTCGCATCGGCACGGCAGTCGAATTCATAAACTGTTTCCGTTTCCGCGAATCTCCTGAAGTGTGCGGTATGCTGACTTTGCTCAACGACACTAATGAACAATGCATCGGCACGATGTAATGCTTTGCCATTGAAGTCAACCGAGAAGACACCTCACTTCCAAACGTATTCCCCTGCGACTGTACAAATTTAATATGCTACCGTCGCAACAAAATAGCAACAAACTCACCTTGGACACGGCTTCTTCGCCTTGCCGGCCACGCATTCTCTCGATTGTGTTGCCAGCTCGGCTAGGGACGAACGGAGCTAACAACTTTCTTCTCCGTAGTGCCTAGGCGAAGAGAAATCTCAAGGACCGAATGTCCCCACATTTCTCTCTCGCGACCACAGCTCCTCGCGCATGCGCTGAAAGAGCGGAGAAATCCTTGCCGAAGCGAGCTGAAAACGAAAGTTTAAAGTCCCAGCTGCGCTGCGGTTCTGATTAAGTGGTTAGGCTTTAGCGCCTTAGGTGTCTGCTTGACAACATTTGAAAGTACTATAACAGGTAGTGGCTGCCTTTGGAGGCGTGCAGCATGGTAGGCTGCTGCTCAGTGCCGCAGTGGCCGACGTACGCAACGGAGCCCGGTGTCAGCCTTATTCACACGTAGCCGCAGTACAAGGAGCTGCGTGAAGCTTGGCTCGCGAAACTTAGAACCGGCAGACAGCCATCGGCTGCAACTCGGGTATGCAGCAAGCACAGAGGCGAGGAAGGTTTCTACTACGGCGCCGGGACTGCGATGTTCGGTGAGTAGCAGAAAACGCGTACTGGTACGCTCGCCCGTGCCCGCTGCCCGGTTGATGTCGTGACGGTTTCGTCAGTGAACTTGATGCTAGATACTGGCAAGTTCACTGGAACGGAAAGGGAGCGGTAAGACGAACATTAAAAAAGAAAGGCATGGGATATGGTCATGTTTCTGTTATGAACTAATGCACTGGATTACGAAAAAGCAGCGGGAAATCGCACGCTGAGAAGGCCGATAAACATACAGTGCGATGCAACTTGAGAAATAATATTGACAAGTCCAAGAATTTAGAAGACAAAATAGATTCAATCGTCGCGAGGGCACATCACAGTCGCCGTAGGCGTCGGAGTCTCTATAACGAAATTATTTTTGAACAGTTCTGATGGCGTCCACGCAACAATGGTTGCTAGTGTACTGTCAAATGCTCATATGCTGCGGCCTAAAGCTCTCGCGGCACGGTGCGAAAATGCGCTCACAGCGAAAGCAAAAGATTGTGCGCGGACACGCATGCAGACGCCCAGTCGGTCGCTGCGGACCCGTGAGATCGCTGCAGTGAGGCTTCATTCTGTTATGCTCCATTTGGTTATACAGACAGCCCACTATAAGAACATATTTAACATGGTTTACTCTCAGCGTTTGGCTACCTTTCATGCAAGAAGCCGGTTCGGGAGACCATCGCGGCGACCGTGCGCAGTGGCGTTCACTGTACGTTTTCGGTATAGAGATATCATCTGTAAACGATTCTGTGCTTTCAGTTTGCCCAAGATTATTATATCGACAGTCAAAAGCTTCCCTCGTTTTGAGAGTACTTACATAAATGTCCAGGAGGGCTGCCGCGGGGTGTTTTTATTGAGCGCCGTAAGCGAAACCTATGAGGAGCGCGCCGCCTGATACATCATACTACGCAAGGGAGGCGCTTCCGACAGATGGCGACTCCGTAACTCCTCGCCGCCAATAGTCGTTCGGCTATCTTTGTAAGGCGCACTGCTTGTGCCACTGAGGGACGCGGACAAGATACCTCGGGAACTCCTTTATAAATGCATGAAAGTACAAAAATCGTGTTTATCGGCGTCCACTGATCTTAACGAGACTTGTCACTTATAAAAGCAATCGTTGAAATCTTCGAACTGCAAGAAGTGTATCTTAATTCGGGCTATCATATTTCTTTTCTTACTAAATGAGAGAAATAAATAATGTTTAAGGCTCCGTAACTCAGCAATAAAAAAAACCACATCACCATTCTGTAAACTACACACCTTCAACTGTCCCGACAGAGGCATCCCTCAAGGCGCTCTAGAACTAAACGCCCGAATCTCGGCTGTGCAATATATGCCGATGACATCAGGCTCTGGGCCCATGCAGGGGTCCCAAGGGGACAAAGCAAGAAACTCTTCAAACGGCTGTAGACGCAGTCGTGGAACACGCGAGGCGGCGGATATGGCGCGCGCACCCGAAAAATCGGTATTCATTCGTGTGCATGCGAAAGACGCAAGAAAGAAGGACTGAGTGCCAATCACTGACTCTCGACAGGGCGCCGATTCGAGAAGTGGAGGCACTCAGAATATTGGGGATGTGGATAGAGCAGAACGCTGGAACATCCCACACCCTTCAAAAACTAAAGGGGGCCACAGGAAACATGGCCAGAATGATACGGAGAATGGCAAGAAGCAGAGACGGCCACTGAGGGGGCGACCATCAGCCTGGACCACGCATTCGTAATTAGCCGCATCACATGCGCCTTTCCGCATCAGGCTTTGACAAACCATGAGATCATAAAGGCAAACACAATAATAAGAAAAGCCTTCAAAGCCACTCTTGGTCTTCCCGAGTGCGCTAGCACAAAGAGATTCGATGGTCTGGGTCTGCACAATACTTTTCACGAGTACGCCGTCCCGACGTCATGTGCTCAGAAAGAACGACTTTGTTCTTCAACTCAGGGCAGGGAAGTATATTGGCGAGGTTAGGCTTTCCCCTGAGATCCCAGTATTGCGGTGAGGAACGGCGCAGATAGACCGCAACGTTCGATCGCACATTACGGTGGCCCAAATTCCCAAAAGACATGTACCCCAAGTACCACCAGGACGACGCAGGGCAAGGGTAAAGACTATTCCCAAACGTTTTGGCATGGGGCCGGGAGTATATTATAAGGATGCCGGTCGAAGCAGCTCAGACACATTCACTATAGTCTCTACGTGTCAGAACGCCGTAATAACGGCATACTTCAAAACCACCTTGGCATGCGTAGCAGAGGCTGCAGCCATCATCACCTTGGCCATCCAGAACGCCGAGCGCCAAACCAATTCGGCTGTCATACTATCCGTTTCATTTGGGTCTTCTTGATACACGTACACTTATTATGTGTATCCGGCTCTACTATAGTCCCAAGCCGCCCGCTTTGCCATGAAGAACTTCTCGACATTTTGACAAATCGATCCTGCGAATGGCCGCAAGGTGGAAGAAAGTGGATGATTTGCCAACTAATTTGACATATTCAGTGTCCTTGAGCTTCGACTACTCGATATTTTTCGGCTTCGCACTGCGATCGGCTTGCCTATTGGTTAGCTCAGATGGTAGAGCGACCACCGCGGAAAGGTGTTCGTACCGGGTTCGAACCCCACACCAGGGCGAACGTTTCTTTCAACTGCGAAGCTTTTCTGTTTTAAGAAACTCGTTTGGGCGTCCTTTGTGGCTTCGGGCTACAGTCGGGGTGGATGACAATTTCTCAATTCACTCTCGACAATGCGGATGTGCCCCATGAAGTTGCGGTAGCGAGGCCGTACATGATGTCTACCTCTGGCACATTGCTCACGCTTTCTCACGCTAGAGAATAAGCAGGATGGCAACTGATAAGACTATTTGTTCTGCATAAAATATTCACAGGAAGACGAAGACACGAAGGAATCAGCAATGGGCGAGCTAGGGCAGCCTCATAATTGAAGGTGTTTATTTTTACGTGATGTACATGATAGATAGAAAAGCAGGAGAAAAAGCTGCAGTGCAGCAGATTCACTAGCTTGACTTGACCCCAACACCTACCGATACAATGGGAGCAAAGCCGTGGTATTCATTACAGTAACAGAACACGAACATACTAACGGATATTATAACAAATCGGTCTCGTTACTAGTCGTAAACGTAGCGTGGTGTAATAGTTATCAAGTATCATCAAATCTGTTCGGTGCTTGTACAACAATGTAGGAACATAGAACAATGAAAAAGAATACTAGCGCGCACATACAATACGAAACAAAAGATCGCACACACAATAATATGGTTTTACATATCCCATACGCATAAAAAATCGCTCAAGCATATACAATGCAGTTATAAAAACGTCGTTAAGAGATTTATCGAAATTACATTTGTTATACTTACACAAATGCGACAATTCAACATTTCAGAAGTAACTTTGCATGCAATCAGGTCGCCGTAACATACCTGCTGATGGAGGCACTAACCAACGATATGAGAGCGCCATATGTCATACTTATGAGCAAACTATAAGTTGGCTAGCTTAAAAAGATTTCTCGCTTGTTTACTTGTAGCCAGCCTTTTGACAAGTACACTTGACCCCATAAGGGTTTAAACTGCCAACACAAGAGGACTGCTTTCATCAAGTATTTTTCTGGCAAAGAAAAGTTCCTATGTCGAAAAATGGGCTCCAAGCTGGGTTTACGACTGTTGACAATTTGACCTTGTTTCTCGGAACGCCACAGTTTGCCTCATGTAGAAGACGAAGGCTTATACTTCCCAGACGATGTGCGCGAAACCCATATTCAAGGGAAGAATGTTGGACTTTCTGTTAGAGGGCTTATTTTCACTAAAGAACAAAAATGTTTGCTTGCTTTACGGCACGGGAAACGTAGACATGTCTCTCATGCTGAAACCAAGTGCAAGAGGCAGCACCGCCTGATTATTGGCCCATTCCCCACAGTGGGTCGGCGCCGTTCCTGAAATAATTAGGCAAATGTGCAAACCAGGGAAGCGTACTTGTGAATAAGAGAAAATGATTAATTAC
Source organism: Dermacentor andersoni (assembly GCF_023375885.2). Classification (NCBI taxonomy): domain Eukaryota; kingdom Metazoa; phylum Arthropoda; class Arachnida; order Ixodida; family Ixodidae; genus Dermacentor; species Dermacentor andersoni. The sequence goes on along the minus strand of NC_092817.1, from coordinate 123,496,609 downwards.
GCACAATTATTTTCTTTTCATTTCTTTTATTTCTTCCGTTTCATTATTGTTCACATTATTCATTATTGCATTTTTTTCCAAAGACCACGTTTCCGGTCCATCGTGGTTACGAGCCACGTTTGAGGTTCATCATCATCAACAGCTCGGACCTATTGTTTGTGGTTTTTTCGAACGCACGAACCCTGGCCTGTCCTGCATTTAGTGTTTGGTAAAGTATCATTGCGCTCTTTTAATTTATTAGCTCAGATATTACTGTGTTCATCTTTTTCTTCCCGCGTTTTGTGCTTTCATGTTTGTCTTTTGAGCTTATCAGTGTCGCGTGATGTCCGTCTCTTCACCTGGTGTCAGGGTTTGCACCCTGATCAGTATCAGTTCCTCTTCAGGAACTGATGCTGTAGTTATTTTTCCTCTCAACCGTGGCATCGTCGTTATTCCTGTGCCCTTGGTGCCCATCAACGCTGACCTTGTCTGTACGAAGAGGCTTGACACGAACACACCTTGCCTCCTCTCAGGTTTCTTGCATCTGCTCGCGAACTTGCTAACGGCTTAGTTTGCGGCGCTAACTTTAGTCTAAGTACCGAAGAGGTTTATATGCGCGATTTCGTGGACCTGTCTCGTGACCATGTGCTTCTGTAGCCGTGTTACTGATAAGAAGCCTCCAACAACGCTAACTTTACCATACATGGAGAAGAAGAGGGACGAAGACCTCGTGCGGGTCTGGTTCCTTCGTTGGGAAGTTAGCGTCACGGTAGCCAGCCAGCCCAGCCAGATACATTTCTTGGACAGTGCCCAAAAATGCAATATTTACTAGGACAACTCGTCCGACAAGAAATAACACGCGGCCCCTTATACGTAAACCTTACGCTTTGGCCAAAGTCACAGCATTTTCACGGTGGCGTGCGACGTACGTCATCTTCGTCAATAATTGCAATTACACCTCTATATTCTTGAAACGAGCTTGATGAATTCCGCATGTTGCGTAATGTTAGCAAGATTTTCTGTCTAGCCCTTTCTTTTTCCTATTTCTTTATCTGTACAAGTATATATGCTAGTTGTGCCATCAACAAATATTTCCTCAATCAGTTCTGCTAAGTATGTGGACCTTGTATATGGTAGAAAGCGCCATAGGCCTTGTCATGCATACCACGTTGCAACAAAGGCGGCACTTGTCGTATAGGGCTATGCAAAATCACTGAGCGACGCTCTTGTATGGAGAAGGGGCGCACTATACTTAGGGTGTGCCACACGTACGCTCGACCTGTGCTGGAATTCGGGTATATTTGGTCTTGTGCAGGCGTACACCTATTATTGTCCCTGCTGTTCTACAGCGTGGAGCTAATCGTTTAGGTTTAGGTCTTCCTGAATTGGTTACCGCCCTTTCTGCCCCCCCCCCCCTTCCTACACACAGACACACATGCTGGCTATTTAACGCTGTCACCACTGAACAAGCCGCAAAACTCCACCTGCCTGTTCGTTAATTGTACGTATGCTTCAAAGAGCATCTACTCTTTCCACGTTGAAGCTACCTTGAATCCGCCGCTGGTGCTTTCTGTCTCCTGTAATATAACCCTAAAAAACTGACTTCGAGTAAATTTTTCCCGATTTTGCCGCCACTTTTATATATATAACGACTACGAGGAACTCCGTTTCGCAATCTAAGGTTGACTTTGTGCTATTCGGCAGCACTCTTCCTTGGGGTTTCGGCTCTGCATAACTTTTGCCATTCGTGGTTGCATAAACAAAACAAGAAAATTATACCTGTCATTTCCCTGTTGACTGGCTGTCTCCGAAAGAATGCATTACTTGTTTCTCCTGTCCGTTCTAGATTCTCAAATATTGTGTATAGAATTTTTACTGTATACTTTTCTGTAATTTCTTGCTTTCGTTCCGTTCTCCCTCTCTGGCAAAGCTGGCTGATCATATAGTCTTTTTTTTTTCTGCCCTATCAAGTGTTTCTTCAATGTTTGCATCTGTCTTTTTGATATCTGACTACCACCATATTGCTCGCCTGTCACGCATACAGTGTTTGTGACGTTTTCTGAGCGCAACAGGATGACCTTCATGAGAGCTGGCCGTATGATAGAGTGGCTACCCCGGAAAGGCGGTGGTCCCGGGTTCGAGTCCCGGCCCAGCACGAATTTTTCTTCAACTGCGAGGCTTTTCTTTCGAGGAACCCGTATGGGTCTCCTTTGCAGCACTTAGCTAAGCTTGGGTGGACGTCTCATTTTCCCTTTATTAAGCATCTAAATTTCATTGTTCTAGCACGCTTATCACTTGAACAGTTTCGTAGACTACTTCTCAACTTCAGGAATAACAAACAGGCGCGAAAGGCATAATGCAGAATAGATGCGACGCCTAGCAACCGATTATGCAAGACTGTCTCTAGAGCCTGCCTATTCTCTAGGTTGTGCCGTCTTCATGTGATGTCGAACGGCTTAGGCACGTGTGTGATCAATACACGTAGACGTAAAAAATATGCGTGGTCTAGGAACAAGACCGGCGATCTGCTTACAGTTCTACGCCGCGCTGTCGTGGCTTGGGAATATTTGACAGCAGGCATCAGATGGTGGCACGTCCTCTTACTTTCTTCCTCGCATTTCCGTTCCCCCAAGATGAAATAGAATATTATTCAAGTGACATACACCTAGTGTCCTGCAATGTGATTGCGCTTAGTGTACTTAAGGACCCGTACTTTTATTCTAAAGCTGCTCACTGTGCGAGCCCTCCAATTCTTGACCGCGAGTGCACAAATGGAGCACATGGACGCGCGGGTACGTCTCATGCTGCAACTTGGACCATCAATGCACATTGTGACATGACGATCGTTTGTCCTGCTTTGCTACGTCGTCGCAGGGCGAGATCACCGAAGAGCTTCCTGGCACATGGGTCGCAGGGCAACCCCCGTGACGGTCGCGCCCTTGCTGCGCATGATGCGGCATCAGTGTCGGCTGGTACCGGCCCTCAGCGCAGTTCTTCTGTGCAGCGCAGGCCACTGCCTGTGGACATTCCTGTCATTGTCAGCAGGTTCGCGTTCGCCTGGCGACCGATGGGAGCGGCCAGTTCCGATAGGTCATCGCATTCAGACCGCGGGATGCACGCTGCCCCAGTTCGACCCATTCGACCCGACCGTCAAGCCCTTCATCCGGCGCCGCTTCGAGCACGCCAAGTGCCCCGGAAAGCCTAACTTCCTCACCATCAGGTGCAGCATTCCGTTCGTTTTTACAAGGAGTTGGTAGTACGCAATTAGTATTTTTTTTTCGTGAAGCGTCTTTCATTTCGGCCTGCAAAGGAGGTCATTTGCTAAAACCGCACGTAACGTAATTGTGTTATACCATTATCGCTGTTACCTTTGCGACAGTACTGCCCCCGCCTCTTACTTTGGTATTGTTACGTGGAGGAAGGAAGCCATTATTCGATCACTCATGTGTCGCGTTCACACGTGGAACCGCTGTTACGCCATGTATGACGCAGTTCGAGCTAAATTTGGCCTCTCGCTCGGCGTGCGGAGAGGCATAGCTCGGCAGTAGGTTTGTCCATCCAAGCGGCAGTGCTTACCCTTATTCTCTTAGAGAGCTCACTTAGCCAGAGTAGCCATATTCATCAAACTCAAATCGGTGCCCATCATGAGTTATAAGACCTACAAATGTGCGATTTCTTCAGAAATTTCACTTCTCGCTTGGCTTTGGTGCGCCTGATTTAGACACGTATTAGGCCCAGAAATGGCGGGAAGAGAGTCGGGGCAGCAAAACGGGGGGATACCAACTCGCGCCCGACACCTTTTCCCACGGCGGGCACACTATGAATAGGAAGCGAGCACGATTTCAAGATTGGATCCGAGGACCCCTACTAGCTCTATCGTAAGTAAGCTTTCTAGTGAGTGAATAAAAGTCATGCGCCTTACTTTGATATCGTTGCGTAGAGTAAAGAAACCATTACTCGATAATGCACGTGTCGCTAGCACATATGTCCTCGTTGTCGCACCACGCATCATGCAGTCGCAGCAAAATGTAGCCTCGCGGGCGGCGTTCAGAAAAAGCGTAGCTCGGCAGTGCGTTTGTCGATCCGACCCGCGTATAGTGGTCACGTTCCAGAAACCTCATCAGCCATAGCACGTTTATTTCATCGAACTCAAACCGGTGCTTATTAGAAGTTATAAGGCCTACAATTCTGCAATTTGCTGCAGAAGTATCATGCTTTGTCGGCTATGGCACCCCTGCGTTCGACGCATATGGTCTAGAAATGATGTAAAGAGACTAGAGCAAGACAGGGGGATGCCCAGCCCCTTTGAGCGCGTCAGAATGTGTCCGTCTCCATAGTGAGCAGTAAGTGCAACAGGTTGAGGCAATCGTAGGTGCCCCGACCGTATACGAGTGCGGAGAGCTCGAGCGTGCCGGGGCAGTTTTCGGCGCCACCAGCAGGGTGTCATTTGTGTTCTACGGTGCCCAAACGCCCTCACAAAACAAACGAACCCACTACGAATCGGGAGCGAGCACGATTGCAAAATTTGATCGTAAGATCCCCACTATCCGTAACATAAGTTAGGCATGTAAACCTTCTAATGCGGAAATAAGTTGCGCATTTCGTTACCTCCATTCCTGCGCCCTAAAGTACCTATACACCCTCTGCAGCACGGATAAGTTTTCGCGTATGCCCGAATGCGGCTGTGTCCCTGACGCAGCTTGTATGCCTGACTTATTTCAAAGCAAGGCGTTCCTTACTTCAGGCACTTTGCGGTAGGTAGACATGTTCCTTTCTCGCCTAATTTCGGGATTTTGTGGTAAAAGGAAATGCGTGACCGACAGTGTAATCGAACCTGTGCCTTCGAACAGAGCAGCCCAATGAACTAACAATTAAGCGCATCATGCGCATTCTCTTCTTGTGCCAAAACGGACTAGATCTTCGAGACGCTTGGCGCGTGTGTCACGTGCCAGTTTCTCGTGTTCTTTACTCGTGACAGCTCACGGTTCGTGCTCATCTTCGGAATAGGCTCACATTCTTTAATGTTTCATCGTAAAAGCTAAAGCTACGCAGAAACTGTGAGACGTTGTACCGCCGTCATCACCAGCCCAGGTCGACCACCGTTTAACATTTCTTCGTCGGGGTACAAATGGCATCGTCGGTTTAACATATATCATGTGACACCTACACGTGATTATAATATTATAAAGCACCCAGTCGCAGGTCACATCGCGATCCGTGCATCCATTGCTTACGCTCGTTCGATACCCATGCAGAACCAAACAGTCGGCACATCGCATAAGTCCGCGACGAACTGACGCAGTCGAAATCATGCCGTTGCCATCGTATATACAGTCGTCGTCACCGCCGTCTTGCTGTTGTCGTCACAAACACGTAATGCTCGCGTCAAACTCGCAGCTGCTCGATTCACGCAAATGCGTTGGTTCGCCTAGTAACGCTGCGCGGGAACTGCAAACATTCCTGGATTACCCGCTACCTGCAAAGGGCTTCGTATAATATCTATTTCCACAGTGGGTGTGATCTGTGGAATATTGTTTCCAATGCGAAGTTACTCGTTGCCGCATACCAGACAGTTCGCTGTGGGTATATTTAGGTAGGTTCTTACCTCGTATGTTGTTTCGGGCTTCTTCAATAACCAAAGAAAATTCAAGTGCCCAATGTCCGGATAGAAGCTGGGTCTCCAAGTACAACATACTGATGTCCTACAACCATGAGGCCACAATAGCTCTTTTCTTTATAGTGAATTAGGCCGCTCATCGTACGCATAGTTCTTTCGTGCCAATGCCAAGTAGGAGACGATTGCCTCCTGCGTCACGTCACATTGCACGATCACATGTACATACGCGTAAGTTTACACAAGGCCACAGAGGCGTTAATGAAACGCGCAAATGATAGTCAACCTTACCACTGTCTTTCGCGTGTGTCACGTCGCGTATCAACAATTAGGTTACTTGAGAGAGCGAGGTCACGCGCCAGTTGCTAATATTCTAGCGATAGACAGCTCTGCGTACAGCTGCTTGAAAACTGTTTCCCATATCAATTCCCATACTGCGCGGGATATGCTTTTTTTTTTTTTTGGCTGAACGAATGGAAGCTAGATAATTAGTATCCGTTCCATGCAGCGGTATAGTCGAAGTAACCCCTCAAGACCGGCCCGGAATACTCAACACCACTCCCCCTCTTGCCGAAGATATGACCGAGCTTGACTTTTTGAGCTTGGGTCGCGACGTGAAGGATATATGTCTTCGCTATGCTGGTACAAGCGAGAAGAAAGGGGGTTAACCGAGGGGAGCGATCTTTATTAATCATATCATAAGAAGCCAACAATGTCACCAAGGACAACATAGGGGAAATTACTTGTACTTACTAATTGAATTAAAGAAAGGATAAATTAATGGCAATGAAAGTGGATGAATAAGCAAATTGCCGCAGGTGGGGAACAATCCCACGTCTTCGCATTACGCGTGCGATGCTCTAGCCAATCGAGCTACCGTAGCGCGGTTTCCGCATCCACTTTCTTGGGTATTTATGTTTTTTACTACAAGAACTAACTTTGGGAGTGTTATCCAGCGCCACCACTCACAAACCTTGGCGGCGGATGTGGAACATCCTTTCTGCCGCAGGCGTCACAAGCATGATCTTTTTGACATACTTTTACCATACTTTTGACAAAGAGTGTATACACTACTCTAGTTAGGTGTTTAGCGTCGGGCAACTGTCGGGCAGGACATGTAATGAGGAGGGAAGATAACCGATGGGGATTAAGGGTTACGGACTGAATTCCAAGGGAAGCGAAGCGTAGCAGGGGGTGGCAGAAAGTTAGGTGGGCGGATCAGATTAAGAAGTTTGCAGGGACAACATGGCCACAATTAGTACATGACCGGGGTAGTTGGAGAAGTATGGGAGAGGCCTTTGCCCTGCAGTGGGCGTAACCAGGCTGATGATGATGATGAACTTTAGCTTTGTCTGAATCAAAGCAGCACGATAAGATTGCGTCTGCGACTTCTTGTGCGCCGCAAACGCATTTGACTCCGAGTTCCATCGCGGCGCACATTGCAAGCCACATAAACATATTATGTGCGTAATTATCCAATATTCCCAGAGTAAGGCAAGATAAACGAAAAGATTACTGTGTATTCACGCATACGTTATAAGCAACATGGTTTATATACCGGCTAAAATTAATCAATGCAAAGTGAAGGACTTTGTTGACCCGCTTTCACAGCGCCGTCTAGGCGCATTGCAATGAACCAATTTTGTATGACTCTGAAAGAAAAAAATGAATGTTGCATTTTCGATGGAATGCAATTCATTCTGCAGGCTAACGATCTGAGCAAAGTAAAGAGAAGATATTGTATAGTCACCAGGTACTAGAAGATGGCTGGGAAATTTCATATTTTGCTTCCGAAGACAGGCGTCCTTGTGATTGTGAAGAAGAATGACTATATTGTATTTAGGCACTAGATGAATTCACAAAGAGCTCTGTAGCAGTTCATCCACATCACGAAGGTTTCGTGGACAGCAGTATACCATCGAGGCAAAGCTGTGCGAGTAAACGGCTTTGGGCAAGTTAACCCCGATGATCGAGTCCCTCAAGCATGACGCGGTAAAACCCATTCTCCCGATCAATCCATGCGACGAAGGCATGCGTCTCCGAACAGTTGCAGAAAAGAATTCAGGACTTATGGAAAGGGGCAACTGTGAAGACTCTGAAAACGTGCCTTGATCAATTACCCATGGCGCACCCTTGTATAAGCAATCCTGAACGTACTAATTGGGGTGCAGTGCTGCTTAGACAGGCTAAGGAGAATTGTTATAGAAGCGCGTAAATGTGTAATCTCACTGTCGATTTCGCGCACCGACAGGTCTTTTCCGGGCGGTCAGCAAACGGTTCGGAGCATGCGCACAGGAAGCGCAATCGGTTCCAATAAGTAGAGGATATATAGTCGAAATGATAACTGATAAAGTCGCATGTGTCAAATATAGTCCACGGTCTCATGTCAGTCGTACTTTTGTTTATTTCTTTATTTGTCCATATTTCACGTACTGCGCGTACTTCTTTGAGCATAGGGCGTTTCTGTTCACCATTAGGCATCTCCTGCTCTCGTTTTCAATGAATTAGTTAACAGAAGCGCTTCATCGTCTATGCTCGTGGTTATGTTGTGTGTGTGCCTTAACTCTGCAGCGCTGTATTCTGATTACGCTATTCCAACTAGACCCAACGCAAGCCTTACTTTGAGCGTCCTGTTGGATTACTAAAAGCTCCGTGCGTCGTTGTCTGGCGTACATCATGGATGTCCACCATACAATGAAGTTCCACGTCTCTTATAAAGTGAAGTGATTATTCTTGCCCAAGAGCCCATGCACGTTTATGGGTCATTAAGGTGAAGTGTTTGGGTAAAACTTAATTAAAAATTAAAATACGGGGTTTTACGTGCTGAAACCACTTTCTGATTATGAGGCACGCCGTAGTGGAGGAATCAGGAAATTTCGACCACCTGGGTATCATTAACGTGCACTTAAATCTAAGCACACGGGTGTTTTCACATTTCACCCAGTCGAAATGCGGCCGCCGTTGCCGGGATTCGATCCCGCGACCTTCTGTTCAGCAGCCCAACACCATAGCCACTGAGCAACCACGGTGGGTTCAAAACTGAGTTCACGAAGCTTGTAAACATATTGTGCTTGCAGAGATACCTGCGCTGTTGCTAAAAATTCGAAGCTGCCTATACTAGAATAGCATAGGGAATCGAATGGCAACCACGTAGTATCAGTCTTATCCGGTTTGTGTTCAACAAAAACTAGCGAACATTCTCGTGTACCTAGGGCACTAGAATCTACGAAAGCCACAAGAACATTGCCCATTTTGGTGTTCCCGCTCGGGCACAAGGAAGCTTCAATTCGCTTCTAAGCAATCTGAGGACTTGGTGCTGCGACACCTTCACATAAACATTGTTACGCCAACGAGTCACATCCGCTGGATGTAAAAAACATTAAGCGATGAATGTCTTCCGCCCCCTTATTTCGTGCTGTGATTACCAATAAAGAAAGCAATCGCACTTGGATACATGTCTCAGACACCGAAGAAGCCATCTTCTCGTAAAGTCGATGCAAGCCCGCAAGGTCAACTTTGGCGGCAATGAAAAAGTGGCTTCCCGTTGCATGTCACCAGACCTACTGCAGAACGTGTCTTAAGACATGCAATGCACAATGCAAGGGGCCAAAGAAACCGAGCCGCCGGGTCATTTTGCAGTATGCTCACGACTTGTTGATAAAAAATGTACTTAAAAACTCAGGAAAACCGGAATAGTTACTTGCCTACTTTTATTTTCGAAGCCTTGAACTTAGCAATTCAAGGCCATTGTATATTTGAAAAATTTTCGCGTGAAACACAAGAAATCTTGTATTTTGCAGGCATGGTTTCCCGACTATTCTTCCACACAAACTGGAGGAGCACAGAGTCCTTCCTGAAGAACTCACGTGCTTCTACAGGGAAATCTACCGAAATGATTCTCTAAATGTTCCAGACAGAGTGTACCTGTTCGGGCCCAGAAGAACACTGTCCTTTGAAGAGGCACTGAATGAGGAGTTCCTATTCGTAGAGTGTGTCACAAAGAAGTCCCCGAAGAGGCCCTTTCATGACCAGTTTCTTCTGAACCCACTCCTTAAGAGGAACGTCGAGAAGCGCTGTCGAAAGGCGCGTAAAAGGACGCCCCACAACCTCAGCGTTTTAATGCTTGGCCTCGACGCGGTGTCGCACCTTAACTTTGACAGGCACCTTGCGGAGACCGGGAGGTTTGTGCGGGAGAAACTCGGCGCTTTTGAACTTCATGGATATAACAAAGTTGGGGAGAACAGCTACCCGAACCAAATGGCCCTCCTCGCAGGTCTCAAATACTTCGAAGCGGATAAAGTGGCTCAGGCCGGATTCTACGACAACCTCAATCCCTCGTTGATCTGGCGTAAATATGCTGCGCGGGGTTACAGGACCATGTTTCTGGAGGAGTGGACGCAGTATTCTATCTTTAGCAGCTTCCAAAATAAAGGGTTTCGGCGCGCGCCGACTGACTATTATCCGCGACACGCCATCATGCTAATGGAGGAGCTAGCCAAGAACACCGAAGAAGAACTGCGGGTGAGCTGCTTGGGACCCACTATGCCGTCCGAAGTGCTGCTAGGCTACCTTGCCACCTTTGTGAACGTGATGTCGCAGCGACCTTTCTTCGCCTATGCCTGGTTCACCGAACTAACGCACGAATGGCTCAACAACGCAGCGTATGCGGACGAACCTGTCCGGCGCCTGCTCGAAGATCTGCACGCTTCCGGCGCGCTCAACCACACGGTTCTCGTGTTCCTCAGCGACCACGGATTGCGCTTCGGCGACGTGCGCACCACGTACATCGGAAGGCTCGAAGACATCCAGCCGTTCGCGTTCCTCGTCTTTCCGCCGTGGTTCCTAGAGAAGAACCCCGAGGCTGCTCGGAATCTTCGTGTCAACCAGCGCCGCCTGACGACGCCCTTCGACCTGCACGCGACGCTCGTCGAGCTGCTCGACTATCCCGTCCGCAAGCGACCGCGCACTGCGCACGGACTGAGCTTGTTTAGCGAGATTCCGGGCGACAGGACGTGCAGCGATGCGTTCATCAAGCCTCAGTGGTGCGCGTGCAGTCTGCGGGACGTTGCGGCCGTGCCCGGTGCGCTGGTCAGGGCACTGGCTGATCGGCTTGTTGCTCGCGTCAACGGGGCGTTAGCGCGAGCATCGCGAAAGTGTGCCGAGTACCAACTGCTCCGAGTGATGGACGTGACGTCGCTGCAGGCGACACCGGCTGAGCTTGAAAAGAACGCGAGTGATTACTTGGTCGTCGTCAAGCTGTCGCCCGGCAACGTTGTCCTTGAAGGTCTCGTGCGGGTCGACGGCGACTACAGCACTGAGCTCATGCATATCAGTCGTGTCAACAAGTACAAGGTACAGTCCTACTGCGCGCACACGCGCTGGCTTCGGAAATATTGCCACTGCCGCCGCAATCGCGAATTGCAGGTCTGAGTTTTGCGTTCCGTAGCGCGTTAGCTCTGCGAAGGTGAAAGGAAGTGAAATGTAGATCGAGAACTTGGCTATATATATAATACTTGGCAGCAATAAATTTTGCGATAATTTGCGAAACGAACAAATGCAGGAGGAAGTTTTTCTTCTAAGCATTCGCTCACACGTGAGTGTCGTCATTACCGATGTTGCGGCGCGTTGGCATTAGGTAAGCTGTCGCCCGCGCAGCAACAAACGATGGCAGAATAGGGTTCGCTTCTGTGATGATGTCAACAGTAGGGCACTTCTATTAACCGGCGTTCTTAGCGCGCGAAATTTTTGAGTTTGTACTGCCAAACGTTTTGCATTTATATACCAACACCCAACACGTCCTCAATACACAAATGAACGAACACACACACACACACACACACAACACGTCCTCAATACACAAATGAACACACACACACACACAACACGTCCTCAATACACAAATGAACACACACATACACCCAACACGTCCTCTATACACAAATGAACACACCCAACACGTTCTCAATACACAAATGAACACACCCAACACGTCCTCAATGCACAAATGAACACACCCAACACGTCCTCAATGCACAAATGAACACACACACACTCACACACACACACCCAACACGTCCTCAAAACACAAATGAACACACCCAACACATTCCTCAATACACAAATGAACACACACAACACGTCCTCAATACACAAATGAACACACCCAACACGTTCTCAATACACAAATGAACACACCCAACACGTCCTCAATGCACAAATGAACACACCCAAGACGTCCTCAATGCACAAATGAACACACACACACGCACGCACGCACACACACACACACACACACACACACACAACACGTTCTCAATACACAAATGAACACACACACACACCCAACACGTCCTCAAAACACAAATGAACACACCCAACACATTCCTCAATACACAAATGAACACGCACAACACGTCCTCAATACACAAATGAACACACCCAACACATTCCTCAATACACAAATGAACACGCACAACACGTCCTCAATACACAAATGAACACACCCTACACATTCCTCAATACACAAATGAACACACACAACACGTCCTCAATACACAAATGATCACACCCAACACGTCCTCTATACACAAATGAACACACCCAACACGTTCTCAATACACAAATGAACACACCCAACACGTCCTCAATGCACAAATGCACACACACACACACACACACACACACACACACACACACACACACACACACACACACACACACACACACACACACACACACACACACACACACACACACACACACACACACACACACACACACACACACACACACACACACACACACACACACACACACACACACACACACACACACACACACACACACACACACACACACACACACTTTGCTGACCCCTTGTAACCTCTGCCTTTCGGGGGTATGAGCCATTGCCGATAATTTCTGCTCACAGACTGATACGAAAAATGCCGACCACCGAAAGGCTAACAGCGTCGCTGTAAGATATTATTGTAAACGTTAAAGAGAATATATTAAATGAATATTAATAGTAGTTTAATAAGCATAACGAAAAAGCTTGATGCTCCGAACTACCTACTAACCTTGTTACTTAATGTAACCCGGTAAATGCTTTTGGCGTGGCAAACAAAGTTTGCATGTTCGCAAGCTCGTTCGGTTCGTACTTGGTGTCACTGCAGTAGTCTGCTGCTGTTTTCGCCCGTATATCGGTTGAAATATTAATATGAAACTTTCCATACATACCGTTCCGTCGTTTCGCCTGGATCGGTCGGTCGCTTGTCCAGGCCTCGGCGAGTAGATTCCCCCTCACACTCACCAAAAAAAGAAGAAAGAAAGAAGATAAGTGCTTCCGGTGGCAGGGTCACCATTAGGCCACAATCGCACTTACCCTTATATCATGCCAACACTAACTAGCTTCTTCAGAAGAACGCCAAGTTATCGATCATGACGATTATTTTCATACTATGGCACATACCTACAGCGGGAGGTCGGCCACGAAGCGACCGGTACATTAAAAAGTCGTACTTCCGCCCGAAAGGCGAAGCACCGATTGCAATATCAAATTAGTAGATAGTTATATGAAATAAGGATGGTAGTTTTATCGACCGCACAAACTTATAAACATTCGCTTACTAACTAAATTTACAGTGATAGAATGTGTAAGCGCGACTGTAAGAGGACGTATATATGGAAAGAAACAGACACACAGAGACAGTGCTATCTCTGTGTTGCTGTTTCTTTCTACGTCCTCGTTCACTCGCGCTTACACATTCTATCATGCATTTAAACCAAACTATATCGCACCAATGTGTTTTAACTAAATTAACAAGCATTGTGTCACGCGCGCGCAAGGAAACATGAACACATCTGACTCGAGGACCGAGGAAACTTGCTCTCAAAACGCTGGCGTGAGGAAACACAGCAGCCGCAGCAGCAGCGAGCAAAGTGACACTCGCGCTGTCTATCGCTTCAACGAAAAGTGAGCGCCGAGAACATGCATCTCGCACAAAGCTACGAGCCTCCGACTATCTAGACTGCACTCAGCGCAGATCGCTCTCGAGATACGGCCGGGCGACCGCGCGCAGCCGCCACATGCGCAATTGCAGGTAGTCGCTTGAGTTGCAGGCGCAGTAGAACGCCGCCGCCCCCTCTTCTCCCCTCCGAGCCCCGGCGCCTCGCAACGTTGGGCGCCTCGCGCACGACTGATGACGGCGCGCTTCCTGCGCGCTTCCGTCTCTTTCGCGCAGGCGAGATTAAGCCGCGGTTGTCGGCTCTCCTAGCGCACCTTCACTCGCACATACAGCGTAGCACGCGCGGCGTCGGTGTTATCGCTTTTGGACTTTATAGAGAACGTCACGTCGACGGTGACGACGGCGTTGCACTATTCTCGGGATTGGCCCACGTATGGGGATTGTTTGATGCCTGCTTCACCTCCACCGGGGGTCGGTCCGCGGTATTGCACTATCATCGGGATTGGCCCACGTATGGGGAGTGCTTAACGCCTGCTTCACCTCCGCTGCAGGTCCGCCCGGCGTTGCACTATCTTCGGGATCGGCTCACGTATGGGAATCGCTTAACGCCTGCTTCACCTCCACCGCGGGTCAGGTCGGTGTTGCACTAACTTCGGGATCGGTCCACGTATGGGGAGCGCTTAACGCCTGCTGCACCTCCGCTGCGGGTCCGCACGGCGTTGCACTATCTTCGGAATCGGCCCGCGCATGGGGAGTGCTTAACACCTGCTTCACCTCCACCGCGGATCGGCCAATTATTGCACTATCATCGGCATCGACCCACGTATGGGGATTGCTTAACGCCTGCTTCACCTATGCCACGGATCGGGCCACGGTATTGCACTATCTTCGGGATTGGTCCACGTATGGGCAGTGCTTAACGCCTGCTTCACCTCCGCCGCGGGTCGGCGCGGCATTGCACCAGCTTCGGGATCGGCCCACGTATGGGGATCGCTTAACGCCCGCTTCTCCTCCGTTGCAGGTGAAGCCGCGGTATTGCACTATATTCGGGATCGTCTCACGTATGGGGATCGCTTAACGCCTGCTTCTCCTCCGTTGCAGGTGAAGCCGCGGTATTGCACTATATTCGGGATCGTCTCACGTATGGGGATCGCTTAACGCCCGCTTCTCCTCCGTTGCAGGTGAAGCCGCGGTATTGCACTATATTCGGGATCGGCCCACGTACGGGGATCGCTTAACGCCTGCTTCTCCTCCGTTGCAGGTGAAGCCGCGGTATTGCACTATATTCGGAATCGTATCACGTATGGGGACTGCTTAACGCCTGCTTCTCCTCCGTTGCAGGTGAAGCCGCGGTATTGCACTATATTCGGAATCGTATCACGTATGGGGACTGCTTAACGCCTGCTTCTCCTCCGTTGCAGGTGAAGCCGCGGTATTGCACTATATTCGGAATCGTATCACGTATGGGGACTGCTTAACGCCTGCTTCTCCTCCGTTGCAGGTGAAGCCGCGGTATTGCACTATATTCGGAATCGTATCACGTATGGGGACTGCTTAACGCCTGCTTCTCCTCCGTTGCAGGTGAAGCCGCGGTATTGCACTATATTCGGAATCGTATCACGTATGGGGACTGCTTAACGCCTGCTTCACCTCCGCCGCGGGTTGGCGCGGCATTGCACCAGCTTCGGGATCGGCCCACGTATGGGGATCGCTTAACGCCTGCTTCTCCTCTGTTGCAGGTGAAGCCACGGTATTGCACTATCTTCGGGATTGGCCCACGTATGGGGAGTGCTTAAACGGGCCCTGAACCACTTTTTATTGAAGGGGAGAAAGACATTTGAAGTGAAGATGGGCTATTTCACAACCACTTTGCCGCAAAATGTACTTCAATGCGTTGAGCAGAAGCGGAGTTATCGGCAATCAAGCACGGTCTCAGCCGTGCTCCCCTTCCTCTTCCAATGCCTTGCACTGCGAAGGCTACGGCGGAGACGTCACCGTGGCGCGCAGTTCAAATTTCCGATTTGGTGCCTATGCCGCGCGCTAAACGTAAGCCAAACGCGGTTGTCCTCAGTGGGCGACATTGCGCTTAGCCACTGGACTCCTCATGGCGGCACTTCGCGGCGACCGCGGCGTAGCCGAGCGCAGCGACCAATAGCAGCCGCGTATTGGAGTGTGCTTTATGACGAAATAGAGTACACAGAAAAGAGCGAGGATCAGGGGGTTTCTGAAATGAGAGCGTTTGAGAGAAAGGTGACTTCTCGCTCAGCTTGCGAGCTCCGCGGACCGCGTACGACAGCAGAAATTGGCTGAGGTGTTCACAACAGCGTATGCTACCCGCGGACTATGTTATTTCACCAAGCCCGAGGGGTGGTTCAGGGCCCCTTTAACGCCTGCTTCACCTCCGCCGCGGGTCGGTCCGGCATCGCACTATCTTCGGGATCGGCTCACGTATGGGGATTGCTTAACGCCTGCTTCACCTCCACCGCGGGTCCGCCCGGCGGTGCACTATTTTCGGGATCGGCCCACGTATGGAGATTGCTTAACGCCTGCTTCACCTCCGCCGCGGGTGGCGCCGCAGTATTGCACTATCTCCGGGATCGACCCACGTATGCGGAGGTTTTCGCTTACAACACGAAAATTTCCTTCAACGGTAGAGGTATACAGCTTCGCTGTAAAATTCAGAGCCCTCCCACGATACGAAGATGGAAGACCTGCGAAGCTGTATTGCTGAATAGCTATATTAAGTTCTGTATGGTGGATTTGCTATATTGGTTGAATAAAAGCACACACATATACTTGTGTTTAAACAACGGCGTGGTCGCCTGTCGAGACGCCTGGCGCTTGCGCTTGGCTTCGTTGGCACGTTCGTCATCCTCGGCGTTGGCCCGCCGCCGCCGTTCCCATTGCCGCCGTTGCTGTCGTGCTCGGCGTTTTGTCAACGGCCTCGTCGTCGCCTACGGATTCCGACCACATGACGTAACGCTGCTCGCTGTACGTTCGGCAGCGTAAGCTCTTTCGCGACGTTTGCGCGCCCATTCACGTTTCTGGGCAAGTCGCCGCTCCTTGCGTTCCCGCTCTTCTTCCTGAGAACGAACGGCACGCGGCCGAGCCATCGTGAGTCCGAAGGACAACTGATAAGTGCTCTGGCGCGATCTCGACGTCACGGAACGCACGATACACGCGATTGGTTGATGATACAACGACGTTTTATTGTAGTACGGCCGCGTCAATCACGGCGCGTACTCGACAGCACGAACGCAGACGGCGTCTCACGCGGACGCGGGAGGAGAAGGATCGAGTTTTATGTCGACACACGGACAGGACCTGGGGGCAACTAGCCCTCGACAGCTTCGCTGTAAAACTCGTTCCTCGACGACGACATACGTCGCCTTCGCCCTCGTGACATCGCCGCATTGAACATCTTGCACTTTGCACTTGCCTGATTTGGTGCACTTGGTACGGGGTTTCGGCGACCTTCAACAGCGTCTACTTGGGGTTCGAGCCAGATTGACCGTCGCAGAGGCTCTGGCAGGGAACGCGAGATGATGTAAAAACAAATAACAAGTTTCATACATCGTTACGGGTGAGCCTTGCGCTCCAAGAGAAGAAGAACAGAAACGTTCGTCGTGCGTGCTCCTGCACGCAAGGGCAGAGATCATCTGTCCGTGGTGTGTCGCTGGCCTTCTTATGCCCTACACCATCCGGGCAAGCGCATTCTCTCTTGCTTACTGGTAGAAGCCCTTGTCAGCACACTGGTCAGTTTGCACAGAGGATTACGGAGAAAACCCGTTCACTGGTGTAGAGTGGGGAGCGTAGGTTACGTCGGCTCAGCACACTGCTCAATCCACACACAGGAATTTTGATAGAGACCGCTCCCTGACGTAGAGGGGGTGCATGTGGGACAAAGGTGAGTACGATTTGCACTGGCGCCTAATCCTGTCGCACGCACCCGACGGACAAATCTTTTCATGTTGACGAGCGTGACGATTAGACACGTGTCTCAGGCGCTTGGCATCCGTTTCCTTCATCGCCACACACCACACACAGTGAACGGTAACAGTGTTTGCACTTTGACCTACATCGTGAGTGGTGTAGTGCATAAACATAAAAAAAAATTCACGCAGAAACTCCTCTGGTAGTTGGCTAAGCATGCGTAAGCATTGTGCCACTTGCTCATCTCCACGCATCCTGGTGTCATTAACATGGTTATGGAACTTGATCCAACCAGTATAAACCCTTATCAACCCTCATCAGTCGTTGGCTTATCATGTTCGACAACGAACATGATGAGGCCTGTTTAATTAAGATAAAGTTCATTACGGCATTTGAAACCACGACCACTGGTGTTAATTAAAGTTAAGTTAACTGGGCATAGTTAATTAAGATGTGGTTAAAGCACTACAACTCTCGTCCTTTGGGGGGACTCGAATCAACGACCTTCGCTGTTAATTAATGGAAGTAAGGGTAAATTTAGCGATGTTGTTGCAAAATCAGTACTACGTTTGCTGAGGAAGGTACGCAATACTTTGTTGGTGGTTCGGATGATTGTTCGAGCTTGTTTGAGCTTGTTCTTCATTGAAACGTATGCTGTTCTGCGTGTTGTATGCGTAATTTCAATGAATGTATGCACTGTTCGCTTCACTTTGCTGAGCGCTTGTAGCCTCTGTCTTACGCACGTAGGAGCCATTGCATTTTTTTTGCTTGCTTACGGGGGTAGGAGACATTCATTGACTTACGTGACGAACAAATTCCTCGTTGGGTAGGCACAGAAATGTTTAGGCATTGAAAAGGTAAATGAGGCTACACTTGTGACCATTCCAGACGCCATTTGCCGACCCGCACATGACACCGACACAATTGCTATACGATTCGACAGCCAAGACGCGCTCCGGAGTCTCACGCTAAACTGCTTTCCGTGGAACCCTGCTGCCAACCTACACACTCGCATGTCATGTCATCCAAACCTCCGGGTCCTCTTTGAATGGATTTTTGGCCACCAGGAGATAGCAGGCAATGAACAAGCTCATTCGCTAGCCCGTGTCGATATACCAAACATCCCGCTCCGATCCCATAAAGGTTGTCTAGCTGAGCCATAAACAGCTTCTCTGTAACATTTGCCAGAAAGCTCACTTTTCGCCATGTACTGGAACTTTATTTTCCCCTTACCGTTTTGAATAATCCATCTTACACCGTTGCGGGTAGGAGTCAGTTGTTTCGACTAAGAACAAGAACAGGGCATTGACCTCTACTCTTTCCTTTACTTTATGTATAATTACTACTAAACTACTACTACAAAAACCAACCCGCCATATACGTGGATGCTGCTCGCACCAGTGATGGTCGACACACCATCAGCTGTGCGACGGTAAACACATCTTCCATTGTGGAGGCGGAAGAGGCCGCCATCGCCATGGGCACCTCCATACCGGGAGCCAAGATTATTTATATCCAACTCGAAAACGGCGATTCGTAACTACACCTCAGGTTTCATTTCCCCTCGAGCCTTCAGAACTATCAACAAAAACCTCAATCAATTGAAGTTGGTGTGGGTACCCACTCATGCGGGCAACGCTGGCAATGAGGACGCCCACCTAGCCGCCCGAGCAGCTAGTAACCGGGAGGCGGGCTTGCCCGACGGGTTTGACCGACATGAAGGTATCCACACCTTTAACGATATGACCATTCATTACCGCGAATCCATGCGAATATATCCATCCCCGCACGAGACACTGACAAGAATACAGGTCACTAAACTCAGGAGAGTACAGACTAGATCTGTACTTAGTCCAAAAAGGCTAGCTGCAATGACCGGTGGTGAATATCCACCAAACTGCAAACATTGTAACTGCCCCCTGGCGGACCAAGATCACATCTTGTGGGGATGCCAAATGAACCCTCACCCGAGAGAACTCTTCAGGCGAGCTCCCTCACATGACGAGTGGGAGATAAAGACGAAAACTTCCAACCCGCAAGACCAGATACGGTTGGCGGAATGGGCTGATAGCGTCGTGGCGAAGCAGACGCCACGCTAGCCCACACCGCTGGGAAAGAAAACTCCACTCAACCTTGACAATAAAAGTTTTTTCTCTCTCTCTCTCTACTACTTTAATTTATCAAATCTCGTTTTTTTAATGCAAGGCTGACTACTCTATTGCGACCTATTTAATTTGATTCACGATCGCTTTAATTTTTTTCTTTAACATATATTTCTTAAAGGAGTACTGACACAAAAAAATTCCATCTTGGTTTTCCCGCTTCAATAAGTAGCTAATGACCCAGTAATCATGGCACGCGACATCATTTGCTTCAGGGCACGACAGGTAATTATTTGGAGTCTTGTTTGTAGCGACCAGTCCAAGTTGCGGTTTCAGAGAGCAACGAGATGGCCAAAGAAGGAATGTGAACACCGCTGGGCACGTGATCACACAAAACTGTGACGTGCGCTCGCCGGCGCGCGAGCTTCGTGTTGCTAGTTCGTCTGCTACGTCTGCACGCGCTTTGCAATGTCCTCGCCATCATCATCGTCCTCGTTTTCGTCTTCCAGCGGCGACTATTTCCTGCAGGCGGGAGTGGCCACCGTATTAGACGTGGCCAACCACTTTTGATTGGATCCAATACAAAGCAACGGCTAGGAAAGTGCGGCCAGCGACAGCTATCAATATGCATATGCACTGCTACAAGTAGTACGAACCATTCGTCGAGGGCGCTTTGGGAATGAAGCATCTTACGGAGCAGGACACAAGGCGGGGTAAAAGTCGGCACAGCATCAGCCTTGGGGGTACGGAGTCTTGGTGGAAGATCATCGGACTGTTCTAAGCTCGGCGGGTTTTGTTTATACCAGGCACGCTCGAAATGGGCAAATCTGGCTCCTCTTCAGCGGTGTCCATTCTAAGAGTCCAGCGGCGCGCGCGAACTCGGACCACTTCTGCCGCTCATCGACGCCGACGGTAGCGAACGAGCAAGCCAGGCGAGCTGGCGATCGCAAGGAAACGGCAGAGGCCTAGCTCGTTGGCCGTCGGATCCGAGGCCGACGGCACATGCGATCCATCCGCAGCTCGTAATAAAGCACCCATATTCGTCAACACAATCAACGTCTGCACATTTATCTCGCTTATAAGTGACAATACAATTAGTTTTCCCGACGCCGTTGGTATAGCGATGAGAAAACACGCTAGCCAGACGAGCCGCTTCGCAGAGACGACTGCTGCGGCAGCTGCGCTGACCGCTTGCGAGTCAAAATCACGCCAGTGATTTGCTATTTCGTGCGACGTTTTATGACGTGCACACTTTCGAGGTCCCTTTACTCTGAGTTATTTCCTGTCGGAAAAGAAATTTAGCTGATTTTCCGCGCTGCCGTCAGCGGCGAAAAGAAGAACATCGGACCTGTCGGAGCGGCGAAAAACTTGCTCGCAGGGCCCGCCCCGATGGCAGCGCAAACTCGTGACGTATTGTTTTCTCGCTTGTTTACATTCCTTCCTTAATGTCGATGTCGCGAGGTGCTACGTCTTGTGGTTTGCTGCGCGCACGCGCACTTTGTTATTTATTTTAAATATGTTCTAAGCTATATTCGCCGTTTATATTTTGCAGACGATGTGTTTGTGCCCACATAAATCGATCTCACACGTTAACCCGACTTCTAATTTTTGTGTCAGTGCTCCTTTAAACATATTACCGCCCGGTTCATGGCCTATCCTCCACAGTGGCTTTGTGCCATTGGTAAAGGGATCATCATCATGATTAACAGCGGCAGCTCGTGCCTCTTGCTGGTGCCTTCTTCGAACGACGGACCCCTGGATTCTCTAACCTGTGTTGGTGAAGTATCGGGAGCATTTCTTCTTATTATTCGCTTCATTGCCAATCTTTCCCGTCTTCTTTCCGGTTAGATTATCATTTTAGCATTTGTGCGCTTGTTTTCTGTCTCGTCACCTGGTATCAGAGTTCATCCGACGCTTGCGCGCTATGACCGGTGTGAGAGTGGGTGGGTTGGTGGATGGATGGATGGATGGATGGATGCATGGATGGATGGATGGAAACAATTTTATATTAAATCCCGCAAAGTTTAACGACCGGGGCTCAGGTCCCCCATGAGGGAGCTTCGAGGCCTTGCCTCGTCGCCGCCTTTCGGGCCTGCTGGACTGCCCACACTTGCGTCTTGACGTTGGGGCTGCGCAGAACGGCGGCCCACTTCGACGCAAGAGCCTCCAGAACTACTACCATTGCAGCTGATATAACGCGACACTCCCACAACATGTGTGAGAGCGCCGCTCTAATTTCCTGACATAACTTGCAAAGAGCACTCGGGTATTGCGGAGGGAAAATGTGCCGCAATCGCACCGGACGGGGAAGGTTTGTGTCTGTAGTTGTCGCCAGATGACTGCCTGGCGACGTTTAGGTTTGGGCTGAGGTGGGGGCATTAACCCTCTGCCTAGCTGGTAGTGCTTGATGATGTCATTGTATCTGACCAAGCGTTCTCGCGTGTTTTGAACCAGGAGTTCCGAACTTCCGAGCTTCGGAGGAAACGCGCCCCGGAGCGTAGTTGCGTAGTTTCTGCAGGATGTACCGGCCCGTGGCTGTCAGGGTCATGCGTTCGAGTTGCGAGGCTCTTAGCGCATCCACGATTTCCTCAAGTGTGTTGTATACCCCCAGCTGTAGCAGACGAGCAGTGCTTGTGGACTCCGGTAGGCCAAGGGCGATCTTGTAAGTCTTGCGTATAACGGTGTTGATTTTCCCCCTTTCGGTGACGTTCCAGCTGTGGAAGGCAGCCACATAAGCAATGTGACTGATTGCGAAAGAGTGTATGAGGCGCATGACGCTGTCTTCCTTCATGCCCGTGTGCTTGTTTGTAATGCGTTTGATCAGGCGGGTAGCCGCTGTGACCTTGCCTTCGATTTTGCGGATAGTTTCTATGTTTGACCCGTTGGCTGCTATATGTATGCCGAGGATGCGTATCTTCGGGACTCGGGGAATACAGGAGCCGTCTTACGTACAGAGGATTATCTCGTCGCATTGGCGCGATTCCCCTGTAGGCTTGGGCCAGCGTCGCGGGCGGTAGACGAGCAGCTCCGATTTGAGTGGAGATAGTCGGAGACCTGTGTCTTGGAGGTTTCGACTGCAGAGACCGCTGCTTGTAAGGTGGATTATATCTGACCGTCACTGCCCTTGTGAACCCACAGGGTGATGTCATCTGCATACAAGGCGTGATGGAGGCCGTCAATCTCGTCGAGATAGGCTGGGACACCCAGCATCACGAGGTTGAAAAGGAGCGGGGATATGACCGACCCTTGAGGAGTGCCGGTGCTTCCTAGTGCATGTTCGTCGGATGTCATGCCGTCGACCTCGAAGGTGACTTTGCGGCGCGACAGGAAGTCTCTGATGTAGTTGTAGCGTCGCTCGCCCATGTCGAGCTTGTTTATTAGGCTCAGGATTGCTGCATGTGCTACACTGTCAAATGCCTTTTCCAGATCTAGGTCGAGAATGGCCCGGTTGGCGCTAGTTGGGTCGTTGATAATCTGGTGATAGAGCTGGAGCATGACGTCTTGAGTGGAAAGGTGTGACCGGGAGCACACCATAGTGCGTGGGTAGGCTCCAGTGTCCTCGAGGTGGTGGTTGATGCGGGAGAGGAACGCGTGTTCCATCACCTTGCCAACGCAGGATGTGAGGGACATGGGCCGCAAGTGATCGAGGCTGGACGCCTTGCCTGGATTCGGTATCAGGACTTCCTTAGAGCGTTTCCACGCCTCTGGGATGCGACCTGCTTGCCAGCATTTGTTGACGTATGCAGTAAGAGCGGTTATCGAGGCATCATCGAGGTTTCATAGAGTCATTTCGTAACCTTATTGGGACCAGGTGCTGATTTGCCATTAAGGTCGTGGAGAGCTGTGCGGATCTCTGACTTGTGAAATTCTTCATCGAGTGTTACATTTGTCTCTCCAGTGTAATCTCCGTGTTGAACATGGGTCGTTGAGGGAAGTACTTGTCTAGCAGGCGTGTCACGAGCTGTTGATCCCTCGTGGTAGCCCGTTCCTTGTTCAAAAGGCGTTGCAGGTTTGCTCACTGAGC